>NW_021703767.1:57150088-57662173 GCF_005190385.1 Monodon monoceros
ATGACCCAATTTCATTCCCTTTTATGGCTGAGTAATAGTCCATTGTATATATGTACCACATCCTCTTTTTCCATTCGTCTGTCGATGGGCATTTAGGTTGCTTCCATGACCTGGCTATTGTAAATAGTACTGCATTGAGAACATTTAAATTTAAGTTTTATATTTTTAATTCCAAATCATTGCATCTCCCCTAAGAGATTAAATCTGGGGCAAGAGATAGAATTTTCAGACTCTTTTATGACTCTATATTCTTCAAAATTTGATGTACTGTCCTTAGCGGGGAAAAGGCAGCCACAAGCTCTTCATCTTAGCCTGTCCTTAACTCTGCCCACTAAACTCTTCATAAGAGGAGGATCGTGCTGATTTTAAAAGTCAGCCTATGAAAGTATGTCTTCAGGGCCCTATATGTTCTGTTTCATCTGTTTGGGCAAACTCTCCATCTACGTTTATACATTTGCAACTTTGGCTGCTCTAGTCCTCGGCCGTAAGCCAAGAATTCCGGACATGCACAGTGCTGTAAAATCCTCCCAGGGATTTAAAAATCCTTTCTGAGAGCCCCCAGGCAGGTCTCACATGTGCAATGCACAGGTGCTCTCCCTGGGAATCTGCCTTGACTTCCTGGGCTGGTCACTGGTTCCATGGGCTCCGGACCCTCCTGCTCTTTGGACAATGCCCATTCATTCCCCTCCACTACTGCCGCCTGTGAGGGACACTGTCTCTCACAGTGCTAAGCTGTTGTGGTTTTCCAGCCCTTCCAGTCTTCTTCAAACATGTTTATGGTCAGCTTCCCTTCATCTGGCACACAAACAATGCCCAGGCAGCCTTTGTCCTGACAATTCTGGAAGTGCAGACTGCCCGTGTTTTAAGCCCTTTTCAGACTGCCATCAGAGTAGTTACATGGCCTCTTATCCTTTAGATTTATCAGATGCGAGTCAGACGCTAGCCCACCAAGCTCCAGGGAACACATATAATTCTAGATGTGGGGGGCAATGGCCCCCCATCCCTCCTCCATGGGTAGGGCACTAGGGGAGAGAGACAGTTGAAAGCATACTGACAGTTCTCTGCAAAAATCCTCTTCCAACATCCAACTTGACATTTAGGAATTTAGACCTAAATGTGGATGAGGAATTGATTCACAAACTGGAATTGGCCACCTCCCGGGCAACACTTGCACGATGGCCTCTCACCTAATCTTGGAATGTTTAGGGGGTTTCAACACAATTGAGTCTAAAATAGTTGCATTTCAAAATAATATTACTGATGTGTGAAATAATACAGAAATATTGGTAAGAGGAGATTTCATTTTTGCTAGATGAAACTTGACAACTGCGCTGACCAAACTGCCACTATTGTGTAGAAGATCTCGCAAAATATGAAATTTGTTACCCATCAGGAATCAATGCATTTTAAATGAGGAAGCTATGGAGAGGCTAGCGATTAATACAAGAAGAAATAATTCTAAATTTTTAAAATATCAGTTGGGAGCATTATTTTAAAAGCAGACCTTCTAAGCTTTGCTCAGATTTCTACACATTCCTACCCCCATAATAAGGAAAGTCCAAGTTCAGCAAGATAGGGCTCAAAACTGTGAACTTATTTAGGTTTTGATTGCTAGTTCCATACACTGAAAATTTCCGTAGGATATAAATTCAAAATAGACTCAGCAGGGACTTCCCCGGTGGTCCGGTGGTTAAGATTCTGCCTTCCAATGCAGGAGGCGCGGGTTCGATCCCTGGTTGGGGAACTAAGATCCTACATGCCGCAGGGTGCGACCAAAAACTTAAAAAGAAAAAAAGAAGCCTCAGCATATGGACAGAGGATCAAAGGAGAGAGAAAGCAACAAGAGGAAAAAGATACAAAATACTTGTGGCTCAAACAAAACTGCACCTGCATTCAAGCAGCAGTCTGCTCTTCAAAGCAGTGGTTCTCTTAGCAACGTTATTGTTCTATGCTGTGGAAGCAATGCTGGTTGCTCTTCATTCTGTGTTTCCCACTACAGATTAGGAGCTGTATTTACACCCTTTGAATCTTTTTCATGAAGCATTTTTCTTTTTCTCCACAAACGATCTTCTCGCTTTTTCTTTCTCTTTCCTCTCTTCTTTCTCTCCCCCTCCCTCTCTTCTCCCTCTCTCTTTCTTTCCTTCTTTCTTTCTTCCTCATTTTTTAAATAAAAATCTCTCTCTTCCCATTACTGCATGGACTTTCATGCTTTCAGTTTCCCTCCTTGCAATTTTCAGGTAGCTTCCCAAATTGAGCCCTACACATATCCTAGTAATCCATCCTTCCCCCTGTCTTTACCCTTCTCCTGTGATGTAGCCAAATGCCCTTTGAGGTTTCAAACTGTCAGGCTAGGCAAAACTGGAACATTGGCACTTAGTAAATACTCACCAAGAAATTTTTACAGGTATGACAAACTAAATCCTGCTATTCACTTAACAAAGAAAACGAAGAAAAATACACTTCCCTTTATTTCTGGCAGCATCCGACAAATTTATTATTTTATATTGTCTGACAAACTTTATGCCATGTCACTTTATGCATTGCATTAGAAAAATAATTTTATACTGGGCACCATCTGCAGAAAACATAAAAGTGTTCAAGCTATCCTTGAGCTGGTGAATAACCTGTGGCAAAAATGTCCAATAAAATCCATCTTCAATAGTTGAGCCTGTCACTAATTCTAGAATAACTGTCTTGGCCTGTCTAAAACTGCATTTTTTTCCATCTCTCATCATGTTTAGGTCAGCGTTACTTATAGTCACAAAATCATTATGTAATTTCACAAATAAGAAAGGTAACAACTTTAATTTTAATAATAGTACTGAGAATAATACAAGCTTAAGAATAGGCTATTTTATGTACTAAAATTAAATAATCATGTTGGATGCAAAATAATTTAAAAATGCAAATAAAATTACTACTGAAAGGAGAGACTTCAATCACGAGCTTGATCCACAGCAATAACAAATAAGTAGGGAAAAACTAATAAATACATAGCCTACTTTTAAATAAATTGGAAATATACTCCTCAGAAAGCAGTTGTTACCCTTCCTAGGGTATAAGTTAGTGTAAACTTTTGCAAAGGCTATTTGAAAATGAATCAAGTGACGCAGATGATGGAGAAAACAATCAATGGAATAATAAATGGAAGGAATGGAGAGGGAAAGGGAAATGAAAGCAGAGAGAAAGAGGAGAAGGGGATAGGGAAGGAGGAAGAGGACATTGGATACGCTCAGTAGAAGCTCCAGAATGTCCATCTAGGAAAGGCTTAGAATAGCAATCTGCCTGGAAACAGGTAAACTTAATTCTCTAGTTGTTAGATAAAATTATGACAATAGAGTATTTGAACTTCCCTTTCCTCCTAGAATTAACAGACTTTTGAATACTATGTAAAACACAAGGAAGAGAATTACCATTTTCATACCCTATTACCTTTTCTTTTTTTTTTTTTTTGCGGTATGCGGCCCTCTCACTGTTGTGGCCTCTCCCGAACTGGGGCACTAACCCGTGTCCCCTGCATCGGCAGGTGGACTCTCAACCACTGCGCCACCAGGGAAGCCCCCTATTACCTTTTCTTAAACTGGTTATTTTTTAATGATTTCAGTATTAACCGAGATACTTCTTCCCAAATCAACAAGGATTAATGGTGAGAAGAAATTAGCACCCTTTTCTAAGAAAAGGGCATATGCTGAACTTATACTTTTTTTTTTTTTAATTAATTTATTTATTTATGGCTGTGTTGGGTCTTCGTTTCTGTGTGAGGACTTTCTCCAGTTGTGGCAAGCGGGGGCCACTCTTCATCGCAGTGCGTGGGCCTCTCACTATCGCGGCCTCTCTTGTTGCGGAGCACAGGCTCCAGGTTCGCAGGCTCAGTAGTTGTGGATCACGGGCCTAGTTGCTCCGCAGCATGTGGGATCTTCCCACACGAGGGCACGAACCTGTGTCCCCTGCGTCGGCAGGCAGATTCTCAACCACTGCGCCACCAGGGAAGCCCTGAACTCATACTTTAATTTTGACAGTCATAGCTAGGTGCTTTGCAACAACCATATAATGAAGGGATCATTATCCCCATTTTATAGTTTATTAAATTGAAATTTGGAGAATTTAATTCATTTGCTAGGGTCGCACAATTTGGAATTCATGAGTCATAATATATCCCTAGTTTCTCGGACTAGTCCTCCTCACCACAATGCCTTTACTTAATGAGCTCGCTTGCTGATGACTCTTTCTGGTCTGCAGGCATCCTCCACATGTGCTCTTACGGAGCCATCACAAAAATTTAAATGTTGGCTTAATATATTTTCTATGTTATTATCTGCACCCCATAACCAAGATGACTATCTCTATTAACTGTGAAAAGTTATCTAAGAATCATTCAGTTGCAGCCAGAACAATTGCAGTGGATCCCATTAATGCACCACCAGGATCTCCCGTGCAGACTGAAACGTTCTCCCAGATGCTCGGAGTGCTGGTGGCTAAGAGTGCTTAAGTGAGTATATCTTCAGGACTTACCCCAAATCATGCTCCATTTCCAGAAGCAGTGTGCATCTAATGACTGATTGATATAAGAATATAAAGACCTTTGCATCGATCTCAGGTAACTTTCAAGGGTCATCTCAATAAGAGGGTTCTCCGTAGGATTGGCTGAGGCCTCTTACATAACTTCATTGCAGTTAAATCCCTTCCTCCACTTTCTTGATCCTACTTTCTTCACTCCCTTCCTAGGTGCTGATTCTGGGAGAACTTCTCAGTAAATGTCCTCAATGCAAAGGTTTGTCTCAAAGGCTGCCTCCTGGGGAACTCAATGTGAAATAGTTAGTGCTGCAGTGGTCTGAAAACACAGCCCTAAAATGAGATTTTGAAGCTGGATCTCTAGCTGGCAAGAAGAGCCCTATTATGTCAGTGTATAGACATAGCCTTTTGCATGGGATAGTGGTACAATTGTCAAAACTTTTACAGGTTGTGAATTTGGATGGTGTACTGGAAGAAGGAAATGCACTAATAGATACGGTGTACAAAGTAGTTAAGAAATACAGAGAAATCATGATTACAAGGACTATGAAAGGTGATGACTGCTGTTGGGGGCAACTGATGATTTGAAAAAGACAATGAAATGCTGAGGGGGATTAATCACCAATTAAGGACTAAATATGAAAGATGGTTGGCCTCAAAGACAGCAGGTAGGGCTTCCCTGGTGGCGCAGTGGTTGAGAGTCTGCCTGCCGATGCAGGGGACATGGGTTCATGCCCCGGTCCGAGAAGATCCCACATGCTGCGGAGCAGCTGGGCCCGTGAGCCATGGCCATTGAGCCTGCGCCTTTGGAGCCTGTGGTCCGCAACGGGAGAGTCCACAACAGTGAGAGGCCCGCGTACCGCAAAAAAAAAGACAGCAGGTAAAGAGACTCTCATCTTTTCAGCTAGAGAGCTTTCTATGCCTTCAACATACTTGCCACTTCTAGCTCACCCACTTCAGTTAACATGGTATCACTGATGTAGTGGATAAGTGTGGTGCTCGTGGGATGTCCTCATAGTTCTATTAAGCCTCAGGCCACAGCTGCCTGCCAGTTATTTCAGACTCTGTGTACTACGAGGCCAACAGGCAAGAATGAGGAATCATTGTTTTCACAGATTTAATTTACCTTAGTCTTTTTTTTTTTTTTTTTTTTTGCATTACATGGGCCTCTCACTGTTGTGGCCTCTCCCGTTGCGGAGCACAGGCTCCGGACGCACAGGCTCAGCGGCCATGGCTCACAGGCCCAGCCGCTCCGCGGCATGTGGGATCTTCCCGGACCGGGGCACGAACCTGTGTCCCCTGCATCGGCAGGCAGACTCTCAACCACTGCGCCACCAGGGAAGCCCTACCTTAGTCTTAAGGAGGAGAAGCTGTTATACAGGTGGGGCAGTGAATAATATATTTAGTACCAAGTAATCTTGCACAAATTTCTTAACCTCTATGACTCAATCTCCTCATCTATAAAAATGGAGATAGTAATATGGTAATAAGAAAGGTTATTAGGAGAATTAAATTAAGATATATAAAGACATATAAAGAATTTAGAGCTATTTCTGGTATATAATATATACAAGTACTATATAACATTAGCTCTCATTGTTGTTTCTATGACTTATACCCAAATTTCATTGCTCACATTTTTAAAAAGGATATTGTACTTTCATTCCACTAGTGACTTGTCACATTTTCAGTATCTTTTTTTTCTTTTACGTTTTGTTGCTATGGGACTTATTTTCACCTTATGGATTTGTGCAACTAAAATACGACTTTCAGGGGCTTCCCTGGTGGCGCAGTGGTTGGGAGTCTGCCTGCCAATGCAGGGGACGCGGGTTCGTGCCCCGGTCCGGGCGGATCCCACGTGCCGTGGAGCGGCTGGGCCTGTGGGCCATGGCCGCTGAGCCTGCGCGTCCGGAGCCTGTGCTCCGCAATGGGAGAGGCCACAGCAGTGAGAGGCCCACGTACCGCAAGGAAAGAAAAAAGAAAAAAAAAAAAAAATGACTTTCAGAGACAAGTAATATACTTCTAGGCACTGCTCCTCAATTCAGCTGAATACCACCACATTAATGGTTGATGCTAGCTGTGGTCGTCATCTGGTTAGCTAAACCTTTCTAAGTATTATTGATGGAGAACACAAAGGCCAGGAAGATTATTTTCTAAATTTTCCCATTAAGAACCAAAAAGTACAAAGTATACCTTGATTTTGCTAATCATGGTGAGGATTTTCTACCGTATGATTATGCAATTCTTCACATACCATATATATCTGAAAACTGCATGTAATAGTTTACAGTTTTGATGGCCTAAATGTTAGACAAGCACTATTTCCTAGATCAGTAGATCTCAAATGGGAGATCAGCATGCATAAGAATCCTAAGGAAATATTATTAAGCTCCAACCTCACTCCATTTTATAAAATAACCGTTCCCACCTTGGGATGGGCGAGAATGTTGGACATGGGCAATTGGACAAATCCCCCAGGGAATTCTAACAACTCCCCATGGCCAGCACCCACTCCTCACTTTTCTGATTAAGAACTCTGGCTCAAGGCCTTTTCTTTCATTCTGTTCCTAATTCTCTTCCCACGAAAGTTATTCAAACTGTTTAAAGCTACTACATCTGTATAGTTTGTCATCCATATTTCTTGAGATTTTTCTTTCTGCATTAGAGGCAATATGATCTTCTCATTATCTGTAATGTTTCAAATCTGGCTGTTTCTCAAGAACTTGACTCAGAACTTCCCATTTTATTATCCCTAGAGAGTCCTTTTCTGACAAACAAAAATTACTTTCTCTTTTCTCTATCCCTTGATAGAACTTTATTCAAAAAGTCATTGAAATATATAGATAGTTGACCATTGGTCTGTCATTTTCAGGTATTCCTTGAAGACAGATCTCTGCCTTATTCAATCATATGTCCCCTACATCTACCCTAATGCCTGTGACATAAAAAAAGCATACTTATATTTTTTCCATTTTCTTTGTGGAGTCAACATAATAGGGTGTGGTAATTCTTGCCCTTTTGTATACATAAGAATCACCAGGGGAATCTGTTTAAAAGTAAATTCCTAGCCTGTTCCAGAAGAGAATTTTATTCAACAGATCAGGAAAGGACCTAAGTAATCTGCTTTTTCTGTAGCAACCCCAGGTGATTCTAATAATCATGGCCATTAGAACAGTGGAAGAAACAGCAGTCTAGCATCAACCCATAGCTTTACAAATCTAGAAACTAGATTTTGCCAGTAAACTTAAAGATGATCTGGATCAGAGCAACTAATTCACAATAAACCTGACCATAATGTTAATATATAAACTTAAAATGAGAAATAAAACTATAGAAAGACTTATCAACTAGTCAGTTAATTTTCTCCTGTAGGGAAATTAACATGACACATTATAAAATTATAAGTCAGAAAACTGGGCTGTGAGCCAGGCCAGTTATGTGGGTGATGTTCCAATAAATGGCCTATTTGAACTTGCTTTATAAGTAAGAAAGTGGTATCATACAATATATGTCATAATGATTTTTATAAAGTTCCTTTAAGCAAAGAAGTATATGGAGTTATAATTTTGCTGAAGAGTTTGGTCTTTTATTTCAATCAGGTTGCAATATCTGGAAGGGTTCTGTGCATTTTCACTTGGAAGATGAAGGAATTTTATGTGCATACACACACATGCTAAAAACCCATGCCAAAGTTAGAAAAGATGAAACAGAATGCCTTTACAAATTTCAGGGGCAACTACAGAAGTACAAAAAAGAGGCCGTCTGTCCTAGCACCATCATCATCAGGGGCTACATGGTCAACTCAAATATCCATTGGCAAATGACCAAAAAAAAGGCATCAACCTTCTGCCTAAAAACAAAATAAGAAACCTCCAGGAGAACTATCCCCAAAAGCAGCAGAATATACTCGCAAAAAATCAAGGAGAAAACAACAGATTTGAGCAAGAAGAAAATAGAGTAAAACTCTAGGCGAAGGCCCAAAGAAGGCAGCTTTATTCCCCAGGAAATTCACATAAATAAGCTTCTAGAAAACACCTTTTTCTTCTCTTTTTTCCCCCCCCCAAACAAACCAGTTTAAAATAAATGCATGGAGCTTAAAGTGCTAACATTTCAACTTCTGCTTATTAAGATTTAAGTGGATTTTCATGAGTAAAGTATATTAACTAGCCAAACCTTTGCAATGTCTACTTGACATTACAGTTTAATTTTCACAAGATAAGGGCAAACGGCAATTCCAGCCTGCAGAATCAGTAGGATAAAAATCACCACTGAGAAAATTATATGTGCAGTAGCTTTTTGTAACATGTCTCTAAAACATCAGAGACTAGAAATTAGGAGATCTGGAGATGGAAAAAGAAAACATTAAACTGAGAAAATATTTCATTTGCACAAAAGCTACTAATGCACATCAACAAGAATCTTTAAAATGTCATTCTGGTAGATTTTAACACTGAGGATATACTATTCACTTTAAAAACACTCTGCAACTGGAGGATATGCTATTTAAAGAATTAAGGGATTTATGTATAATTCTTTTCACTTCTCTGTCACTAATTTGCTGAAGGACCTTGACAGCAAGTCTCTTAAATGCTCCAAATCTCAGTTTCTTTCTCATTTTCAAAAGATAAAAGAATTCTACAAATCTGGGGCCTTAGATAAACAATTAGTATATGGTAGATAAAAGATAGTCACAGAATCTTTGTTTTTCCTCCCACTGAGAGGTGGAGCCAAATTCCCTTCCAGTTGAATGTTAGCTGGCCTTAGGAATTGCTTAGTGAGGAGGCCTAAGATAGCCACGTGGTCACAGGGAGAGCAAAGACAGCCAGCCAACTCCCATGTGTTCCAGCCATCCCAGGCCACCTGCCAGATATGTGATTGAAGAAGACTTCAGATGCCTCCAGCCCAGCTACCATTCAACTGTAATCACAGTAGATCCCAAGCAAGAACTGCCCAGCTGATCCAGTCATCCAAGAAATGTGAGGAAGAATAATAAGTTGTTTGAAGCTACTAAGTTTTGATGTATTCTATTACATAGCAATAGATAACTGGAAAAGCATAAAAGCTATGCAGAACTCTGGTTTCCTAGAGTAGGTTTCACAACTAGGTTCTGTAAAACTCTACAGTACTATGAGATGTTGCTAAAGGGTTCTACAATAGACAGCAATTTTTTTTGAACAAGCATAATTTTTGAGCTTTGAACTGCAATGCTTGTGCTCACAGTGATGGACAGTGACCATGCAGTTATGTTATGAGTTTCATTATTGACCCCATATGGAAGCAAATGGTAGAGCTGTGTATTTGGTTGATTCCATTCTCCATTTTGGCATGAAAGGCTGTTGACAATTAGTGTTTTCTGTACTGCAAGAAGGGGATGATGTTAGGTTGATGATAATAACCTCTCCTTCCCAAATTATTTTCCTCAATTCCCTGTTATACATAACTGCCAGATTTATGGGCATGAACAAGCTCTATTAGTATAATGGAATTAGCAGGGAAATTTTCATTATAAAGAAAAATGTATGATACCCTCAACTTTATTTGCCTCTTTTTTGTTGTTGCAAGACATTGCAATACATGACTTGTATAGATTAGAAATTAACTGTAATGGGACAATCTTTAACATGTTTGCAATTTTTTTCATTTAGTTATTTTTATGTCTTTCTATTTTATATTTCATTAATATTTTCTAATTTACCAACATTTCTGAAGATCCAGTGTGGTTATTTTTGATGATAAGGTATATAGGGGTAGAGGAGAACTTTAGATCTGTCCTAAAAGAAAATTCTGATAAAGTTCATGATGAAGAAATTGAAGATTCCAATCACAAACTGTATAAGCCAGCTTATTGATGACAAGTCACATGATGTTGAAAAGATTTTGTGTAATCAACTAAAAACCAATGGCTTCTCCATATATGTTGAGTTGTCCACAGGTTTCATCAGTAAATGTCATATTTTAGCCTTTGCAAGATTTGAAAATTATTGTGAAATTCATAAATTTTTTTCTGTTGCAAAAAGCTGTCCCCCAAAAGAAAACATCAAATATTTTTCTATTAATTTTTGGAAACGTGTCTTGGAGAAACTGACTTGGTATCTGTACTGATGGTACTCTGTCAGAGATTTTTGTCTCTCTTAGGAAAAAAGAAAATACTGAATGTGATCATAACATACTATTTTTGTCACATCAGAAAGGTGCTAGTGTCAAATAGTCTTGGAGATGGAAGGATAGAAGTTCTGGATAATGGTCCAAAAAATGGTTAGTTTTAGTAAAAACAAAAAATATTTCACTTAAGAATATTCTTGGAAACTGTGTGAAGGCTTTTCAACAGGATGTCTTAACTGAAAGGATAACTGCAGAAGTGCTATCAAGAAATTTTGCTGAAATGCTTTGAAGATGAAGCATGGCTACACAACCCTGGTCTGCAGAACTTGGTGGGCACTTGGCATCACCAGTTGTACAGGAACCAGTTGTACATATCTCAGCAAGGTCCTGGAGAAAATGTTTTGACTTCAAGTGATGCAATTCTTGGATATCAAAGGAAATGGAATATTTGTAAAGATTATTTTGCAAAAAAAATCATAAAATGTTTCATTTGCTACTTGGGCCTGAGAGTAAGGAAAAAGATCAGCAAGTTTCAAATCCTATTGAAAACTCTTTTTCTTTTTGGCCACATCCCTTGGCTTGCGGGATCTTAGTTCCCCGACCAGGGATTGAACCTGGGCCACAACAGTGAAAGTGCCGAGTCCTAACCACTGGACCACCAGGGAACTCCCCAAGAACTCTTGAGAATACAGTAAACTCTACTGAACGGTCTTTATGTATGACTGTGTGAAGGAATCTATCTTTGAACAGTCTTCTCAGCCACAGAATGTGAATTTGAGAGACAAGGAAGAACTTAATGAGCTACATCTGATCATATACTGAAGAGAAATTGACTGATCTCTAGAAAAGTTCTGTATTTCTGAAAACAAAACAAAAGTATCCTGCCATTATAAGAAAGCAATGAACATTTTGCTGTACTTTTCAATTTCTTACATATGTGTGTAAGCTTTTTCTTGTTGATCTAACATCAAGAGCAAGGGTAGAAATTGTCTCATTTTGTTGAAAATGTTGTCTCTGGGTATTTATATAATTTTTAATCATAAAGTGAGAATTTTGGCAGCAAAACACAAAACAAAGCAAAAAAGAAAGCACATAAGTTTTAGATTAAAGAGGTGAAATTTTACTTTTTCACAGTTAGTTTCAAATATTATATTTATATCATATGTAGACGCATGAACAAGGTCAAATAATCAACTCATGTGTACGTTTTGATAATTCTAAGCCTGTATCTGAGTCTTATATCACTGATTAGAAAATGTACTTTTAAAATTTATATAAAATTTGTGTCATATGTTGTATTTTCACTCAGTGCTTTGGATTATGACTTTACAGTTTTATTATTCATATTGTTAACAGATTTTCATATTGCAAAGAGCCTTAATTCAATCAGTTTGCAGTTTGTATTTCAAATTGAAGTCTACCAAGCCTTCTTTTGGAAGAAATAAATATGATTTTATCTTGAGACAGTTGTTTAACAGAAATTTTTTATGTATACCTTATGTGTATGTAAAACTTACGAAATGGGAAGAAAAAAATTAACTTTATGAATAGTAAAATTAACCTATTATTTTTTCCAAAAAACTTGGCTAAAATATCCTCTCACTTTTAACAAAAAATACTATTCTTGCATCTACCATACACCCTATCTCATTAGGAAACCACATTGAAGGAACATGCAATGAGACTTTTAGGCTAATATGGATAAGGTTAAAAAAATTAAGTGGGACTTTTAAAAAAAAGAAAAATTGAAGTTTCTTTCACCTACAATATCCACTTGTTTTAGCAATTATAATCTTGGTGGAGGGGCAAACTGTACATAAAGAACAGGTTAATAAGTTAGCTATAATAAATAGAACCGTATTTGCAAATGCCACCTTGATTCAAAGGAACACTGGCATTTATTATTGGATTTTTATATCTATAATTGACTGATCAATCAAATATACTGTGAGATATAGATATCACAGTTTTGTGCAGGACTTCCCTGAGACCTGAACATCAGTTTGCATGTTCTTCCAGGTTAAAAAGATTAAGAGAGCCTGATTTACAGTGATGAGTTAAAAAAAATAGCATGATGGCAAAGCTTTATAATGAGAATTAAGGTCTAGTAGTGTGTTGTTCCCTGGTGCCAAACAAATTTAACACTGTAACTTGATGAACTCCTCTAAAATAGTTGCTCCTGCTGATTACTCAGCTAAACAAAAGTGAGAAATATGAGATGCTGTGGTGACTTTATGACAACAACAACAAAACCCTGAGCTGAACAGTCAGTTACTATGCCACAGTTTGTGTTTCATCAAAGGACATATACACATTCATACTTATATAGCCGTGAAATATTCCTAGAAAGATACTCAGTTCAGTGTTTACCTAAAGGGAGAGAGTCTGGCGGTTTGGGGTCCAAGAAAGATCTATTTTTCATTTCTATATCTCCACTGTTTGGAGTACTTTTCAGGAGTGTGTATTTTTCCCACAAAAATCTAGTTAATAATAGTAAGTACCCTTGAGTAATGGCTAAGCCTCTAAGCCCCTACTCCTAGGCTTAAGATGAAGAAAGACATCACTCCGAACAGTTGGGATCAGGGGCAAACAAGGAATCCATAGATGAAGGATTAAGGAGGAGAGAAATTGAGTGAGAAAGGGGTAAAAATTTAGGAGATGAAAGAATACTACAGATTGTACAGTATGACTCCTCACTCCCAATTCTCTCCAATCCTAAGGAAAGTTTATTTTGAACATGACTGAATTTCTTGTAAAACCTGAAAAAGATTTGACATGAGATCATGAGATGATGTTGGGAAGAAGTGGGAGAAACACAGCTGATGTCATGTTTGTCTGAATCAAATAGTCAAGACTATATTTCATACTTACAGAGAGACAAACATTGAAGGAAGGAAGGAAGGGTGGGGAGAGAGGGAAGGAAGGAAGGAAGGAAGGAAGGAAGGAAGGAAGGAAGGAAGGAAGGAAGGAAGGAAGGAAGGAAGGAAGGAAGGAAAAAAGGAGAAAAGAAGAAGAAAGGGGAGGGAGGAAAAGAGTGAGGGAGAGAGGGAGGGAGGTAAATAGAAATAAGAAGAGAAAAAGAAAATAAAAGAATGGAAGAAAATGCAAGAGAGAAAGAAAGAACGGAGAAAAGAAGGCAACAAGGAAGGAAAGCCAGAAGGAAAAAATTAAGTGATTTGAGAGAAATCCAGAGCCCCGTCAAAGCTAATCAAAATGCAAATATGCTCATGTTCTATAAAGAAAGGAACTGGAGGAACTAGAAATCAGGGAACTGGTAGTACTTGACATATTAGGAACTAAGGAAAAGAGGAGTGAGTCAGCCCAGAGATTAGAAGATCCAAATGGGAAGAAGGGAGGATGTAGAGAAATGTAGATGCCACTAACTACTCCTTCAGAAAAACAAGTTTGGAGAAAATGTGAGAAAGAAGGTGTTGGAGAGTGGGAGAGAAAGTGACATAGAATAAAGAAGCATGTAGAGATATTAGCTGAGGCTGAGGCTGAGGTGAGCCAGTTTTCATGGAATAAGCATGATGAATAACAGGAAGGGAGGAGACACAGAAACATGCTGGTAAAGCCGATAATCCACGAAATATGGCGTAGACTGGATGTAAAGGAGATTCCCCAGAGAGGAATAGTATGGAGTAACAGAGATCCTCTTACATTATCTGAAATATATTCTTATTTGAATGAAACAGTGCAGACATTTTAGCACTTCCACCTTCAAAGAGCTGAGAAGCCCTTATTTAGGCCAGGGACAGGCAGAAGAATAAAGTGGTAAACAAGGAAGTGAAACCAGAGACTACTATTCAAATCCAAATTCGTGCACAAAGCAGAAAGCTTAAATGAAGTGCCAGGGTACATGTAATGAGTAGGAGTCTTTTTAGCACTGTTGCTCAACTCTAACTGAATGACTGAGCATGTGCAGGGCTAAAGAAAGCTTGTAGGTGAAGGGAACAAGAGGAAGGTGAAAATGAACCTCCAAAGTCCCAAGACCAGTGACTTGGGAGAATAAGCTTATTGGTACTTCATTTTGTGGTGGCGTTAAGAGTTACCCAATCATGGAATGGGAGGACACTCTGCTTGGCCCCATCTCACCACACCTTTACTACCTATAAGTATAGAGCCAACTTTGCCCTTTTTCTTTCTCTAAGGACACAGATTCCTGATAAATATTGAAATGAATGGATAGGAGAAAAACCCTACCCAACTGGTTCTTGTTTCTGCGCCTTAGCAAAAAATATTATAATCTAAAGTTTGTTTTAAGATGAATTTAACATTATATTTCAACTGGTCATATGTACTCTATTCCTATATTTGAGGTAGTAATCACATACTCATAAGGTAAAAGTCTAAAGCCTGAAACCCATTAATTTCCATGTGAAAAGTCTTGAAAGTAAAATGCCCAACAATAATATATTAAATTGAAAATGCCCTAATGGTAGAAATTGGCTTTAATTGGCTGTTTCTTTTTCCATATGTACTTCCATTTCTCTACTACAGCATGGCCACATGAGTTTCTGGCATTAACAGCTTTCCAAAATAGCAAAATATCTTATTGATATTTTATAAATGCTCTTACTAAGTTATATTTTCTTAATTACTTTTAGGTTTGTAATTTTAGAACTCTGGTAGTTCCTATATTAACTTATATCTGATGGCAAAATGCTAGTGTTTTGTACATCTTAGAAACATTTCTAATCCTGAATATATCAGCCACAGTGGACTAGAGAGTATCTTCTTTAATTTTGTGTTGTCACTTCATTCTGTGTCACTCAGTTTCTACATCTGTCATCACTCAAGTTTGCCTAACTTATATTTGCTAAGTTTCCTTGGCAATTACCCTCTCTGAAGGGCCATGCCAGATCCTTTAATTTTTCCAAAAGATTGCCTTTCCTAAATCATAATTAAATGATAATTTCAAACCCCTCCATGATCCTAACTAAGAAGGTATGGGTAATAAAATGAATGTTTTTTGCTTCTGATATCTGAACTTCATGCTGGACTGCTTATAAATTAAGAAGAATAAAAGTATCTTTTTGCTGATAAATTTATAAAATATAGTAATCTAGAACAAAATAATTTTTTGAAGATAATCACAGCTTTCCTACTTGTTTCTGAAGTTAAAATTTCATGGAGAAAATTTTGTTTTTTCAATAGGAGACATATAATCTCTACGTATATGGGTGACCTGGATCTCCCTTCCTGTAGTTTTGACCCAGGCATTTTGGGTTTTTCTGAAAAATATTGGAGCAAGGCTTACTGTCAATAGGGACCCAACACATTCAAATTGTTTAAATCTTCATTGTTTAGTTGAGCACTATATGACCAGAAGTCACATCACACAATACTCTAAAGACATGTTATTGCCCTTTGACGATGATGTAAATTTAGTAAATATTGGTGAGACCTTTGGGTTCAGCATGAACTAAAAAGAAGGTTATGGACTTAAATAGAATCTGGTTTGTTTGGATTTTTACCAGACTGTAGACTGTGGCACAGGGCTGAGACTTCCAACACACTCCAGGCAGTCCTTGAGGGTGACTCATCTAGTTTTAAGTATCACTGACTATACGCCTCACTGCTTCTTTTCACTTCTATATAGAAAGCCTATGGATCTTTGGGCAAAAGTGAAAAATGAATTTCAAAGGAAGCTTTAACAAATGAATGGCATAGAGTTTGCACCGTGGAGGAAGAAATGAATGGCACAGAGTTGCAGTGGGGGAAGTAATTAAAGTATTTAGAGATTCATTGAATTTAGCAAGCTAAATAAAGGAGCTATGGGTTGGGCTGCATCACAGTTAACATTATGCAGAAATACCACTATTTCCTTTCATTCTTCTCTGGAAATGAATTTAAATCATATTCTTCCAGTTGCTTTACAGAAGGTGGTGCTTGTGAGAAATTACATGTCATTGAGATCTGGTGCATTGTCATTGAGATGTGTGATTTGATCTGAAGTAAAGGAACTCACAAAGCGCTTTCCACCTGGTTATGACTTAATCATTCTGACAGGGGAGTTTGTGTAACTGGAGATGAGACCTATCCCTCTCCTTGTTGGCCTGTTGATTGGCAAGGCGGTTCACATGGAGCTTGGGTCAGGCTGTTCTTTACACTGTGCATTATCTGGTCATATCCTTCAATGTTTCCATTCCACTTACTGGATAGAGTCCAAAGTTCTTAGTATGACCTAAAAAGCCCTTCACAGTATGGCTTCTGGCTCCTTCATCCAGCCTTATGGCTCGCCACTCCCCACAATGCAGACCCCAGCCTTTGTCATTCAGGATGCCTGCAGCTCCTGCAAGGCTCTCAGGCACACGCTGGAAGGTGCTTTCTCTCTGGTCTATAAGGCTGGTCCCTTCTCTTCAACACACAGCCCAGGCTTTACCTCCTTTGTGAAGGCAAGATTTTTTACATCTTATAAAGTTCTCCTTGTTCCCACAATTCCCACCGCTTTTACAGCACTGATCACATTTATCCAGTTCTACCTCTTGAACCGACCACCAGCTCCAGGAAGACAGGAATTGTGTTATATGTATCTTTCTGAAATAAGATGAGGTCCATTTTTTTATATTTAAATTTTTGATGATTCTCATTTTGCCTGTAAGGAAAATGTTGCAGACAGCTTCTAAGATGACTTCTAATAAACTTTACCTCCAATATTTTTACTCCTGTTTAATCCTCTCCACTTGGACTGAATTCACTGACTCGCTTCTAATGAAGATAATGCAGCAGACGTGATGGGATGGCTCGAAGGTTAGGTTACAAAAAGACTGTGACTCCCACCCTGGTGGCTCTCTTGCTCTCTCCATTCACCCTCTCTGAGGACAGTCAGATACAGAGAGACCCACATGGTAAGGAACTGAAAAAGGATCTGGTCAACAGAGAGAGAGAAAATGAGGCCCTCTGTCCAGCATGCTGTGAGGAACTGAAATTCAACCAATAATCATGATGTAACTAAACTTGAAAGCAGATTCTCCACTACAGTCCCAGCTGACATACTGACTGCTACTTCATGAGAGACCTTGACCCAGAGGCACTCAGCTAAGCTGTGCCTGCATTCCTGACCCATAGAAATTGTGAGAAAAGAAATATTTGTTGTTTTAAACTTCTAAGTTATGGAGTAGTCTGTTACATAGCAAAATATAACTAATACAGGGAGTAAAGAATTACACTAAATTATAAACTCTAAATTACGTGGTAGGTAGTATGCTGTGAGTTGGTTTGGTCTTATAACAAAATAGTTTAAAATATAGGCTTTACTCTGTCTGTGTACTTGATGAAAAAAAAAAAAATTCTTCTCAGGCTCCCATAACAAAATACCACTAACTGAAAAGCTTAAAGAACCAATATTTATTTCTCACAGTTTTGGAGGCTGAGTAGGCCAAGACTAAGGCGTTGGCTGACTCAGTTCCTGGTGAGAGCGCTCTTCCTGACTTGCAGATGCCCAATTTCTTACTGTGTCCTCTCATGACAAGGAAAGAGACAACGCTCGCTAATGTCTCTTCTTATAAGGACACTAATCCTACTGAATCAGGGCACCACCTTTCTACCCTCATTTAACCTTAATAACCTCCTTATAGGTCCTGTCTTCAAATATAGTCACATTGGGAGTTAAGGCTTCAACATATGAAATTTGACGGGACACAATTCAGACCATAAGACTCAGCTTTTTCAAAGCATTGTACTTTTTTTTCATTATTGTTAATTTAATTCCAAAAATATAAAAAGAACTGTTAAAGTATCTGGGAATAAAACAGTGAAAAAAGCAGGAATCTATTCCTGTTCCAGTTAACAGTGAATTAGTATGTATTGACTAATCTTTCTACAGATAACAATGATAAAGTCTGAAGAAAAAGAAATGTTTGAAGTTATTTAAAAGCATAGAGGAGTAACTGAAAATGGGCAGAAACTGGAAAAGATTTGAGCCTTGAAAGAAAGAGATCCATGTTTATATGCTCTTTACCCCAAGGAAATTTCTTAGTCAGCTGTGAACACAGGGCTTCTAGAATTTAAAGAGAGAGCAGAATTCTCACTGCTCTAATGTTGAAGGATAGAGTTCAGGCTGCCAACTTGTGGGAAGAGGAGTGAACCTGGAAGAGGGGTGGTCACAAAATATATGTATCCAGAATAATTCCTCAAGTCTGTTGTCGAAAAGACAAATCACCCAATAAAAAGCAATGGGAAAAAGATTTGAGAGACGCTCAAACATCACACTATACATAAAAGACCTGTGTGTTCCACTGTATGTAATTTTTACAAAATTTTAAAAAAGAGAAAAGGAAAGCTTGCACTTTTCCTATTCACAGGAAGCTTACACTTTAATGTGATTTTATTTCTAACTGGCTAAATCAGTTTAGGAGGGAAATTTGAGTATGAGAATGGACAGGATCTAGAAGGGTAGGTGTAGAATAGAAGAGGGTGGGTACTTAACAGGGAGGTTGCCACTATGAGATAGTGCCTGGCTCTAGGGAGTGAGATGATTTACCAGACTCTGATTACAGTCGTCCAGATTCATGTAGATTTTATTCCATGATTTGGGTCTAGTCTTGCAGACAGGGAAGCAGATGACAGTTTTCCTCCACCGCCTGAAAGCAGAGTATTCCTACTAAGAAACCTTTCTTAAGCCAAAATGGCATAAAGCAAAAAAGCAATGAACTCAGGACACATCTTGCTAACGGAGGCACAAAGTAAATCGAGATTAACAAAGCAAGATGCTCACAGAGACAGTTCAAAGCTGTGGCAGCTTGATGTGGATGCTGAGTGTTGTTCCTGGGGAGAGAGCTTGGTGGTGCCACTCTTGCTGCTCTGGATGTGCACTGTCTCTCTAACACGCTCGCTGCAAAACAAATGCTGAGGGCTATTGTCGCTTTTTTCGTAAAAGCAAAAATCCTTTTCAGATTTCTTTCCTTTAAGGAAAATAGGTTCTGAGGTAGGTCTTTCGTAAAATCAAAGTGACAGAAAGCAAACTTTTGAAAATCAGGGGATACCTGTACATGCCTTTTCCAAATGGAAATCTTCACTGGCACACCGAAGATGGGAATGATAGAAAGGTTAGCCTCAGCAGGGAAGAGGATTTTATCGTGGACATTGTTTAGATTCACCGGTGCCTGATAATAACAACAGCAGTTTAAGTTTAAGTCAATTTTATTGTTTCTTTTAAATTCTCCAGGAAATAATCCATCTTCCTGCTCCCACTGCCCTTTTTCATTTGGCAAAGCATTGGATGTCACCATTTGTTTGACCTTGAAGATAGGACACTTTACTTAGCAACCATGGTTTACCAAATCCCTAACAATTCTGGGTTCTTTTGCTCTACTTTCCTCCATTCACATAATAGAAAGAATGCAAAACTGAGACTCAAGAGACCTAGGAGTTATAACTCTGCCTTCGCCATATAATGTGTTAAATGACATAAGTATATGGAATTGAGCCCTCACTCTCCTTTGAAATTTAAATGAAATTGTTCAAGCTTACTAACCTACAATTTTGTGATTTTTGTGAATTCCTAGAGATTTAGTTCCTCATAATTACAACTGGCTCTGAGTTGCTGCTTCCCTTCACTTCCTTATTTCAATCTCTTCTTTACTTCAAAGTCAGTCTCTTTACTATCTTCTTTCTGACTCAGGTGTGGAACACAACTTCTTTTCCTAGATTTCACCAAATCCACTCATCCAATGATTATTATGTGCAGAAGACTCTGTTAAAAGTTTGGGTCAGGGAAGAAGTTTATACTCCAATAACGTACATAATTAAAACAATCCAAGACCATGAATCTGTTCAGCAGCAGCATTTTTTTCATCAAATACCAGCTCAAAACATGTTTCCTGATTCTTCCTTTCTTTTTCAAACTCTCTCCCTAGAAAGTCTGTCTTTTATCTAGAAGCATTTATTTATGTGCTTTTCTAAGCAGAAGTGCATCTTCTGGATCTTAAATTTAAGTAGCCCAGAAAAATAGGCAGAAACGAGACATTCTCTTCTGTCTTTTCTCTGACCCCCATGACGCTCTGAAATAAAAAGGATGATGATGTTTTTCCCCACCGGTATGCTTTGTGTCATCCCTCAGAAGTAAAAAGCTATAACAATTAGCTTTTTAAAAAATATATGTTTTTTCCTGCAATGTATATTTAAAAAATTAAACACATTAAAAGGCATTTAATTAACTTTTGTTTTCGTTCTTTCTTTAATAACTATTGGTCAAATGACTTCATCTCCCTTGATATCGCTACACATTTTGGCAATATTCAACTGTTTTTGAACCCATATTATGTACCAGAAAAAAATGATAAAATGTTAAATAAGGTAACCTCGTCACTCAAGCTATTTATTTCTCACTATACTGACTGGCCTTTTTAGATACAGATAAGTATGACTCTGTCTCCATGTGTTTTTTTTGGAATGTTCTTCCATACTATTTCTGCATGCAGAAGTCTAATGTTATCTACTTCATAAAAAGTCTTTGATTTTCCATTTTGCAGTTTTGTTTCTGAACTTCCATAGCACTTTGTGTTTCTTTTACATATTTCCATATTCAGTCATTTTCCCCAAATCTGTAAATGTCTTCTACCTCCTTTTCAATTAATGGCAAATTGAATGAAGTCTCTCCATCTGATTTCTTTTTATATCCCTCACAGTGTCTGTTATAATGCTTGCCCCTTTTAGACACTCAACAAATATTTGTAGAAATGATACATTTCAGTGGACAATGACATTTTTTTTTTAAAGCTGTGGTTTTCTTTTTTTTTTTTGAAGATATTGGGGGTAGGAATTAATTAATTAATTAATTAATTTTTGCTGTGTTGGGTCTTCATTTCTGTGCGAGGGCTTTCTCTAGTTGTGGCAAGCGGGGGCCACTCTTCATCGCAGTGTGTGGGCCTCTCACTATTGCGGCCTCTCTTGTTGCAGAGCACAGGCTCCAGAGGCGCAGGCTCAGTAGTTGTGGCTCACGGGCCTAGTTGCTGCGCGGCATGTGGGATCCTCCCAGACCAGGGCTTGAACCCGTGTCCCCTGCATTAGCAGGCAGATTCTCAACCACTGCGCCACCATGGAAGCCCTGGACATTGACATTTTCTCACCTGTCTCCCAACTTGGAATTTAAGAATCTTCTTTGACTCTGTGCCTATTACTTACTGAATCATTTCAACCAAACTTCATGTTTCTTTTTCCATTGTGTATTTAAAACTCTACCCTTCCCCTCTTTCATCAATAAAATCAAAAATTTAGTCTCTCCCTGTCCAATCTTGGTAAACTTAAGAATATTTTCTGAAAATTCATACTAGATTCTGTGACCAAAATGATTTTCTTCTTGCTCTCTTAAAAACCTCAACCACCTCCTTGAAACAACTCATTGTTTCCTTCTCAACCTTGCATTAAGAAAAAGAAATTCTTTACCTTAGCTTCCTAGTTATCAATCTCAGCTACAGAATTAAATACTGTTATTTATTCTTATTAATATAGATATAAACTACACAGTAAGATATCTGTTTTGCTAATTACTTTTTAGATTTATTTTTATCTCTTTGATTACATGTTTCACTCTCCAAGCAGAGAGAAAGGAAAAGGGAAGAATAAAATCGGGAGCTCAAAATTATAATACAGATATGAAATACTATAGCCATTACTTTAAAAACTAACGAAGTCTAACGGTATGCACTGGATTATTATGGTTTTTCTATGTTTCTATGTATAGATGATGTTAAATAGTTTCAGAGTTATCATGATCATATTTTAGGATTTGTATATATAAATATGTATATGGTAATAGCACTAAAATATGTCCTAACTGATGGCATTTCTTAAGAAGTCATCTGAATTGTTAAAAATGGCATCAGTATAAATCTGATAAAACACAAGAGGATATGAGACTTCTCAGAAAACATTTCATGCTGAACAACCCCAAATTCCCTGGGTACATTGTAGCCATTGAAATACTATGCCCTTAACCCAAGAGCAGCATTAGGGGTGGGAGGTGGTGATAAAAACTAGAAGATAACCTGAAATAATATTCATGGGAGAGGTTTATATCAATCAGTTCATGTGGTTTTATATTAAACCAGAAAAAATAAGTACCAGACTCCCTAACATCCAATTAGAATTTCCCAGAAACTTCTTAGATCATTGCTTTTTCCCAGGGAAAAAGAATCTTCTATATTTTCCTGATACTGGAAATATAGTAATCATATATCCTAGATTATACAGGACCATATCTATTTTTTAAAGCCTTCTCCATAGCTAGATCATGTATCAAAATACCTGCCCCAAAACATAATTCTGAAAATAAAAATTGAACCCTAGAAATTTCAGAACCATTGTTTTATTCTGGTGTTTTAAATTTGTTTTAAGTTTTTTCTTTGAGGCAGCTCTCTCCTCTGGTAACATGTGGGATTGGCTGACCGAAATAAAACTTCACCTCCAGTCACTGGAAAACCAGAATTGATCCTGTAGCCTACAGACCAATCCATCAACCGCTCAATGATCAGATTCTGTCTCTCTGAAATGAATGAAGAGACACAGAGGCCCTGATATAAAAGTCTGGGTATGTGAAATGAAAATTCATTTAGGGTCAGATTTACCCACGTGTACAATTATGAGAAGCAGACAAAGCTGGTCTCTTCTGTTGGCTTGAAGAACAGAACAGACATACAAAGAAAAATCCTTGTCCCGAAGGTCTCCAGGTTCTCAAAGGTTGTCTCCCACAGGGACTGGCTGAGGTTTGCTTCTTTATTCTTCAATATAGCTTTCTATTTAAGCAAGCCTAAAGGGGGCCCTTATTACCAAAGCACATTGAGTAAAACACTAGTGTTTGAGCTATAAGTTGCTACTTACTAAGGAAAACACATTGTGCAATTGAGGCAGATTTCTGGGTCATTCCAATTAAAATATATTTTAAGGGGAGATACTCCATGGAAGATTAATTCTTTTTTTCCTTATCAATATTACTTTTCTTCCTTATCTACCATAACAAATACTTTAACAGAACTTTCCTTAAACATCGTTCCCTTAAAAATATTGGAAAGATCATTCAAATTACCAACTATTTTAACAAATCAAAGAGTGCAAGAAATAGCCTAATTATATTCTCTTGTCCTAACTTTCAATAAACTAGCTATATGGCTACAGGCAGGTTACTTTCTCATAGCCATCAAAGGACTCAAGGCCCAGTTCCCTCATCTAAAAACAGAGGTTATTTTAGATGCCATCAAAGATTTCTTAAAGCATAAAAAATACTGTAGTTCTAAATTCATAGGAAGTGGTGCCTAAGAAAAATTAAAAATAGCCACAATTAGGTTTTTTTAATTAACTTGCTCAGCTGTGAGCATTGTGATAAAAATACAATGTAATTGTGATTAATGTTGTAATCAATTATAATTTTTATCGTAACGAATCAGGAGGAGATATCCCACAGCTACAAAGACAACAGTACAGTACAGATTGCTGCTAATAGTAATGCTTTTCATTTATGTAGAGTTTTATAGCTTAAGAAAACATTTTGTATGCATTATCTCATTTGATCTCACACCTACTCTATGAAATATGCCTTGATAAAATATGCTCACAGAAATTTTAAGGTGGAATCATGGAAGCTCACAAAAAGATGATTTTCAACTTAGGGGGGATTAGTATAATTTATAAGGCAGATAAAACCGTAATTCCCAACATTTTAAGTGGGTAGTTCAAAGATTATTTTAGAATCTGAAGAGATTCATGAATCTTTACCCAAAACATGTACATACCTACAACTATTGACACTTAAAGTCCATCTATGGAACCCCTAGGAGCTCATAAATCCTTCATTATTTACCTCTGATTCTAGGACAGAATGCTGCACATTTTGGGAACTCATCAATGAGAAAAGTAAAATAAATTTTTCTTTTAGGTCTATAAGTGTAGGTAAAAGAAGAAAGAACATTTAATATTTACTGAGTATTAAATTCTTTACATTCTTATCCTATTGAACTCTAACAATAGCCCTATAAAGTAGAAATTATCTTCAATTTAAAGCTAAGGTCCAGAGAGATCTAGTAACTTGCACATAAGTAGAAAGCAGTAGGAGGAATTTAAATGTAAGTGTTTATGATCTACACAAAGGATAAATATAAATTTAAAAAATTAACTTTAAAAGAATTTAAAGTGAAGAGTCTCTGGTCCATAGAAAGGATGTATTCTTTCTACCACAGGTTAACACATTGTTCGGGAAAAGAAAACAACAATTTTTGTTTGACAGCCTTTGTGGTAGTTGGGCTTAAGAATTTAGATAAGCATCTTTGCATAACTTCATCCTTATAGTTCTAAACAAGAGGTGAGGAGAGATGATGTAGTGCATGAAGAAGTGCTGATGTTGTATCACATTTGAGAAATTTTATGTTGTGAAGGTACATTTAAGGTACATAGAGCAGACTAGAGATATAGCAAGACTAGATATAAGCACATCTCAGGCCAAACAGGAAAGAGGCTTTACCTGTGACACCAGAAGCAATGAAAAGAATGCCCATGAGAGTGAAGTGGGACTGCCATGGAGCATAGGGTGGAGTCATAGCTGTCACCTATCTTCAGGTGTACAAGCACTGCTTCAGGGCTGGAGCGGTCCCCACCACATTTGGATGGATCACTTTCTGGTTAACCATGGTCACACATTATCAAAGGTGTGATCCTTGGGCACAACCTTTCTATGCATTTATTGGGCCAATCCTCTAATTCCTTCCCCCGCTTTTAGTGGACCCCAAAACATTGTCCTTAATACTTTTGGGGGGTCATCTATAATAGCCTATTAGGGAAAAAGAAGCACTTTAGCTCTCTGGGCCCTTGTTTCCCTTCAGCTCATCTGCCCTATAGTAACTTCCAACACAAGGCTCTACCAGATCAATTCCTATGGGAGCTTCTCCTGGGAAGTTACTGCTGCCACCACTGGACAAAGAGATGGTCATTTCTCTAGAGACTAAGCTCCTAGAAATCTCAGATCTACCCTTTTCTTTTTGTTTATAGGTAACATGCTTCTCTCACAATCTCCATGACAATGCCACATGATTCTCCAACTTGGACAAGTGGAATCAGAATCATCTGGAAAGTTTTTACATATATTGATTCCAGGACTCTATTCTTATGGCTTCAAATACAGTAAATCTGAGGAAAGATCCAGAAATCTACCTATTTATCCACACATCCATCTATCATTCCATCTGTCTCCCTCCCTAGGTAACTCTGGCAATCAGTTTGGAGTACTTCTGTACTACAGATCATACAGGAACAGGTACACAGTTCAGAGCTTTTATTTGGAATTGCCCAGAAACAAATACTGAAAAAATAATTCGGAGTCTAGAATAGGTTATAATACTTTTTTGTATGCATAGTAATTTTTATTAGGGCAGCTGAGAATGAAAATTGCATAATTTTTGGAAAGATGTAAATACATAGCCTTGTTATTCAAGTTTGGCACCAGTTGCATCTGCCAAAAAGGCATTAGTTAACAGACCCACCTCTAGGCTTGAGCCTTCTTTTCCCAACCCCCTCTTGGTGTCATGGCATCGAGAGAGCAAGGCACTCTTCTCTTTGAAACTCTGATTTATCCCCTGAGCTTCATGTCTAAATTGTCCTTCTCAAAGTCACTTGAACTGTGACTCAATCAGATCTTCTCTGCTTTAATCACAATCTCAGTGAGTACATCCCAGATTTACCTCTATCTTAATTATCTTTTTCAATAATGAGCTTAACTTTATTCACATCCTTTTATAGCTCCCATTTACCTGGTAGGTGCTACTGTAACAGATTCTCCTTTCAGTTACACTGCCTCAAGATCATGATTTCCTCTGGCACTCTCAGCGTTACTCCCATACATTTTTATTTTATCACATGAAACCTGTTAAACAGGGACAGTCCAACTTGATTTGTAAGAAGGAGTAGTTTCTACAAGTCTGTAAAGTGCAGAGAGATGGCTGTGCTTCTTAATTTAAGAAGAGTTGTGGCAGAGTTAGCATCTCCCCACAACTAGGACACCTGCCGGCCGCTGGTGGGGAACTCTGATGCCCAAGGAGACGGGAGAAACCCCAAAGTGAACCTGCAGGATGTAGGGGGACTGAGGGGGGAGGAGAAGTGGAGGCCAGACAGGATCAGCACCCCTGAGGCCAGGGAGATCATGAGAGGCAGGCGGGAAGGAGTCTCTGGGAAGAGCCAGAGAGGAACGGAGGGCGATTGCCCTGCCCACTCGGGCATGGGGAGCCTGCTGAGCTCCCAGGCCAATCCCCTGCCCTCCAAAGGCCCCCCTCCCCCCGGCCACATTGGTCCTGGGGGCATAGGAGGGAGGATGGGGAGATCAGGAGAGGCAGGTGGGAGGGACATTCCCAGACCAGAAGAGCAAGAGAGGAGAGGGGGGCATTTGCCCCACCCACTCAAGTCCAGGAAACCTAATGGGCTCCCAGGTGAGGTCCCCTGCCCTCTGAGACCAGGAGTGGGGGGCACATCTGGGTCCCTCCTGTTCCTTGAGCCTAAGCCCCACCCCCCACAGTCCCCAGGGCCTTTTCCAGCCCTGTGGGTCCTGAGCATACACCCCTCCCACCACCCAAACCTTAGGCCCCACCCTCCACAGCCAAGGCCTTTCCCCACTCCTTTTTTTTCCTTTTCCCTCCTCCTCTTTTTTACTATTGTGGTATTGATATAGCTTCCGGTTGTTGATTCATCTATATTTTTATTTTTACTTTCTTCCTAACATATGTTAGTTTCCTAGTCTAATTTTATTTTTTACTTTGTTATTGTTTTTTTGTTTTTACTTTTTTTGTTTTTTGCCACCCCACATGGCTTGCAGAATCTTGGTTCACAAGCCCAGGGTTGGGCTGAAGATCCAGTGGTGGGAGCTCTGAGTCTGAACCACTGGACAAACAGAGAACCTTAGACCCCAAGGAATATTAATCAGAGTGATGTCTCACAGAGTCCCTCATCTCAGCACCAAGACCTAGCTCTACCCAATAGCCTACAAACTCCAGTGTTGGAAGCCTCAGGCTGAACAACCAGTAAAACAGGACTATAATCCCACTCATAAAAAAAAAAAAAATGTCACAGATGAAGGAGCAAGGTAAAAACCTAGATGACCAAATAAATGAAGAGGAAAGAGGCAATGTACCTGAAAAAGAATTCAGCGTAATGATAGTAAAGATGATCCAGAATCTTGGAAACAGAATGGAAGTATGGATTGAGAAAATACAAGAAATGTTTAACAAAGATCTAGAAGAACTAAAGAACAAACAAACAGAGATGAACAACACAATGACTGAAATGAAAAATACACTAGAAGGAATCAATAACAGAATAACTGGGGCAGAATAATGAATAAGTGAGCCAGAGGACAAAATGGTAGAAATAACTGCCAAGGAGGAGAATAAAGAAAAAAGAATGAAAAGAATTGAAGAAAATCTCAGAGACCTCTGGGACAACACTCAACACACCAGCATTCGAATTATAGGGGTCCCAGAAGAAGAAGAGGAAAAGAAAGGGTCTGAGAAAATATTTGAAGAGATTATAGTTGAAAACTTCCCTAACATGGGAAAGGAAATAGTGACCCAAGTCCAGGAAGCACAGACAGTCCCATACAGGATAAATCCTAGGAAAAACACACCACGACACATATTAATCAAACTAGCAAAAATTAAATTCAAAGAGAATATATTAAAATCAGCAAGGGAAAAACAAAAAATAACATAAAAAGGAATCCCCATAAGATTATCAGCTGATTTTTCAGCAGAAACTCTGCAGGCCAGAAGGGAGTAGCAGGATATACTTAAAGTGATGAAAGGGAAAAACCTACAACCAAGATTACTCTACCCAGCAAGGATCTCATTCAGATTTGATGGAGAAGTCAAAAGCTTTTCAGACAAGCAAAAGCTAGGAGAATTCAGCACCACCAAACCAGCTTTACAACAAAGGCTAAAGAAACTTCTCTAAGTGGGGAAACACAAAAGAAGAAAAAGACCCACAAAAACAAACCCAAAACAATTAAGAAAATGGTAATAGGAACATACATATGGATAACAACCTTGAATGTAAATGGATTAAGTGCCCTAAACAAAAGACACAGACTGGCTGAATGGATACAAAAACAAGACCCATATATATGCTGTCTACAAGAGACCCACTTAAGACCTAGGGACACATATGGACTGTAAGTGAAGGGATGAAAAAAGATATTCCATGCAAATGGAAATTTAAAGAAAGCTGGAGTAGCAATATTTTTATCAGATAAAATTGACTTTAAAATAAAGACTGTTACAAGACATAAGGAGAGACACTACATAACGATCAAAGGATCATCCAACAAGAAGCTATAACAATTATAAATGTTTATGCACCCAACATAGGAGCACCTCAATACATAAGGCAAATGCTAACAACCATTAAAGGAGAAATCGACAGTAACACAATCATAGTAGGGGACTTTAACACCCCACTTTCACCAATGGACAGATCATCCAAAATGAAAATAAATAAGGAAACACAAGCTTTAAATGACACAACAGACCAGATAGATCTAACTGATATTTATAGAACATTACACCCAAAAGTGGCAGAATACACTTTCTTCTTAAGTGCTCATGTAACATTCTCCAGGATAGATCACATCTTGGGTCAAAAATCAAGCCTCAGAAAATTTAAGAAAATTGAAATCATATCAAGCATCTTTTCTGACCACAACACTATGAGATTGGAAATTAATTACAGGAAAAAAAACTGTAAAAAAACACAAATACATGAAGGCTAAACAGTGTGCTACTAAATAACCAAGAGATCACTGAAGAAATCAAAGAAGAAATTTAAAAATACATAGAAAAAAATGACAAAGAAAACACAATGACCCAAAACCTATGGGATGCAGCAAAAGCAGTTCTAAGAGGGAAGTTTATAGCAACTCAATCTCACCTCAAGAAACCAGAAACATCTCAAGTAAATAATCTAACACCACACTTAAAACAACTAGAGAAAGAAGAACAAAGAAAACTCAGTCAGTAGAAGGAAAGAAATCATAAAGATCAGAGCAGAAATAAATGAAATAGAAATGAAGAAAACAGTAGCAAAGATCAATAAAACTAAAATCTGGTTCTTTGAGAAGATAACATTGATAAACCATTAGCCAGACTCATCAAGAAAAAAGGGGAAAGGATGCAAATCAATAAAATTAGAAATGAAAAAGGAAAAATCACAACTGATACTGCAGAAATACAAAGAATTATAAGAGACTACTACAAACAACTATATGACAATAAAATGGACACCATGAAGAAATGGACAAATTCTTGGTAAGGTACAATTTTCCAAGACTGAACCAGGAAGAATTAGAAAATATAAATGGACCTATCACAAGTAATGAAATTGAAACCATAATTTAAAATATTCCAACAAACTATAGTCCAGGACCAGATGGCTTCATAGGCAAATTCTATCAAACATTCAGAGAAGAGCTAACACCGATCCTTCTCAAATTCTTCCAAAAAATTGCAGAGGGAGAAACACTCCCAAATTCAGTCTACGAAGCCAACATCACCCTGATACCAAAACCAGAAAAAGATATCACACAAAAAAGAAAATTATAGACCAATATCATTGATGAACATAGATGCAAAAATCCTGAACAAAATACTAGCAAAGAGAATCCAACAGCACATTAAAAGAATCATACAGCATGATCAAGTAGGATTTATCCCAGGGATGCAAGGATTCTTCAATATACGCAAATCAATCGATGTGATACACCACATTAACAAATTAAGGAATAAAAATGATATGATCATCTCAATAGATGCAGAAAAAGCTTTTGACAAAATTCAACACCGATTTATGATAAAAAAACTCTCCAGAAAATGGGCATAGAGGGAACCTACCTCAACATAATAAAAGTCATATATGACAAACCCACAGCAAGCATCATACTCAATGCTAAAAAACTGAAAACATTTCCACTAAGATCAGGAACAAGACAAGGATGTCCACTCTTGCCACTCTTATTCAACACAGTTTTGGAAGTCCTAGTCACAGTAATCAGAGAAGAAAAAGAAATAAAAGGAATACAAATTGGAAAAGAAGAAGTAAAACTGTCACTGTTTGCTTAGGACATGACACTATACATAGAAAACCCTAAAGATGCCACCAGGAAACTACTAGAACTAATCAATGAATTTGGTAAGGTTGCAGGATACAAAATTAATGCACAGAAATCTCTGGCATTCCTATACACCAACAATGAAAAATCAGAAAGACAAATTAAGGAAACACCCCCATTTACCATTGTAACAAAAGGAATAAAATACCTAGGAATAAACCTGCCTAAGGAGGCAAAAGACTTGTACTCAGAAAACTGTAAGACACTGATGAAAGAAATCAAAGATGACATAAACAGATGGAGAAATATACCATGTTCTTGGATTGGAAGAATCAATATTGTGAAAATGACTACACTACCCAAAGCAATCTACATATTCAGTGCAATCCCTTTCAAACTACCAATGGCATTCTTCACAGAATTAGAACAAAAAATCTTACAATTCATATGGAAACACAAAAGACCCCAAATAGCCAAAGCAACCTTGAGAAAGAAAAACAGAGTTTGAGAAATCAGGCTCTCTGACTTCAAACTATACCACAAAGCTACAGTAATCAAGACAGTATGGTACTGGCACAAAAACAGAAATATAGATCAATGGTACAGGATAGAATGCCCAGAGATAAACCCATGCACATATGGGCACCTAATTTACAAAAAAGGAGGCAAGAACATACATGGTGAAAAGACAGCCTCTTCAATAAGTGTTGCTGGGAAAACTGGACAGCTACATGTAGAAGAATGAAATTAGAACACTCCCTAACACTATACACAAAAATAAACTCCAAAAAGATTAAATACTTAAATGTAAGACCAGACACTATAAAACTCTTAGAGGAAAACATAGGAAAAACACTCTTTGACAAAAACCACAGCAAGATCTTTTTTGACCCACCTCCTAGAGTAATGGAAATAAAAACAAAAATAAACAAATGGGACCTAATGAAACTTAAAAGCTTGTGCACATCAAAGGAAACCATAAACAAGACAAAAATACAACCCTCAGAATGGGAGAAAATATTTGCAAATGAAACAACAGACAAAGGATTAATCCCCAAACTATACAAACAGCTCATGGAGCTCAATATCAAAAAAACAAACAATCCAGTTAAAAAATGGGTGGAAGACCTAAATAGACATTTCACCAATGAAGACATACAGATGGCCAAGAGGCACATGAAAAGATGCTCAACATCACTAATTATTAGAGAAATGCAAATCAAAACTACAATGAAGTATCACCTCACGCCAGTCAGAACGGCCATTATCAAAAAATCCAGAAACAATAAATGCTGGAAAGGGTATGGTGAAAAGGGAACCCTCCTGCACTGTTGGTGGGAATGTAAATTGACACAACCACTATGGAAAACAGTAAGGAGGTTCCTTAAAAAACTAAAAGTAGAACTACCATATGACCCAGCAATCCCACTCCTGGGCATATACCCTGAGAAAACCATAATTCAAAAAGAGACATGTACCACAATGTTCATTGCAGCACTATTTACAATAGCCAGGACATGGAACCAACCTAAATGTCCATCTACAGATGAATGGATAAAGAAGATGTGGCACATATATACAATGGAATATTACTCAGACATAAAAATAAATGAAACTGAGTTATTTGTAGTAAGGTAGATGGACCTAGAGTCTGTCATACAGAGTGAATGAAGTAAGTCAGAAAGAGAAAAACAAATATGGAATCTAAAAAAACCCACAAATAGTACTGATGAACCTAGTTGCAGGGCAGGAATAAAGAGGCGACATAGAGAATGGACCTGAGGACATGGGGTGGGAGGGCAAAGCTGGGGTGAAGTAAGAGTAGCATCGACATATATAAACTACTGAATGTAAAATAGTTGGCTGGTGGGAAGCAGCTGCATAGCACAGGAGATCGCCTCAGTGGTTTGCGATGACCTAGAGGTGGTGGGATAGGGAGGATGGGAGGGAGGCTCAAGAGGAAGAGGATATAGGGACATGTGTATGCATATGGCTGATTCACTTTGCTGTGCAGCAGAAACTAACACAGTAAAGCAATTATACTCCAATAAAGATCTATTTTTTAAAAAAACAGTTGTGTGGCAAACAGCACTATGGGGCTTAGAAAACTCCAAACGGAAAACTAAAGAATGAGAATTCTAGAACTTGCCATTTTAAGTTCTTGAGATGCTGGAGATAAGGCAAAAGGATAGAGGAAGTCAAATAAGTAAAAGAATAAAAGGAAGAAAGTAAAATTTTAAGGTCACTGACAGCATAGGAACTAAAAATAAAAAGAAATAATAGCAGAATGCTAAAGATGCAGGCTGTGACTCCACATCTCAGTTAATTCAGTTTAGTTATCCCAGCTTATGTTTATAAGATTTTTGTCCATTCTGGATTCATATGGATTACCACATGGAGCCTCCTCATTTCCTTTGTGAGACTCAAATCTGCTATTTCCTGATCTCGCTAACACATCCACTTTAATTTGCCTTGCAATTCCCAGCGATTTCAACTTCAGTTTAATGCTAGCAATAACTGACTTCTGGTTAATTCTGAGCTTCATTTACAGGAAAGAGCTCAATATTGTGTGCTGCAGTTTCTGAGAGCCACCCTGACAGTGCTCAGAGGGAGCCAGACCTAGCATTTTAAAGACAGAAATCATGGGATTTATTGAACACAGTGAAGCAAACATCACAAAATAGAAGCTAGAAGTCAGCTCAACTCTGTAGAGTTTGAGGCAAAGTCCACAGGAGCAGCATTTCTGACTCAAAAAAAATCCCAAAGAGAATCTCTTACGTTTTTGTTTATTAAATAATCATAATTCAGGCAGAAGAGGGTGTATTTTACAGTGATTCAGAACAGTGTGTAGACTATCTTCTCAGAGTTTGTGTGAAAAATAACCTTTCATATTAAAACAGCAAAATAAAAAACATTCTGTATTATAACATTCTAAATAATTGTGTTATTCAATGTGTTTCCAAATACCTTCCATTGTTTTATCTTCAGAGCAGGAGATAGATAGATTTGATCCATTGTGTTTTATAGTAAGAAGCCAATATTTGGAATAATGAAAGGTCTTGCCACAAATCATTCAGTAGGGCATCGGTGGAGACGAGATCAGAAATCAGGTCTCACCATTCTGAGGCCTTGGATAGTGTCATTATCTGCTCTGTTATCCCTAATTAATTTATAGCAACATTTAAGATGTATTCTTAGATAAAAGTGTCTCAGGAAAAAGGATAAAGGCGTGCAAGCAGTATATAATATATATATATAAAATATATGATATGATGTCTCATATGACATATGAGAACTTATTAAATTTGACAGATAATCGAGACATGCTAAGAATACAATGGTAGCCCAAAATCTGTAATCCTGCACTATGTTTTTGTTTCCTTGTCTGTAAAATGTAGATAATATTAGTATTTACGAAACAGAATCGCTGTGCAGATTAAAAGGGTTAATTCACATAAAACAGCATATGCAATGGCATTTTACTTATAAATGATATTGGTATAGTCATAAAATATGAGAGACAATATATTAATTCACATTTAACTTTAAAAATTTTTAAACATGAAATGCTCCAAACGTACACAAAAAATAATATAATGGACATCTATGTATTGAAAATTCAGACTTATCAAATGTTAACATTTGGCTATATTTCTTCCAGATGACTCTTTTTCAATAATAAAACATTACAGATACAGCTATGACTCCACTCTCTATTCCTTCTCCCTCTTTCACCATAGGCAACCACTACTCTGATGTTGGTGTGGATCAGTTTCAAGTATTTATCTTTTTATATGTATCATTTATATATTTTAAAATTTACATATACATCATCACACTGTGAAATATCCTTTTATCACTCAACCTATTGATGTTTATATAAAATATATATTTTGCTACATGAATCTCTGGTTGATTCACTTTAATTAGTAAGTAGCACTCTACTTTATCAATTAAAACTAAACTTATTGGGGCTTCCCTGGTGGCGCAGTGGTTGCGAGTACGCCTGCCGATGCAGGGGACACGGTTTCGTGACCCGGTCCGGGAGGATCCCACATGCCACGGAGCGACTGGGCCCGTGAGCCATGGCTGCTGAGCCTGCGCGTCCGGAGCCTGTGCTCCGCAACGGGAGAGGCCACAACAGTGAGAGGCCCGCGTACCGCAAAAAACTAAACTTATTAATTCCCCTATTAAGAGACGATTAGGTAGGTTGTTTTCATTTTTCTTCTATTACAAAGATACTACAGTGATCTTTCTGCATATTTGAGAGAATTTTTCTGAGTAGATATCTAGATAGCCACTACTCTAGGTATCAAGTAGATTCCATGGGCATCTTTGGCTCTCTAGGTTCCGACAAATTGCTTTCCAAAGTTTTGATAATAATTCACTCTCCTACCAGCAAGACTATTTTCCTGCACCCTTACCATATTATCAGACTCAAATTTTGCCCACTGAAAGTATATGAAATGATATACAATTGCTTTTAATGTACATTGTTCTGATTACTAGAGGGCGCAAGCATCTTTTAAAACCTCTCTCAATGGGGCTTCCCTGGTGGCGCAGTGGTTGGGGGTCCGCCTGCTGATGCAGGGGACACGGGTTCGTGCTCCGGTCCGGGAGGATTCCACATGCCGCGGAGCGGCTGGGCCCGTGAGCCATGGCCGCTGAGCCTGTGTGTCCGGAGCCTGTGCTCCACAACGGGAGAGGCCACAGCGGTGAGAGGCCCGCGTACCGCAATAAATAAATAAATAAATAAAATAAAATAAAATCTCTCTCAAGAACCTCAACAATAGCATTTATAAACAGAAAAATAATCCGTAATCACTTACACTGACTTTGTTGTGTTTATATTACAGCACCCATTCTCATGATTCGTATGCACTTAACTCTGCTCTTCTTAAAATAATCGGCAACCACAGAGAAAAACAAAATCATACAATAAGAATAACTTGGAATAATGTGATACATTTCTCTCAAAACTGAGATGAATGAGTAAACTCCCACATGCCTCACTGGGATAAAATGACCCTTTGAATATTTAAGTGAGTTATGACTCTGAAAAATTCAATTAATGAGCAACAACTAAAACACAATAAAAGGCCAGCATGGACAAAGTCCATCGGCTGCTTCTGAGACAGGAAGACTAACACGACTATGAAATAGCTTCTTATTTTTAATTAAAGTACCATCAATCATATAAGATTTTACTGTGGGGCATCTTTCTAGAACAAATCATCCACTGTGTCTCATGAAAAATTGAAAATGAAAATTCTTAATTTCTCCATTCACTGTAATTACATTTGATATTAATTGCCATAGACTTTGTGGATACGTTGGGTGGGATGTTTCAAACAAGCACAATTACTATGACAGCTCTGCATTTTATGACATTTTCTATTTTTCCCTGATTTATATGCTTGTAGGTTATCCATTAACATGCTTTGTTGCATTCCTTATAAAATGAAATGGGATCAATACACATCTTAAACTCATTATGCTGATATTACAAATGCAAATTGCCTGCTACCTACAGAGTAGTTAAATATCATCCTGCAGTTTCCTGTTACTTATAAACAATTCAGAAATAACATCTGTAATTTTAAATATGTTTTCTTTGCCTACTCAACCTTGTAGTGCTCCCAAATATATGCCGTATCTTGGAGAAAGACTTGCAAGGTCAAACAGACTACCATCCCAGAGCTTGTCAGATTATTGAGTTAAAAATAAAAGTGCAGAGTCACTTGTTTTCAAGTTGAAATACTAGGAAATTATGAATCACTTTATTGTACTTCTAGCATTTCCATCTCTCCGTTGAAGTGTCAACACAAACACTTTGTTGTCCAGAGGTCACACTTTCAGGGAGGTGGCTTTCAGTCTTTAGTGCCTCTCATGACAAAGCAGCAAGCACTGACTACCCCTGTGATCTCAAAGCCATGTTTTGTGAAGCTTCTCCCACAATCAGCATCACAGAATGGTACTAATCAGGAAATGAATACCCAATTTGGCCCCAGTATATGACAGCATTTCCAGGACAATATAGGCTTCAAAAGCATAATTACAGGACCAATCCCTGCTTGCAAATGTCATGGGAGCAGTTTGATCAATTAGTATGAAGGACATATTCAATTCTTAATCATCAGAAAATGTTTGACTCCTTTGACTCTCTTGGACGTCACCCTTTCCAAAGACCAGACTAAGGGTTCAATTATGATTTCTCTTCTCCTCTGTAGACTTGGGACTTATTAGGTTTCTCAGTGAATGAAAATTTACAGCTTCTTTTTTTTAAATCTCTACTCCTTTTTTTCCTTCTGTACACATCCATCACTTGTCTATTTGTACATGCTCCTTCCTGGATCTCATCGCCTGACTGTGAACTTTACAGACCAGCAATTAGCTAATCTGATAAACTCATCCGTGACTCTGTTCCAATGCAAAGAGAACAAAGAAGTAAAGATACTTACTGATGGCTACATTTAAAGGTTTCTTTCTGTATTTCTTTCCTGTTGTCCAAGTAGTTAACTTTAATTGGAAATTTCAAGCCAGGAGGAAGACAAAGACAGTGAAAGAGTGGTTTAGAAATATAAGAGAAGGTGGTATTTTGGGGTAGGTTAAGCCTTAAATACAATGTGTGAGATCCCTTTCATGTCTTTCACTGCTGTATATGTAAGGGTGGTCCCACGTATAATGATAATTCAAACTGAATTATCCATTTATTTCATCATGATGAAATTTTATAATTAAATTTACATGGTGAAATATTAATGAGGACATTGTATTGGTTTCCCAAGGATTCCCTGACAAAACACCACAGACTGGGTGACTTAAACAATAGAAATTAATTTTCTCACAATTCTGGAATTCCAAGATCAAGGTTTCAGCAGGTTTGGTTTCTCTTGAGGCCTCTCTCCTTGGCTTACATATGGCTGCCTTCTCAGTGTGTCCTTACATGGCCTTTCCTCTATGTTTGCATGCCTGCTGTCTCTTTGTGTATCCAAATTTCCTCTTTTAAAAGGACACCAGGGCTTCCCTGGTGGCGCAGTGGTTGAGAATCCGCCTGCCGATGCAGGGGACACGGGTTCGTGCCCTGGTCTGGGAGGATCCCACATGCCGCAGAGCGGCTGGGCCCGTGAGCCATGGCCGTTGGGCCTGCGCGTCCGGAGCTCCGCAACGGGAGAGGCCACAACAGTGAGAGGCCCACATACCACAAAAACAAAACAAAACAAAAAAACGGACACCAGTCAGATTGGATTAGGGCCCACCCTAAAGGCCTGATTTTAACTTAATCACCTCTTTAAAGATCCTATCTCCAAATACAATCAGATTCTGAGGTACTAGGCATTAGGGCTTCAACATTCAAATTTGGGAGGACACAATTCAGCCCATAAGAGACCTGAAAATAATTATGCTCCATTTTTAATGCTTAAAGTTTGAAGTGCTTTAAGAGGCATTTTGACAAAATAAAGTGTATGTACAGCATCACAAGGCAGTTCTGAATCTACTCACTCTTGCCTTCAGAAAACAGTTACGCCAGTCGGTCATGACAAACACTTGGCGCAAGTAATGTCACTTCTCTGTCTCACCAACCCGACTGTTGTTAGTAACAAATTAAAGCATTCCAAGCCCAGACATAGTTTCTGAGTCTTTTCACCATATTTCTAGGTTATTGTTAATAACCAGTAAGAGTTGGTACATAAAAAGAAACTTATTTGCCCTATCCAATTCATACTTTAAACTGCATGACATAAAATTTAAAAAATATATATAGATGAATTTTAGTTAATAGCTTGGTTTTTCCCTTCATACCTAGACACCATTCTATTAACAGAACCTATGATAGGAATTGCTCAGTTTTTCAAAGATGGCATTATAGGCATTTCATGTAGAACTACTCTTCATTGTGCTAGACTTTCCTCTGCATTATCTTCTACTAAACGTATGCAATGTCCCCAGTCATTGTTAACAACCCAAACATCCCCTCACATTTCCAAATATCTCCTGAGATAAGTTCTGCTACCAGTTTTAAAACACAGACCTGAAGCAGCCACACATTAGTAGAATAACATCATCTAAAATTCTTTAATATTTTTCAGTGATAGTGCTTCTCACACTTGCTGTGCTTATTTACAGTCTTGTAGGTGCACCTGTTAAATATCATCTTGTTGACTCCCCTGTATATATTACCATTTGAAGGAGTTTACACTTTTGACCTTGTATTTGACCTTGTATAAGTAAAGGTACTTATAGGCAAGTATATAGAGATGAATACACATGGATGTTTATAAAAACATTTTTTATAATGACAATAAATATCAAGCTACTATATATTAGGAGGAGGAGATTGCCTAGTGGAGTATTATACAGCCACCATCAAGATCAATGAGATATGAATGTATTAACATGGAAAGATGACAGTAACTAAGAAAATAATAAAAAAAAGTTACAATATGATCTCATTTTACAAAGTTTGTGTGTATGTAAATACACATAAAAATTATTAGTATATATCAAGTTTTATAATTGATGGTTTCAAGGTACTAGAATAAATTAATATATATGTTTATATGTATGACAACTTGCATATAACTTTTTTATATGGCTCTAATTTTTTACAATAATATATATTGCATTTATAGTTATAAAAATTTTTTTTCAAAATTATCACATTTAGTCCATAATTCCACCCTAAGATCTGTGGATTCTGTTTCAATCATTTGATGTAGCGATAGTCTATATTATTTCTAAATCTGAAAAAGAAAGTCTCCAAATCTTTACTTAAATTTTAGATAAAAAGACTCAACTACACAGGACTAAGGATGGAGCTTAATCTAAGCACTAGAAACATTCATTTATTAGTCAATAACCTCTCAGTAAAGTTAATCAACCATGTAGCCCGCAAGGGTATCAGAAGAAATATAGTGTCTGAAATTCCTGAAATGGTATATCAATTACATTGTTTTTATTCATTCAGAGCACTAGTCAGGAAATGTTAAAGAAGAAGAAGGAGGAGGAGGAGGAGAATGTGGGAAGGAAGGCAGGGAAAAAGAAAGAAAGAAACCAAGAAACAAAAAAAGAAACAAAGAAGAAAATTTCATAATTCGATTTGATTTTTTTTTAAATCCATGCATGCTAATCCCTAATAACACCTTCAATGAACTGTGTAAGAATCTTTTTTTTACCCCCTAATATGTCTTTCAACTACACCATGCTCTTCTTTGCCTTCAGATCTTGGCCTATGTCATCTTTTCCTTCTGGAAAGTTCTCTCAGTGTCCCTCCCCCAATTTGTCCTGCCCACTCCCCCCCTCCCCCACACACAGGTCTTCACCTCTTAATCTCTTAGTGAGTCTTCTGATAAGAGAGTAAAATCTTCCTCCCACTTCAGGCTCTTTTGAATTCCATTTTGTATTACTTGTATTAATTGCCTATTTACTTGTCTGTAATCCCCACTGGATTACAAACTCTTTAAAGTAATGAAGTTTCCTGCTTATTTCTGTACCCCAACACCTAATACCATGTCTGGCACATCTGAGTTCAATAAATGATTACTCAATAACTGAATCAAAGAATTCATTAATCAGTCAATGTATTACTCACGGTAGACATCAAAGTCACTAGCAGTCTGGGGTTCACGGAACCTTCCCACTTCCCCTTTTTGTATTCTGAAATTACATCTGCTTGTTTGCAACCTTCTGGGAATCTGTTCATCCTCTAAAACCCCTTCTAATTCCAAGCTGAACCTGCAGCCTTGAATTTATTTAAGGGACCCAAAGCCTCTTTTATTTTTTCTGGCCTCAGTTCCCTTTTACCAATGTTTCTTCACATGCCTTTTATTCTGTAGAAAATCCAACTTGGGATTCATGTTTAATCAATGAAAATCATGAAAGTCAGTGATGTAATTTAAACTCCTACAAAATAAATCCTTGATTTTAATTTTTTTAAAGCAAAGTGATTTTTTCAGGATTAATAAACACAAAGTGTTTGAGTATTTACATTTTGAAAAACAAAAGAAATTTGGCAGAGAAATCTATGAACTAACCCCTGGTAAATGTTGACCAGAAATAATTAAATGATAATGGTAATAATCAGAATCATGAAAGTAACCAAGTCTGGCATCTCTTCTCACATTTAAATGCTCTCAACTGTAAAACTCATTATAGACTGTGAAATTACAATTGTTTCGTAGCAGGAGTGATCAATAATAGTGCTTTTGACCAGTTCCTAATTGAAACAGAATTTTATTATTTTTTTATTGAAGTACAGTTGATTTACCATGTTTTGCCAGTCTCTGCTGTCCAGCAAAGTGACTCAGTTTTACACATATATACATTCATTTTTAATATTCTTTTCCATTATTGTTTATCCCAGGAGATTGGGTATAGTTCCCTGCACTATACGGTAGGACCTTGCTGTTTATCCATTCTAAATGTAATAGTTTGCATCTACCAACCCCAAATTCCCACTCCATCCCTCTTCCTCACCCCCTCCCCTTGGCAATCACAAGTCTGATCTCTATGAGTCTGTTTCTGTTTTGTAAATAGGTTCATTTTATTTTTATTTTTTGAAAATTTTTATTGGAGTACAGTTGCTTTACAATGTTGTGTTAGTTTCTACTGTATAGCAAAGTGAATCACCTATATGTATACATAATCCCCTCTTTTTTGGATTTCCTTCCCATTTAGGTCACCACAGAGCACTGAGTAGAGTTCCCTGTGCTATACAGTAGGTTCTCATTAGTTATCTATTTTATACATAGTATCAATAATGTATATATGTCAATCCCAATCTCCCAATTCATCCCACCACCACCCCTTGCCCCCTTGGTATCCATGCGTTTGTTCTTTACATCTGTGTCTCTATTTCTAATTTGTAAATAAGATCGTCGATAAACATCTGCCTCTGATTCATGATATTGGAGAAAAACAGACACACAAACTGCAATTTTATTATGCACATTTTTCTGGCTCACAAACACTAGATTTTTTTCAAATAATTTATTTAATATGTTGACATTGTCTAATAAGTATCAACCATTTTATTGCCCAGAGGTTATAAAAGGGCTTATTGGGCATTAGCTCCATTTGCCTTCACAATTCCAAAGACTCTTTTCCAGAGGAGATAATCCACATAGAGAGACGTTAGAAAGGAGGATGCAATGCAGAGGTGAATTAAATAGGAGGTTATACTAATGACTTTCTGGAAAAAAATAGCAAAAGCAAAAGGGAAAAAAGTTGACAAAAATTTTAGAAGCAGTCTGTTAATACAGACAAAAATAATTCACTTCCAAAGGCATATTGTTTACCACTCTGCCGAGTGGGAAGATCAAATACTTAAATTCTGGTCCATAAATCATGGTACATATATCTCTGAAATTTAAATATATAGTCCGGTTAGTTCTGAAACACAAATGTGTAAAATTCCCTCAGAACAGACCTGAAGAGTGAATACTGTCTGCTGTGGTATTCCTGAGGGCTTTCTGGGAACTGTAAGTCTCACTTTCACTCCTACGCTAGCAAGCTGGTAGGGTCCATGACAAAGAGAAGCTTCTCAAAGCAACCAAACAAATATGAGTTTAACAGAGTCACAATGGGATGATTTGTTTAGTCCTTTGAGAGATTTATTAAATAAAAGAATAATTAGCTGGGGTCATGGATGACTATTCATTTTCTACCTTAAACTTTCCTCTAGTTTCCTAACTTCTCACAGTTTGTATGTATTATGTTTGCAATTGTAATCAAAATTAAACGTTTTGTTGTGGTTGTTGAGGATGAGGTGGCACAGCCTGGCTGGAGTGCAAAAGAATAAACATAGATTATTGAAGAGGTTTGGGCTAAATCACACTAAAGATTGTTTTAAAATAGAGTCACAAGGAGATTGGGGAAAGGAAAATGTCATTTGGTCAGAACAGAAGTGGCTTTTAAGAAGCAAATTACTGGTAAGGATAATTGATTACTTCTATCTACGGCAAAGGGTAAAGAGTGGGGTTCTCCATGAATAATTCTGGGAGCAGTTTTACTTAACATCTTATAAATGATCTGAAGCAGGAGGAGTGCAGAGTGAAATTTCACAGTTTGGGTGCACACAGCTCTTACAGAGTATAAAGTGACAAGTGAATGAAGATAACAGTAGTTTCTCGGAATCTGTGCAAGTAGATAGAAGTACAGCAGATAGAGCCCTTTGAAGGCAGAGACTACATTCATCTATGTATTTCCAGCCCCAATCACAGGGTATGGACCCCAATATTCTTGTGTGAAAAAAAGAAAAGTTCGTAAGATGAACAATTTAAAAGTTAAGAAGTCAAGAAGAGGAAATCTAAGACACAGGTACAAACTAAAGAACAGTCAGCTGTTATTCACAACCCTGCAAAGGGATGTGGGAATGGACGGAAGAAGTTGGCTCAGTATGCCCGGGGGACCAAGAAAGGCATCAAAATTAATTTGCTGGATTCAGTAAACATTAAGTACATAAAAAGACCCAGGCACAGATAGACCTGAAGTGAAAGGAGGCAAAGAGGACTGGATTAAATCATTCCACTCCCACTTGTGCATAATTAAACTCATAATGACTCTAATTTTAGTTAGCTATTGGTGCTTAGTGGATACTATGATAAATCCCTATACCTGTAGTAAAGTAACTTTAGCCAAGACGATGACCTAAATATGTGTTGCTACAGAGACTTTAGAACAAGGGATGAAGTTGAAAGACTTTCCAAGAATGAAGCCCTGGAGGATTTGAGTGGTGCCAGCAGAAAGGACAGCTGGGGAGATGGTTACCGCTTCTCCCTCAGTAAGCATTTAGCTTATATTTATTAAGTCTCTATCATGTGCCCAGTACTGAAGATATGAAAGTAGAAGCAATAAAGGATTATCAAAGATTCATCTAATTAAAAAATGCACCAGAACTTTCTGTACAACAAACATATTTAATCCAATCCAAATTAGTCACCTGTGATGGAGAGGGAAAGGATAAAAGGAAAGAAAGAGATTCCAAGAAGAAGAGGAACTGTAAAATATCTAATGCTTCTAATGCATAAAATATTTTTACAATTCCCTTTGGAAACTGGCTTCTGAGGTGGTGGGCATTGTATTGAGCATTATCCATTATGGCAGGCTCTCTTCACTTGAAGAGACTTTTTTATTATTTATAATTTTAATGGAAAATTTCAAATATATACAAAAGAAGAGTAAAGGCATGATAAATCACCATGTACCTATCAGTCAGCTGCAACAATTATAAACCCATAGCCAATCATGCTTCATATGCCCTTGACCCATTTCTTCAACCTCAGATTATTTTGAACCCAATTCCAGGCATCATATCATTTCATTTCTAGTTTTTACAGTTTTCTGAATCACTAAAGGATAAGGACTCTTAAAAATGTAACCACAATACCATTTTTTAAAAATAATGCCATTTGCAGCAACATGGATTGATCTAGAGATTGTCATACTGAGTGAAGTAAGTCAGACACAGAAAAACAAATATATGGTATCACTTATATATAGAATCTAAAAAAAGGGTACAAATGAACTTATTTACAAAACAGAAGTAGAGTTACGGATGTAGAAAACAAACTTATAGTTATTGGGGGGAGGGATAAATTGGGAGATTGGGATTGACATATATACACTGCTATATATAAAACATAATGAATAAGAACCTGCTGTATAGTACAGGGAACTCTACTCAATACTCTATAATGGCCTATATGGGAAAAGAATCTAAAAAAAAAAAGAGTGGATGTATGTATATGTATAACTGATTCACTTTGCTGTACAGCAGAAAGTAACACAACATTGTAAATCGAGTATATTCCAATAAAAATTTAAAAATTAAAAAATTAAATTAAAATTAACAATACCATTTTAATAACCATTTAATAATAGTATAATAATTCCTTAATATCATTAAGTATTTAATCAGTGTTCAAATTGCCTATATTGTCTCATTTTTTATAATTTGCTTACTTAGATCAAGATTCCAAAAGATTTATGCATTGGAAATAGTTATGTTTAAGATTTTAAAAATTTCTTTGATTTATAGATTCTATCACCATCACCTTTTATTTTTTCATTGCAAATTCAAATTTTTCGTCCTGAGACTTTTTCAGGCTGGATGTTGTGGACTGTATTTCCATGGCAACATTTAACACACTTCTCTGTCCCCTTGATTTCCTGTAAATTGATAATTAGTTTTACAGATTTCAGCAGATTCAGGTTCAACTTTCAGAAAGACTAGTATTTGAGGATATATTTATTTTAAAGAAATACCTAAAGGTTTTTCAGAGTCCAACGTAATGAGAAAGATGGGGTGTTCACTTAAATACCATTTTAAGGGTGTATCTTAGAAGAAATGTGATTCAAAGATAAAATTGGATTTATTCATTTTACTCAAAATGGCTCTACATGCAATTCCAAGAATGGTTGCAAAGACTTTTTTTTAAGCAATAGCAATGACATTGAAATAAATAGAAAATTGTCCCAAGGTGATGTTAACATTTTGTGAAGTATGAAGTGCCTGTATGTTTGAAATATTAGCTCTTGTTGCTTTTGCTTTAATATGTTTTATGACTATGACTCTCAAGAACTTAAAGCCTTTTTGGGAACACACAGTAAATACAATTAAACAATTAAAGAATACAAACTAATGCATGAGAAGTTATTATGAAACGTGTTTCAAAGACAGAATTCTCACAAAAAGAAGAGAGCATTTTCTATATTTGGGAAATACAACATACTATAAAAAGCTTGATAATTAAGCCAAGTTGGAAAAGGTATAGTCAATGGCAGGAAGAGATGCTTAAGGATAGAGTCATTGGATGAAAGAAAAAGAATGGTAGAAAGAAAAAAAAACATTAAAACTATTTGATTTTCATAAAAGCAAAAATAAACAAATGGGACCTAGTCAAATTTATAAGCTTTTGGACAGCTAAGGAAACCATAAGCAAGACGAAAAGACAACCTATGGACTGGGAGAAAATATTTGCCAATGATAAAACTGACAAGGGATTAATTTCCAAAATATACAAACAGCTCATACAACTCAATAACAAAAAAACAATCCAATCCAAAAATGGTCAGACCTAAATAGACATTTCTCCAAAGAAGACATACAGATGTCCAAGAGGCACATGAAAAGATGTTCAACATCACTAATTATTAGAGAAATGCAAATCAAAACTACAGTAAGATACCACCTCAGGATGGCCGTCATTAAAAAGTCAGCAAATAACAAATGCTGAAAAGGGTGTGGAGAAAAGGGAACCCTCCTACACTGTTGGTGGGAATGTAAATTGGTGCAGCCACTATGAAAAACAGTATGGAGGGTCCTTAAAAAAACAGTTGCCATATGACCCAGCAATCCAACTCCTGGGCATATATCCAGAGAAAACTATAATTCGAAAAGATACATGCACCCCAATGTTCATAGCAGTACTATTTACAATAGCTAAGAAACAGAAGCAACCTAAATGTCCATCGACAGATGAATGGATAAAGAAAATGTGGTATATATACACAATGAAATACTACTCAGCCATAAAAGAGAATGAAATAATGCCACTTGCAGCAACATGGATGGACCTAGAGATTATCACACTAAGTGAAGTAAGTCAGAAAGAGAAAGGTAAATTCCATATGACATCACTTATATACGGAATCTAAAATGTGACACAGATGAACTTACTTACCAAACAGGAACAGACTCACAGACACAGAAAACAAACTTATGGTTACCAAAGGGATAAATTAGAAGTTTGGGGTTAGCAGATACAAACTAGTATACATAAACTAGGTAAACAACAAGGTCCTACTTTAGCACAGGGAACTAAATCCAATATCCTGTGATAAACCATAATGGGAAAGAATATGAAAAAAAAATATATATATATATCTGAATCATTTTGCTGTACACCAGAAACTAATAAAACATTGCAAATCAACTATACTTCAGTAACTAAAAGAAGAAAAAAACTATTTGATTTCCCAAAATTCGATGAATATACAAATGTTTAGACAAGTTACACCTGTGCTTAATTTTAGATTTCTATAGGACAGACTTCAGACAGGTGCAATCCTGTTTTGTTGAATGCAGCAAAATTAGTAGTAAATATGATTGTATTGTCTATGAATAAACAAATTTGTTGTGATTTTAATAACCTATGAGGATAAGTGAGGAAGTAGTAGGTTAGAAAACATCATTGTATGTTGATAGAGTCACTTACATTAACAGAATCAGAGTGTGCAAATGTGTTCAGAGGAAGTTATCAGTAGATTAAGCTTATCAAAAAAAAATTCAACGGAACTTCTCATCCAAGGACATTATTGAGATTTTTATTTAGGAATTCTCACATAACACATTCTGAGAATAACAATTATGCCTTAATGAGACACGCTGATCAGTGGAATCCAAAATATACTGTATGGCAAAATATCATGCGATTCTACAGCGAGACTCAATGTGGTGAGATGTGATCCAGTGATAGTATAAGGTAACTTGAAAATTGCCTAATGACAGTTTTGCGTGGGCAAAACACAAAGCATGTTTGTGCCACCCCATCTCCTTTGCTCATCATGGATCTTATGAGAAAAACCTGGATTTTGCCCACAGGACATCACCTTACAATGCATTGTGGAGAAAGAAGAACTCCCAGTATCAACCTACAGTAATCACAGCACTTAAAAAAATATGTGCCTGGGGCTTCCCTGGTGGCGCAGTGGTTGAGAGTCCGCCTGCCGATGCAGGGGACACGGTTTCGTGCCCCAGTCCAGGAAGATCCCACATGTCGCGGAGCGGCTGGGCCCGTGAGCCATGGCCGCTGAGCCTGCGCGTCCGGAGCCTGTGCTCCACAACGGGAGAGGCCACAACAGTGAGAGGCCCGCGTACCGCAAAAAAAAAAAAAAAAAAAAAATGCCTGTATTTGTGTGTGTATGCTTGTATATTTATTTGAGATGAAACTGTGACTAATAAATTTTGTGCCCCTTGGGAATTTACCTAAATGTTCTATCTGGTATTTCACATGGCAAAAGATAGCAGATGTTTCATTTATCCTCCTGACATTTGTTCAAACATATTTCCAGTGATCAAGACAATGTATTCTAACTAATGCATCTTACTTGATCTATCAGCTGCATGTGACACGTAATCATTCCCCATTTATTGAAATTCTTCCACCATCCTTCTCATTTCCCTTCTACCTCCCCGGTCGCTCCTTTTGCATTCTCCTTTTCCTGGTTTCTCATCCTTCTGGTCTCAAAATATCAGTGTATCTTTTCTTTATCTACACTCAGACCCTTGGTGATCTTATTCAGTCTAGTAACTTTAAATACCATTCCTACGCCAAAGACTCTCAAATTTAGTCTTCCAGCATAGACTTTCCCTCAAACTGCAGTCTCATGTTTCCAATTGCCTCTTCAGCACCTGTGCTTGGCTATCAAATGGGCATCTCAAATGCAACGTGTCACAAACTGTATTCCTGGTTTCCAGCCTCCTCCTGTTTCCCCTGTAGTCACCTCCATCTATTAAATGTGATGCCATCTTTCCAGTTGCTCAAACAGGAACATGAGAGTCAGCTTTGGCTCTTCTTTTCCTCTCAAACTCCAAATCCAGTCTCTCAGCAAATCCTGTTGGTTCTAGTTTCAAAATATGTTTAGAACTATTTCTCTCCATTTCCTGGGCCCTGGTTTATAAGCACCCAGTTCCAAACCATTGTCGTACCTCGCCTGGATTAATTCAGGAGCCTTCTAACTGGTCTCCCTGCTTCAAACTTTGGCCACCACCCCTCCCACTCCGTTTCTGTCTGTCCTAAACCCAGAGGCCAGAGAGACCCTTTTGAACCTAAGTCATGGCATGAAACTCTTTTGCTCAAACCAATTTTGATCTTACCCAGAGTAAAATCACCCTGGAAGAGTGAAAAAAAGAGATAAGGTCATAGAGGAAATGGAGTTGGAGCAGATCATAGGGACTCTGAAGTCCTTTGTGAGAGCTTAGGATTTTACTGTGAGAACGGGGGAAGCTTTGCAGTTTTTTAAATAGGTGATTATATCAGATGGTGATAGCTACTGTAAGAAAATATAAAGCAAGGAAATGGGGAAAAGGTAGTGCTAGTGGGAGAGGCTAGTTGTAATAATACACAGGGTGGGTTAGAAAAGACCCTAAAACCCATGTGGAAGCAAGCTCTATGAAGATCTGGGGGATTGTTCCAGGCAGAAAAAACAGCAAGTGTAAAGGCCCTGATTCATGAGCATGGCTTACTTATTCAAATAAATTTCAAGAAGGACAAGGTTTTTTGAAACCAATCACAAATCATAATCTCTTGCCCCCCCCTTAGAATGTATATTTCATGAGATTTTGGACTTTAACATTTTCCTTTTCACGTCTATATCCTCAAGTTCTAAAACAATACGTCATATGATATACATTTAATAATTTGTTGAACAAATGAATAGATAATGCTATAGTACGGTGTAAATACATATGCTGATTCAAACTTGAAAATTATTTTCAGTGACCTGATTCCATAATTAATAAGGTCTCAGTGTATCCCAGAATCCACTGGCTTTTACATGGCATGAGCTAAAAAGAACAGAGAATTCTATGAGTACACGTAAAAAAAATCCTTTCCTGACCTCCACAGTCGCCCCCCGCAGTCTGGGTAAGGTGCCCCTTCTCTGTGTATTATTGTACTCTCTATGACACTTATTTTAACACTCATTATACTGAATGTACTTGTCTCTACTCCCACCATTGAGATTTTAGGGTTTAATAAATAAATCCTTCTTCCTTGCCCAAGAAAGATAGATAGACACAGGAATCAAACAGAGAGAGGTTTTTAAATGTCAGTTTTTGTAGTGACTTATAAAAAGGAAAAACACTGAAACGAAGGATATGGCTGAGGTATATGAGCAAATGGTCATGATAATTATTTGCCACTGGGTTTGATATACATAGTATTCACTCTACTACTCATCGCAGTTGGACAACCATTGCCTTCTGCCTGCATGGAAAGTGTCCCTTTTACTGCATGACAGAGAGCAGACCTGAGCACTTGCTATCTGCAAACAGAAAGCCTCAAATCTGAGTGGTTCCACAAGGCAGAAGCCAGGCATATGCAGTATCCGATCCTAAACTCACCATCAGATAAACCACTAAATGTCTTCTGAGAAGGAATGATAAAAGGGCAGAGAAAATCCAGGATTGATAATTATCCTCTACTTGGAAACATGAAAAGTAGGGAAAACTTGACCATCCCACCTCCAACACCCACTGAACTATAAATCATGAATGTGTGTCTGTTGTGTTCTCCATTTAATTCCCAGTGCTTAAGAAAAAGCCTGGTACATATAAAATGGAAAATATATATATTTCAACTAAGTTGTTGAAGGATCATGTCTAAGAAACTAATATTATCCTCCCTCCAAAAAAAAAAAAAATCATCCAGAGGCAGAGTAGACAGAATGTATGCTTAAGCATCTTGCTTGCCTTCCACTGGCCCCAGTAAAAATTTCCAGAACTTATTTTTATGTCTAGTTTAAAATTAATCAGTAGTATAGGATTTCCCATGCAGAATAACCACACACTGAGAACAATATCAATAACAACTCTTCTGCTTTGGATGAGTAGAGCCAAGGACTGGTCAGAGGGTATGGAAGGGACCATCAGGGTGATCCAACACAGCATAGACAAAAGGGATGTTCCATCCAACTGAGGAGCCATTCCAAAGAAGCCAAGCAGAGATGTAAATTCAATTTTAACACAACAATTTAGAAGCTAGGAATACTAGAACAGAGCACAAGAGGGTAGGCAGGAAAAGTAGGAGACAATGCCTGAAGAGACTGCCACTCAGATAATCCAGAGAGTTAATGTTTATGCCTTCGTCCCTTCAAATCCTTACTACCATAATCAGCAAAAATTTAGATCCACATTCACTTGCTTTTGCATGAGCAGGGATCAAGAAAATGAAAATCCACAGAGAAGAAGCACGTTTCAATTGACGTGCTTACTGACACACTGGGAATCATTTCACATGTTTATGTGAAACTCCCTTCTACCATAAAGGATCGTATTTATGACAGGATGGCAGGGGGTGTGCTACCTTTCTTGAGTTTTATTTTTAGTTTCCAGTATGTCTGATTTTAAGCACCTTAAGAAATAATTAAATAATCACCTCCTAGCATTCTTATTATTGCTTTCCTCCATGTAATACAGACTGTGCTCCCCTATTTCAACTCCTTTAAAAATTTTCCTCTCATGTTTTTTCAGAATTTGGACTATGGTGTGTGTAGGTGTGGTTTTCCTCACATTTATTCTGTTTGAAGTCTCTAGGCTTCGTGGATAAGTGGGTTGGTGTTTTGATCAAATTTGGAAAAATTTTAGCTAATATTCCTTCAAAGTATGTTTTGCTCCATTGCATTACTCTTCTTCTGAAACTCAAAGTACAGATATGTAACTCTTAAAACTATCCCACAAATTTCTGAAGTTCTGTTCACTTTTTTTTCAACTTTTAAAAATCTGTTTCAATTTAAATGAATGCTATTTCCTGTTTTCAAGTTTATTGATTCTTTTATCTGCTTTTATATCTTTCAATATACTTTTTAAAATTTCGAACGGTGCATTTTTAGATCTTTGATTACATTTGATTTTTTTAAACAGTTTAAAAATACCTCCTGTCAATGTACACACTATATGATTCTTAGTTTATTTAACAGCTACTTTAAAATCCTTGACTAATAATTTTAACATCTGGGTTACCTGTCGGTCTGCTTCTGTTGATATTTTTATGATTTTTGTATGTTTTGTATTCTTTTAAGTTTAATACTGAGCAATGTGTCTAAAAGGACAATAAAGATCTCTGGCAGGCAGACTTCTAGAATGGTCCCCGATTACATCTAACTTCTGGCATTCTTGCCCTCGTATAATGACCTCCTATTATGTGTGGACTAGACTTCGTGATTTGCTTCTAACCAACAGAATTTGTGAAGGTAATGGAATAGCACTTCCATAATCAGGTGACAAGAGAGTGTGACTTCCATCTAGACAGCTGACTGTCTGTTGACTTATTGTCTCACACACTTGTATGAAGCAAGCCACCTTTTGGGAATGGCTGTTTGGGAGAAGCCCATGTGACAAGGAACTGAGGATTATTTTGGTGTTTGGCAATACTCTAGACTCAAATTCACCATTCAGCACACAGGCGCATCAAAAGTTCAGGTGGTTTATCTTTCTCTGAGCAAAGACTGTCCTTCTGCAGACTGACTCCTCTGCTTGCCATCCCCCACATCAGCAACTGGATCCAAACATGAAAGCATCCTATGTTGCTTGCTCATGTAGGGCTTTTCCCTCTGGAGTTTAAATGCTTTAGACTTATTTGTGTACACAGTTTCTCAAGGACATTTTTAAATGTCTGACTTTTTTTGGTTTTTCCTTTGATTTTTGCTGTCAGCAAGAATGAAGGTGTTACCCTCCTTCTCCATTATATACAAAAGCAAGACACTTGTATTTATTTATGAAATTATAAAATTACTAGGTAAAGTAAGTTGACTCTCTTTTACCTGTACTAACCATCTACCTATATGATCACTAACTGAAGTGAATACACAGAACAATAATTAAAATCTTAAAGCGAACATATTCTTAGGTTGCTAGAATACATGTTAGGTGTGATTATCTATTCTAGCTCAAACTTTGTATTATTTTTGCCTAAAGAAGGATGAAATGAAATGCATATTTCCATTCTTTTAAAAGGCCTTAGAGAATCCAGCTGAGGCTTGTGACTGGGCTTTAAACATGGAGAAGGGTCAAGAAATATCTTTTGTCTGATTAATTAATCTCACCTTCTATTTGTATAGCAGGACTAAATCAAACAGAAAATAAATTGTGCTATTAAGATCTAGTTCCAGAATTTTGACGTATTGCATTCTCAAATCAAATTGATAAAATTCACTTCTAAAATTTCTCTACAGAATCATGAAATTATTGTGTAATCAACTTAAGATATAAATATTAGGGGCTTCCCTGGTGGTCCAGTGGTTAAGACTGCGCCTCCCAATGCAGAGGGTGCAGGTTCGATCCCTGGTTGGGAAGCTAAGATCCCACATGCCTCGCAGCCAAAAAACCAAAACACAAAACAGAAGCAATATTGTAACAAATTCAATAAAGACTTTAAAAATGGTCCACATCAAGGTGGGAGGGAGGTGCAAGAGGGAGGGGATATGGGGCTATATCTATACATATAGCTGATTCACTTTGTTATACAGTAGAAACTAACACAACAGTGTAAAGCAGTTATATTCCAATAAAGTTTTTTTTAAAAAAAGGTTCACATCAAAAAAAATCTTTAAAAAATCTTAAGATATAAATTTTAAATGATTTCCCCAAGTTCAAACATTTATATTTATAAACGAGGAAATTTTACATTTATTTACTGAGAGGCAAAGAAATTGACCACTATTTTGTATGAAAAATGTTTATATTTTCCTTCTTTAATATCTTAATCCCTTTGATTTGATGTAATTACAGTGAACTTTCTTCTAAAATATAGGTTTAATTGTTAAACCTATGATAAATAACCTACAATAACTAACCTATACTTTTAAAGTATAGGTTTTGTTTTCTTCAAAGGACATAGGAGAAGGGCAGAGAAAGGACATGATTAGGTAATTTATATTGGAAAACCATCTTTTAATTTAAAATTGAATAATTAAATTCCAACAGTGGTCAGTGTTCACAAGAAAAATCTCTAATGAAATATCAGAAAATAACATTGCTTTTTTCCCCTGCATTTGAAACCACAAAAAGTACAAAAAAATTATTAGTTATTCTGAAGGTTCTAAACAAAAGAGGAGTACCCTCCTCCAATTATCAGATAATTTTATTTAACTTAATTTACTATTTCAAATCAGTACCAGTCCTTATTAAACAAACATAAAAAATACTCAGACTTGTTGATTTATATAAACAGTGATGGAGCTTATTTTATAAATATATTTTTTCAAAACTTATGCAAAAAACTTCATTCAAAAATCAGTTAAATGGTGTCATAGAACATGGAAGAAACTTGAGAAAGAACAAAAAACAAACAGGGGGACTCTTTGAGAGTTGACGTCTTAGTCTCTTGTGAATTCTGGAAGATTCCTTAATAGAATTGAGGCCCATTTTATTATGACCTACATTTGAACTAAGCTAACAATAACAGGAAAATATGCACATCATTTCAAAGGTTTGGGGCTGTTGTTAAGTAAATTATTTATTTGCTTTTTTTTAATTATAATTTTTCACCAAGTGAAATAATTCATTAGGACTTTATGTCTACCAGAAAGCTCATAAGTAAAGAATACAAATGTTGTTATCTTCTTACATACATTATTTCTATAATGAGACTCAAAATGAATACACCACATTGTTCACCTAGTTATATTAGCATTATGGGAAAGGAAAATAGCTATGGTGGGCATAAGTTGGTATTACAAATTGAGCTGAGTTCAGAACTGGCCCAGGTGGCAATTTCATAAAATGGGCTTTACAGCTTTATACTAGGCAAGAGTGGCCCATTATTTCTGGGCCTCAGGTTGAAAGCAAACTTTCCAATCTTAACCTCTTAACCTTCTCTAAATTTTTTTTTTTTTTTTGTGGTACGCGGGCCTCTCACTGTTGTGGCCTCTCCCGTTGCGGAGCACAGGCTCCGGACGCGCAGGCTCAGCGGCCATGGCTCACAGGCCCAGCCGCTCTGCGGCATGTGGGATCTTCCCAGACCGGGGCACGAACCCGTGTCCCCTGCATCGTCAGGTGGACTCTCAACCGCTGCGCCACCAGGGAAGCCCCCTTCTCTAAATTTTAAAGGATATGGTCATACTTTAGTTTTTCTATACTCAAACAGCACTTTTAACTTACATAACTGGATAATTTTAATCTTATATCAACTATTATTTGTGGGTCAAAGAGCCTTTTACTTTCATTTTCTTTTCCTTTTTAATCCTAAAACTTCCCCTCAATCCATTTCTAAATAAAAGCTAACTCCATATTGACTTTGCAAAAGAATTCCAACTTTTTAAAAAATGAATAAACGTTACCTTCGAGCACAAAACAGATATGGGCAGTTTTACTGGGAGATCAATGATTTAGTTTCTAATACATCCAAGATATATGCCTTCATTGTAAAGGTAGTCAGTGAAGAGAAAATGAGAAGCCAGACGACACATCTGCATACCACAATAATGAAAGCAATGTTTTCAAATGTCTCAGCATACCTAACTCCTGTATTCAAAATGAAGTCCTATAGCACAGAGTGCAAAAAATCTATACTCTGCCACACTGTATTGATAGCCTTGATACAGGAAGCTACAATTTTTCTTAATGACCTCAGATTCTGAGCTCTTTTCCCACACATCAACAGTAGCGAAGATGGTATGCACTGATGATGTAAGAGGGTAATTTTCTTTCCAAATAAGTGGTGCTCTTGGAGCATTGTCTTACCTCTTTTAATTCTCCTATGCCACCTTTATCCTTTCCTATCTACTTCCATCTGTAAAGGCTCTTGAACTCCTGAAAATAATATATGCTTCATTTTCTATCAATATAGTTTTAACAAGATGAGATCAGGTTAAATAAAAAGGGCAGCCAGTAAGGGATCCAAAATTTACAAATTGTACTGAGGGGATTTGTACTTATGAGACTCATACATAGCTTTATGCTATTGAATTAGTATGGCATAATTTTAATACCTCAGTTAGCATTTTTGAAGCTTCCTTTGTTTCTCTCTCCTCTAGCTTGTAGATCCTTTCTCTATTGCATATATTTAAGTCAGTATGGTTTAATCTCAGCTAAGTCCAGCAGAAGTATATTGAACACCCACTGTATGCCACAGCTACATGATGAGCATACATCGTCTGTCTCAGCAATACTTAATGTTTAGCAAGACACAAAATATTATATATAAGGGAGACTTCCAGGCAAATTCAAAAACTATGAAGTTTCATCAGCAAGAGAGAGCATCTTCTTATAGATTTGACAAACTAAGATGCTATTGGATTAATTCCCTGCCAAAAACAACCAAGAAACATGGACATAATGCAAAAAACTTTCTGAGAGTACTGGAGACCAACAGAAACAGATTCTCTCAGAAGTGCATAATAATTTGAGAAAGAAACACAGGAGCTACACTGGTAAGTAAGTCTACAAGGCTTTTAACCTTGAACTAAATTCAGTCCACACTGTTTACACAGTGGCAACAAAGACATATGTGTTAAGATCCACAGTCTTTCTAACCTGGGGAAAATACTGAAGCCAGAAAACAATAAATGCTGAAGAGAGTGGGGGGATCTCAAAGGAGAAAGGGTCAGAGAGGGGGAATCCCCAAACTTTTCTCAAATCTCTGACAATCCCTGAACCAGGCATGTACAGAATAGACTCAAAGCAACTCAGCTAAAGACAAAAGATCAGGACTGAGATCAGAGATGCTGCCCAAGAGTCAGAGTTTACAGCTTAATTCCAGCCCAAAGAAATTGACATTATAGGACAAAGGAAACACTCACTGGAGAAAATAGCACAATCCAGAATCTCTACAACTTAACATTCATAATGTCCAAAATACCACCCAAAATTAACTGAAATAAGGAGAATCAAGAAAAAGGAACCCTTTCTCAAGAGGAAAGAAAATCTACTGAGTCTGACTGCTAAATAAACCATATATTGGAACAAATGGGCATGGATTGTAAAGCAGATATTGTTAAGTTGTTCTCAATGAACTAAAACAAAACGTTTCCAATGAATAAAAATATAAGCAAAATCATAGAAAGCATCTGCCAAGAAACAGAAACAATGAAAAAGAACCAAATGGAAATTCTAACATGAAATCCTGAAATAAAAATTTGATGATGAACTTGAGACAACAACAACCAAAAAAGACAACCTCTCCACCCAAGACAGCAGAGAAAAGATTAAGTTAGATAGATGATACTAACACACCATTGTAAAGCAATTATACCCCAATAAAGATGTTTAAAAAGGAAAAAAAAAGAAAAAAAAAGAAAATGCCTACTTAAAAAAAAAAAGTTAGATAGATGATAGATAGATAGACAGACAATGGAATATTATTCAACCACAAAAATGAAGAAAATCTTGACATTTGCAACAACATGGATGGATCTCGAGGACATTATGCTACGTGAAATAAGCCAAACAGAGAAAGATTAATACTATACAATCTCACTTATATGTGCAATCTCAAAAGCCAAACTCATAGAACCAGAGAGTATACCAGTGATTGTCAGGGGCTGGGCAGATGGGGGTGGGGGAAAATAATGAGGAGCTGTTGTTCAAAGGGTACAAATTTTCCATTATAAGATCAATAAATCCTGGGGATCTAATGTAAAACATGGTGACTATAGTTAATAATACGGCACTGTATACTTGAAATATGCTAAGAGAGTAAATCCTAAGTGTTCTCATCCCACCAAAACAAACAAAAAAATTAACTGTGTGAGGTGACGGATATGTGAATGAACTTGATTGTGGTAACCATTTCAAGTAAAGTGTATATGTCTATCTAACCATCGCATCGTACACTTTAAACATATACATTTTCTATTTGTCAATTATACCTCAGTAAGCTGGGGAAAAAAAGGAGAAAAGGGAAAATAAAGGCATTTTCAGGGAATCAACAGATGCAAACCTGCACTACAAGAAAAACTAAAGGAAATTCTTCAGTCTAAAGGAACATGATACCAGATAAAAACTGAGATTCCCAGAAAAGAATGAACAAGTGGTAAAGAGCTATATAAATGGTAAATATGGAAATGGTAAATGTCTGGATAACTGCAAGTTATTTTTCATGTTGACTTTTACAAATTTGTTTCTTTATAAATCATGCAATGTTTAATACAAAATTTAAAACATTTCCTTTTAGGATTTTAAAATGTATTTATGTAACATAAGTAGCATTTTTTATTACACAAGTTTCATATATATATATCAAATAAAACAAAAAGGAAGGGAAAATGGATCTACTGTATATGTTTGCAAGATTTCTATAATTTATTTCAAGTAATATGTATTAACTGTAAGTGGACTGTGAAAAGTTAACGATGTATGCTGCTGTTATTCTATAAGGCAACCATTTAAAATGTAGACATATAACCCAAAATTTCACAGGAAATTTTAAGTGGAATTCTAAAAAACATATATCCAAATAATGATTTTTTTAAAAATCAGGAAAAGAGGAACAGAGAAACGAAACGAAAAGAGACAAGTAAAAGAATAGTAAAATAGCAGACTCAAATTTAAAAGATAGCAATTATTACACTAAAAGTTAATTAACTACTTTAATTAAAAGGTAGAGATTGTCAAAATGTTTTTTAAAACTCATAGTCTACCTCCAAGAGACACACTTTAAAGCATAAAGCTAGATTGGCTAGAGGTAAATAAATGGAAGAGATATACCATATATATACTAAGCATAAGGAAGCTAGGAAGCTATAGTAGAATATATAATATATATATATCAGAAAAAGTAGATATTAAGACAAAAAGAGGGGCACTTGATAATAAAGTGTCAATTCATCAGGAAAAGATAAAAATCATAAATATGCATGTACCTAATAACAGAAGTTTAAAATACATGAAGCAAAACTTAACAGAATTGAAAGGAGAATTATAAAATTCCACAATTTTACATGACGATTTTAACACACGTTTTCTAAGCAATTTATTAAATAACCAGGCAAAAATCAACAGACGTGGAAAATCTGAACAGCACTATAAAATATCTTGACTTAATTAACATTTATAAAACTCTACATCCCAAGGTAGCAGAATGAACATCCTTTTCAAATGCACTGGTATGTTTACCAGGATAACCATATTTTGAGTAATTAAAAAAAAGCATCAATAAATTTTTAAAAGTTTGAAAGCATACAGAATATATTCTCTAACCCCAATATAATTAAATTAAAACCCAATAACAATAGGATTGCCAGAAAAATTCCACATGTTTGGAAATTAAACAACATATTTCTAAATAAATATTGGGTTGAATAAAAAATTAAAGATCAATAATAAGAAAATATATCACAATTTGTGGGCTGCAGCTAGAGCAATGCTTAGAGGGAAATGTTTAGCACTAAAAGCCTATATTAGAAAAAAAGAGGAGTCTGAGATGAATGACCTAAGCTTCTACTCTAAGAAACTAAAAAAAGAATTAAATTAAATTAAGCCCAAGTCATGCAGAAATTGGGAAATAAATCTGACAGCAGATATCAATGAAATAGAAAACAAAAAACAATAGATAAAATCAATGAAATTAAAATATTTTGGGGGGGAATCAATAAAATGGATGTTTAGCCAGAGAGAGAGAGAAAGAAGGAAGGAAAGAAGGGAGGGAAGGATAGAAGGAGGAAGGAATGAAAGAGATGACATCATTACAGAGCCTTCAGACTTTAACAGGATAATAAGGGAATAGAGTGAACAACTTTATGGCAATAAATATGGCAACCTGTATGAAATGGACACAGTTCTTAAAGACACAAACTACTACCAAAACTCATCCAAGAAAAAGTAGAAAAATTGTGCTGCCCTATATAAATTTTAAAAATTGAATTCATAATTAACATTCTCCCCTACTTCCAACACACACACATGCACAATCCCTTAGGCTCAGATTGTTCCACTGAAAATTTTTTTCCAAACATTTACAAAGGTTATAATTCCAATCCTTCACTTTCAGAAAAAAGGAAAGGGAATGATTCCCAACTCATTTTGTGAGGTTAATGTTACCTTGATTTCAAAAATACATAAAGACATCACAGGAAAAGAGAACCACAGACTAATATTCCTCATGAACATAGACATAAAAATTTCTTAAGGAAACATTAGCAAATAAAATCAAATAAAAGTACAAAAAGAATAATACATTATGACTATGTGAAAGTCAATCCTGGGAATTCAAAGTTGGTTTAATACTTGAGAAACCAATCAATACGATTCACAACAATAATCAAATAAAGGATAAACCATATGGTCACTTCAGTGGATGTAGGAAATTGATAACCTATTTTAAAATTTATATTGAAATGCAAAAGACCAAGAAGAACCAAAATAATTTTGGAAAATAAGCACAAAGTTGAAGCACTTACACTGTCTAATTTTAAGACTTACCCTAAAGATACAGTACTCAAGACAATATGATCTTGGTATAAGGGTAGACCAATTGATCAATGGAACAGATTAGAGAGTCGAGGAATAGACCCATATGTATACAATAAATTGATTCTTGACAAAGGTGCAAAGTTAATTAATTGAGAAAAAAATATATCCTTTTCAACAAAAGATGCAAGAACAACTGGATATCTTTTTCTCTTGGTTGTTTTATCTTTTTATAATTTTGTATTTATTTGTTGAGATTTCGTAATTTGAAAGTGTCTTTCTCTTTGCTTTGAAAGAATATTTAAAATTGGTGAGCTAGATTTATTTGTTGTTTTCTGTTGCATTTAACTTTCCTTATGTGTTATCGCTGTGTTTTCTTTTTCTTTCCAGTTTTGTTGAGATATAATTGACATACAGCACTATATAATGATGTGACTTACATGCATCATGAAATGATTACCACAATGCTGGATATGTGTATGGAAAAAGAAAACTTTGACCCTCACTTCTCACAGAAGAAAATTTTTGTGACATCAGGTTGGGCAATGAATTTTTAAACAGGACCGAAAAAGCATAAATTTTTTAAAAGAAAAACTTGATAAAATAAACATCAAATTTAAAACTCTTTCTTTCTGAAATCCATCATTACCAGAACCAAAAGGCAAGTGACAAAATGTGATAAAGTTTTTGCAAAAATATATCCAACAAACAGCTTATCCCCAGAATATATAAAGAGCACTTACAACTCAATTATAAGACAATAAAGAGATAGATGAAATAAATGAAAAGATACTTCACGAAAGCACATACACAAATGCCCAGTAAGCACACAGAGTGTTGCTCATCATCACAACTATCAGAGAAATTAAAACCACAAGGAGATACCACTACACATGCATTAGAATGGCTAGAGATAAAAAGATTGACCACACCAAGTGTTGGTGAGGATACGGAACAAATAGAACTCTCTCAAACATTGCTGATGGGAACGCAAAATGTTACAGCCACTTTTGAAACCAATATGCAGTATCTTATATAATTAAACATATACTTATTCTAATTCTAGGTATCGACCTAAGAGAAATGAGAACACATGTTCACACAAAGACATGTACATATATGGTCACAGCAATAATAACCAAAAATTAGGAACAAACCAAATGTTCATCAACTGGGCAATTGATGAACAAGTCGTGCTATATCCATACTATAGAATATTGCTCAGCAACACAAACAAAATAGTAATACAGCCAACAACATGAATGCATCTCAGAAACATTTTGCTAAGTGAAAGAAGTCACACAGTGTACTTTATGGTATTGATTATATGATATTCTAGGAAAGACAAACTTATAGTAACACCAGGTGGATCAGTGGTTACCTGGGGAGGAAATCAACAGCAAAGTGGCATGAGAATACTTCTAAGATAAAGGGAGCTGTATATATTTTTATTAAAATGGTGCTTACACAATTTCATACAATTACCAAAATTCATCCAGCTATAGCCTTAAAATGGCTTTATTGTACATAAATAATATCTTTTAAAAGAGCAAGAAAGACTACACCTTGCTCAGAGGGTCACAAGAGCTTTTATTAACAGTTTATTGTGGAAGCTGGGGCTTCAATTACAAATGAAATGCTCTGATAGGTAAGAAAACACCAGTCGTGGGGACCTCATTGCTTGGCACAGAACCTAGTAGATATAAGAACACTAGAAATGCTTATGGAGGAAAGAAGGGGAAAAGAAAAGAATAATAGAAAGAGATCAGCCATGGTCAAAAGAGAAGAGAAAGTCCAGGATGGCCAATTTTCTCAAGTTCCTTGATTGTTGAAGAAGAGTCCTTGATTTGGTAAAGCATTTGGATTTTACTTAGACTGTGATATAAATCCACTGGAGAGTTTGGAAAAGTGGAAAGCCATTTTCTCATTTATGTTTTAAGAAGATTTTTCTGGCTGCTGGGTGAATTGTATATAAAAAGGAAGACAAAAGTGGACACAGGAAGATCGGATAGAAGGCTATTATCACAGTCCACATAAGAGGTGATGTTTGGAATAGAGTGGTGGCCCTGAAAATAGAAAAGTGAATGGATATATTTTGGAAACAGATCTACAAGACTTGCTAGAGTGGTGTGCAGGAACATGAAGACTCAAGGATGACTACCTATACAAATGGTTTGAGTAACTAAGTAAGTAGTGATGCCATCTCCTTAGATGGACAAGATTTTGTCTAAAAACGGAGGTGATATTGTGAAATTTTAGTATTTTAAAACTCTTCTCTTTAATATGTATCACTTGAATTTTCAACATTCAATTTTTATGAACATAATATGTATGAAAGTAGGGAGGACTCTATATTTAAAGCCGGTTTGCTATATCACACTTCACAACTGGGTGCTGACCTCTAATATTCTAAGCAGTAATTTTCTTAAATGTGAGACTTTTGATATCAAAATACAAGACTGCATGGGAAAGATATAATTTCATTAAGCATTAGGATATAAGGTATAAGATAAATATATCAGATGGAATGACTAAGAGTTTTACAATGCTGCTTAAACAATCATTGGCCGGCTCTGACCCCATTTTCCTAATTTCTCCGGAATCCTGACAAAATACAATCTGAGACAAAAAGAAATCATTTTTCACATGGTTCCCTGGTGATATCTTGTCTGTCATAAATTACTTCATTAAAGTTAAACCACTCATTGTTATGAGGATTAAGATGACTTGAAATTAAAATGAACCTCCATGGAAAAAGAATCTCCTATTACTTATATTTATGAGCACTGGAAATCCTGGGAGTTTGCAAGTCCACACAGTACTGCAGAATTTAAATTAACAAACATATCTCTGAACAGATGACTCTGTTCAGCTGACAGAAACTTTAATAGAATTAGTTTTTTGTAATTTATTAAAGTCCAGGAAAAAGGACCCGGAGCCTATTCTCTGCCCCCAACATACCTAGCTCTGTAACTCTGAAGCTTCCCCTTCAGAAAGAAGACATACAGATGGCCAAAAGGCACATGAAAAGATGCTCAGCATCACTAATTATTAGAGAAATGCAGATCAAAACTACAATCAAAACTCACCTCACACCAGTCAGAATGGCCATCATCAAAAAATCTACAATTAATAAATGCTGGAGAGGGTGTGGAGAAAATGAACGCTCCTACACTGTTGGTGGAAATGTAAATTGGTACAGCCACTAAGAAGAACAGTATAGTGGTGCCTTAAAAAACTAAAAATAGAGCTACCACATAATTCTTCAATACCACTCCTGGGCATACATTCAGAGAAAACCGTACTTCAAAAAGATAGGTACATGCACCCAAATGTTCATTGCAGCACTATTTACAGTATCCAAGACATGGAAGCAACTTAAATGTCCATGGACAGATGAACGGATAAAGAAGATGTGGTATACATATACAATGGAATATTACTCAGCCATAAAAAAGAATGAAACAATGCCATTTGCAGAAACATGGATGGACCTAGAGATTACCATACTAAGTAAGCCAGACAGAGAAAGACAAATACCATATCATATCTCTTATATGTGATATATTTTTAAAAATACAAATGAACTTATATACAAAACAGAAATAGATCCACAGACATAGAAAACAAACTTATGGTTACCAAAGGGGGAGGGGGGGAGGGATAAATTAGGAGTTTGAAATTAACATATACACACTACTATATATAAAATAGATAAGCAACAAGGACCTGAATCACTTTGCTGTATACCTGTAACTAACACAACATTGTAAATCAACTATACTTCAATAAAAATAAATAATAAATTAATAAATAAAAATTAAAATAAATTAAAAAGGCAATTGTTTCCCCCTCCACCAAAAAATGCAGGAAATCTGTAGGGAACATGCCAGAACTAGATGGTGGTTTTACAGAGCATGACGGAAGCATTGTGAGTCAAGTACCTGTGTTTTAAGATTAAAATTTGGTGTTCAGGAACTTCTTAGTATATGAATGATCTCCTTCAGGCAAGGAAAGGTAGGGGTATAGACGGGAGCAGACCCTTCAAACAGTGCTGAGTAGACACACAGCAGGCATTCAGTAAATTTCTGCCTACTGATATATTAATTGCAAAAAAGCATTCAAAGGGGAATGGAAAAGATACAATTCCACATCTTGAGAATACCTCACTTTACCATAATATTTACAAATAATACCATGAGTGGTATATGTGATGCGGAAGCAGATTAGAAAGTTTACAAAATAAACCACCTTTTGTTAATTCTTTGTATAACTCTTCGGGGCTTTAAAAATTTTTTTTGCATTTACATTTACACGAGGCCATTCCTGTTCACTACAGATTATAGAACATTTTAGATAGAGAAGAGTTACAGGGTTCAATTTTAAAAGAAAAAAACTCCACGTTATTTCAAATACTAATCAAATACAACTTGAAGTAACTTTTGAAATAATTTGGTTTAAAGGTAAACTATTGTTTTCACTGGTACCCTCCATAAACGTTTGCAAAATAAATTAATTTTTTAAAATAAGGCGGCCTCTCCTCCACTCCTTGGCACCATTGCTATCACAGCTGTGCTGAGGAATATAATTTTCAATGCATTTAGAAGCACACATTTACCTGAATTGATGTATTCAATCCTTCCATACACAGTACTGAACACCTGCTCTGTACCAGGCATCATATTAGGCTTTGAGAAATATGACATTCATAATAAACCATTTTAATTATTCATTAAAATATATGCCCAAATACTTTCTAGGCAACACTTTGTTAGCCTATATTAAAACAGTAATTTTGCCAATAATAAATCTGAATTTATTTTGTAATAGTTTAAAAGTCTTATAGGCCTTGCTCCTATCATGCTGAAATGACAAATGCATCTGACACCTCATGCCCTTCTCAGGGTCAGGTCTTCTCAGCATCCCCCTCCAACTGCAGTCCTTTCTGGCAACACCTTTGACAAAGTCTAACATGATAGCATCAACCCTCAGCTCTACCATGACTTTCTCACATCTATTCTTGGGCTTTCTGACAGAGCAGCAAGCACTCACATAAATGCAATGGAAAAACTGAGGGAGTTAATATCCCCATGGAGTAGTTGTGAATAAATGCTCCCTTCTTCTGTCCCTTGGGTAATCATTTTGTGGGATAGCTCCTCAGAAGCACCCTATACAGGGCCTGCTTAGTATTGAAGCTGCATTGGCTTTACCTCCTTCCCTATTTCCCTTCTCCTTGTCCCTCACTCCTGATTCCTGGGGTAACTTCTCAACATAAACAACTTCCATGCAAGCCCTTCTCTCAGCCTCTGCTTTTATAGAGGAACAAAGCTAGGATAGGGAGGTTTCACTAGTCACAAAATCCTCAGTGAGGCACATAGCTGCACTGAAGTCATTCTCCTCCCCTCAAGAAAGACTTCATTAATATATTCTTCTATTCACAGCTTATTTAACAAAACCTAAATTTCTTGCCTAATGCTAAAGGTTCTGAATAATCTTCACCTCCACCTCAGCCACCTCCACTCTCAATATCCAGGCTTACTCCCTCCTTTTTGCTCAGCCAGAACCTCCCTCTAGATGTCCTCTCACTACTAGTCAAGCATAACCGGCCTTGACCTGTGCTCTGAACTCCCATGGCTTTCAGAGCCTGTACGACCAAGTTCAAAACAACAGTATGGTCTCAAAATCTGATTATTTTTTCTTACTCTCTCCAATTACACTTTCAGGATCGAGGCACTAGTTATATTCTATTTTTGCATTTCACAGCACTTAGCAAAATGTGGACACATAGTAGGTCCTTAATAAATGTATACTGTTGATAGATTTTCCTTCCAGCATACTTCACAGGACACTGCAAGCTATTCCAACATTAGCTGGGCAAGAAAGAGAACCTAGGTTTTCCCCAAGGTCAGACTTGTTACTCTCTGCTTTTGAGAAAAATGAAGGATATGACCAAATCTGACAGAAATTAGCATGCATAAATGCATGTACTCACCCCCCAAAAATAACTACTATGCTTCTGCTTCAGGTTAAAATGTCTTTTTTTTTTTTTTTTTTTCAAAAGAAGTGTTTAATCAGTGTCAGTGACTCAAATTGTTAGGGAAATGTAACTCTTCAACTTTTGGGGGAAGTTTAGGGTACAGAGAAAAAGCTATCTGTGAGGAATCACTACCAGTAGGTTACTGCCAGACTCCAGTTATAGCCTGTTATTGAACCCCCTTCCTACAGTCGATAGAACTTAGCAGTGTATAGAGCAGTTTGGGGGATGACCATTTCTAAAGTGTTGAACATTCCTGGCAAGCACTAACAACAACAGCAAGATGTGTTTGTTTGCTGTCATCTATAGTCACTGCCTTAGTTCAAGCCCTTATTATTCCTTTTCTGGATTAGTATAAAATTTCCCAGGGACTATCTACTGAATAAAAGTCAATCTTTTTACTATGACCTCCGAGGTCCTTCCTGGTTTGATCTCTGAATACTTCTTCAGTGGGATCTCTCACACACTTCTACCCCTCCCAAACCTAAATTCTAATCATTCAAAATTAATTGCAGCTTTCTTTCAACTCTGCCTTTGAACATTTTGTTTCCTCTCTTTGAAATGCATCACCCTTTCTTTGCTTGATTAACTCATTTTTGATGTTCAACACTCACCTCAGTCACCATTTCCTCCAGAGAGAAACCCCTGATGCTTCTACCTCAGTTCAGAATTTATTGGTATGTGTCCATCATTATAATTCTATGTATTACACTGAATTTTATTTAGCTGATTTTCTGTACCTGAGTTCCATTAGGGCATTAACCAGTTTATATTTGTATTGGTTTCCTCAACATATAATAAGCCATCAATAAATTTTTAAAGAATAAATAAATTAATACTACAGGATATTGAAATAAAAGCTAGTATGTTATTGCTGTTAGAAAGTAAATGGTAAAGCAAAGGTCTTAATTATAAAGAGATATTTGGAAAAAAACAGGACTAAAATGAAGCAAGAAAAGTATAGAGGAACAATGTGGAACAGAGGTGGTCACACGAATCTATCACTGGTGATCCCCAAGATCCCAGGATGGCCTAGGGAGGGACAAAAGAGCTCAGATCAGAGAGATTTAGGTAAAGAGCTATGTACATGTAGTTTGCTGTATAAGATTTACAGACTGAAATTTCTGACACTGGTAAGCACCTCGTACACACTAATTGACTAAATGATGACTGAATTTGGGTTTTTGAGCTACTCTGATGGGTACAGATCCTGGATCCACCCTTTACCTGCTGTATGTGCTTAACCCCTCTGAACCTGTTTCTTCACCTGCAACATAGGGCCACCTGAGTATTGGGGTTGTAGCGAGGATTAACACTGATGTGTGCAGAGAATGTAATACAGATGCTCAGAGAGTATTCATTTAATAAATGGCAGCTATATTAGTCAGGGTTGTCCAGAGAAACAGAATATAAGGATATGAAAAAATATATATATTCATGAATATACATATATTCCAAGCTGGAGACGCAGGAACGCCGGCAGTGTAGTCTGAAGGCCTGAGAATCAGGAGCACAAAGGGCAGGAGAAGATCAATTTCCCAACTCAAAGAGTTAATCAGGGAGAAAATTCAATCTTTCTTTGCCTTCTTGTTCTATTCAGACCTTCAATGGATTGGATGTTGCCCACCCACATTGGGGAGGGCCATCTACTTTACTCAGTCCCTCAATTCAACTCTAATCTCTTTCAGAAACACCCTTACAGACACACCCAGAAATAATGTTTAACTACCTATGTGGGCATCCCTTGGCCCTGTCAATTTGACATGTAAAATTAACCACCACAGCAGCTGTTGCTCTAGTAGCAGTAGTAGCAGTAGTGGTTGTTGTTTTCATTTTAGTAGTAATAATAATCATCTTATCTAAAGAAGAGATACCCTTGATTCTTTGGGTGTCAGTAGCAGAACTCGCCAAAGGTAAAGGTGGGAACTCCTCTACTAAGAGTCCACTTTTATCATTGGCTCTGGACCATTTCCTCCTTTCTCAAATTTGCTGCTCTCAACAGTCTGGGCCATCTCAAGCATACCAAACTGTGCTAGTACAGATTAAGTGAGAGAGAGCATCATGGCTACTCTGAATTCTTCATTACCATATTTAACTAAGAAAATGCTTGAGTAATCCTTCTCTCCATTAGGAGCATTCAGTAACTGAGCATCTTCTCACCCCTTCATTTCATGACCATTTTAAGACCAACAGAAAAAAGTCACAATATTGAATAGATTGGATGTAGAACTATTTTTCATTATTCTTCTACCGTGTTTTAAATTATCTCTCAGCCTGCCTGCTAGCAGCTCCAGACACCTCTAAATCCCTGAGGCTAGGCAAATGTATTCTCTAAAATGCCTGAATAGCAAATTATTTTTAACAGCATCCCATCTCTCTTTCCAAGCAGAGCATATGACTCAGAAACCACCCTTTCTCCTGCTGACTGCCATCCCTCTTTCATCTCAGGATAAATAGACCACTTTAGTGTTGATAACCAGTCCATTTATGTTGAGACTGCCAAATTAAAAGGACCCACACTTGATGTTTGTGGGGATCCAATTATCAATAGCTATTACTAACAAACATGAGACTTGTGGGTTGTTTTTGTTTTTAGTTTTGATGTGCTGCAAGCAGGATCTTTCTTGCAACTCACCTTTAATTCAAGTTTGAAGCAAAATATAATAATGAGACACAGGTCTACTGAACAATATTCAAATATCTGTCTGATGGCAAAACTCATTAAAAGCCACGGGCCTCTTATGATGAGCCAGTACTTTCTGCTTGACACCAAAACAATATGTGCATGAACTTCTCAAAGAACCAGCTGGAAGTATACCTTATCAAAAAGCAGGGTCAAAATTATGAATCAGCCCATAAAGTTTACACAAAACTTACTAGCATACTGGAAGAGTCAAGAAACAACAAACCAACTGCCTGCAGTAGTATCCATTTAATGATTAAAAAGAAAATATTGGATTTCTGTGATAATCCATCTTCGCAGCTTTTACAGACACCTAGTCCTAACATCTAGCAAATTTCAGAAATATAAAATGAATAAATTTTATCTTCAAATTTATGTAGGATATCTTTTCCATTTCACCATATTACTTTAGTAAACAACAGAAATATTTAAAAATAAATACAAAAAGGAATAGCTTTGCAATGATGCATTTGAATGTAGTATGCATAATCACACAGAGAGGAAACTTTATGGAATTACACTCACTGCTATACAAATTAAAGCCCAAAATAGGACAACATATTATCAGACCTATACTTATTACTCTATATAATTCGTAACATAGCAGCTTTCAGGAAAATTACATGTTTCTATAAAAAGCCAACCCACAGTCTTTGGTTGATATTATTCCTTTGAAGCTGTGTGCTCCTAAAACTAGGAATTTGGAGTTTTAGAATGTCATACCTGTACAATCAGATACTGTTCTTCATGCTATTGTCCAACCAATTCTTATCCCAAAGTCCACTTATAGCAATAATAGCAACACATTTTTTTTCTGTCATTAAGTACAATCATGATTATAATAACAATGGCAAAAATGTATATACTTTTTTCTCAGAAGGGCATGGAGACATTTACAGATGTGTATATTTACAGATGCATTGCCTTTGTGAAATAGGTTGAAGTAGATTATACACAGCTTTCACCTAGAAAAATGGGAGCAGAATAATTTTCCTAAGGTTGGCCTTGGTATGACTATATCATGGGTTTTTATTTATCGACTAGTTAAACACTTATTTCACTCTCTGTTCCCCTCTCTGTAATGTTAAACATCCAATCAGAAATAATTTTTTATTCATGTAATATCTATACTTCTATGATTCTTACCAGTAGTTCCTAAATATACCCTCAAATTAAAATGAGCTTTTCTCACATGTCTACTAGTGTTTTTCCTAACCACTTTATAACACCCACTACTTTTACTTATCACATTTTTTTTTCCTAGCCATAGCAGTTCAGTGAGAAGCTCTCTGAGATATCTTTGATATGGAAGAGAGCCACTGAAAAAGGAAGCTTAGAAAAAAACAGGAAATTCTATTTCTAAACACTGAAGTATAGAAATAAACACAGTCACGCACTGGTGAAGATAACATACTGTTGCTATCATAATGAGGTATGGTATTTGGATTAAGTTGAAAGGAAAGCATATCTAATTATACAGCTAAATGGCAGATGACAATTTGAACTGCTTGATATAGTTTATAGATTAAAAAGTTCACAGAGCCTTTATCTAATTTTTTCTCCCCATCCTTTGATAACCTCTTAAATGGAATGTTGAGAATAGCAACCTTCAAGTGACTGAACACATAGGAGGCTTAACTTTTCCTAATGACCTTTTAATGCAAAGCAAAAGGTCAATAGTTAGTGCTACTCACATTGAGGCTGACAAAGAATGCGGACTAAGTCTAAATGACAAAAGCTTGTTGTTGGAGGTCACTTCTCAATTGACTTTCTTGACATTAATGCTTGTTATAACCCAGGCAACTAGTTTTCAAGTTGCTGTTCTCTCTTCAAAGCCTTGCTTATTATAGATAAGATATTTGTCAAAGACATAGTTAGCTTACTCAGTTACTTGAATAGTCTGTAGAAATAAACCTTCAAATGTTGCTCATTCTTTCACAAGAAACATATTTTAGTACCTTTTCTTTAAATTAGGTTGAAATTTTAAGCTCCGTCTCTAGAACATACATGTAATGAGCTTTAGGTCTTTGGCATTCCTTGATGTGTCAGTGGTGTTAATACTGTGGGTATATTCTCAGGGTCCTCTTGGTTTATATGCATTTTCAGAAGGTGTGGTTCAGTGGAATGTGTACTGGATTCACTCAGCTGAGCAGAGTCACAGTGCCCACTCTGATATTCACCAGTTTTTAAATTAGCATTGTTTGAGAAGCTGCTCTTAAACTCAGCGGCTGCCTAAAAGTTTATATGAGAGTCTAGTGGAGAAGAGTCCCGTTTGGGTCTCAGTTTTCTAATTTATACATTTGGGATTTGTATAAATGATCTGTAATTTTACCTACACTGATACTGTATTTCACACGTTTGTCCTCTGTCACCTTTATCTGAATTATAACATCTTGAACATTCAATAGCCCCGTTTGTTCATATTAGATTGAACACTCTGCTCTCTACCACTCCTTCAGTTTTGGCAAACATGTTTTTACAGTACTTTGGACGATCTGAGGCATGTTCGTCAGCCTTTTCCAACTAGGATATATTACTTTCTCATATGGGGCACAGAAGAAAGAACTGTCCCATAACTTCAAATTCAAAGAATCATATAATTTTAGGCTAGAAGAAAGCTTAAACAAATACTTCAACTGTGTTACTCATTGATCATTCAAATTGGTTGTCCCCCTGCCAAAAGGTCTACTAGACCTGCACTGTCCAATAAGGAGTCACTAGCCACATGTTGATGCATAAATTTAAATTAATGAAAAATTTAAAGTAAATATCCAGTTCTTCAGTTGTGTTAGCCACATTTCATGTGCTCATAAGCTGCCACATGGGGCTAGTGGCTTCCCTATTGAACAGAAGAGGTATAGATCATTTGCACCACCATGGAAAATTCTATTAGGTATTGCCAATGTAAACTAAGCTTTAACACTATCATTACAGAAAACTCACTACCTCCCAAGAGTATCTATGATGCTTTTAGAATGCAATTTGGGGGGGAATTTTTTCCATATATGTAATCAAACTTCTACCCATTTGTACTAGTTCCACTCCCTAAGATGAGCCTACAAATTACATGTTCTTCTACACAGTACCCTTTCAAATAGTTCAAGAAATTTGTCATGGGCCTCCTCTTCTTTTTGTGTCCTTTTACATGACTATCTTCTGTATTTTAGGTACATAATAGAATTTAATGACTTTGCCTTAAAAATTCTGAAGTGTGAGTTTTATTCTGAGTCACAAATTTACAAACCTAGGGCACAAATATATAAATGCATAAACATTTTACATAAAAGGAAGCAGTTATGTATCCTCCAAATTCTCCCTTCCCATCCTGACTGCCATGCGTAGAATAGGCAATCAATAAATATAAATGCATAAACATTTTACATAAAAGGAAACAGTTATGTATCCTCCAAATTCTCCCTTCCTATCCTGACTGCCATGCGTAGAATAGGCAATCAATAAATATTGGTTGAATTAATAAATGAATAAATTTAACCAGGACATGTTGCTTTTAATATATCAATAGCTTGCTCTTGATGTGTAATCTTCTCCATGTAGTAAATTTAAAACTCTTCTGATTATAAAATAATAATATTCATCATAGATAACCTTGAATATGCACAAGAAAAAGTAACCAAGATGCTACCACTTAGAGATAACTACTATTAATCTTTTTGTTGCCATGGTTTTTTTGTGAACAAATTTGGAGTATATGTTCATATTTTAGAAACACTTTTTTCATGTAATACATCACGAGTTTTGTTCTGTGTCACTGAGGAAATTTCTAACGGCTTCTATTTCTTTATTAGCTATATTGTATTAAATTATTTTATATTACTTCATTTTGGATTAGTAAATATTTAATTTATGGACTGAATTGTTTCCCTTCCAAATACATGTGTTGAATCCCTAACCACCAGTATCTCAGAAGGTGACTGTACTTGGAGATAGGGTCTTTAAAAAGGTAACTAAATGCGATCCTTAGTGTGGACCCTAATTCAATATGACTTCGTAATCTTATAAAAAGTAGAAATTAGAGACAGTGGGGTGACCATGTGAGGACATAGCCAGAAGGCAGCATCTGCAAATCTGCAGGTCAGTGAGAGAGAGAGCCCTCAGAAGAAACCAAACCGGCTGACACCTTGATCTTGGACTTCTAGCTTCTGGAATTGTAAGAATATACATTTCTGTTTTATAAGCCACCCAGTCTGTGATCTTTTCTTATGGCAGCCCTAGTAAACTAATATGCTTTATTTCCAATTTTTAATTTTCGTAAATAAAGCTATTGTTTCAAAAAAAATCTTTGTGCACATCTCTGATTATTTTCTCACATAAAAGTTTTACAAAAAATTGTTTTAAAATTTTTATGGAAAAGCCTTTAATATACATTTTCAAATGGTCTCATTAAAAGTTGTACTTTGAACCATGCAAAATTTTTATCAACTCAATAAACAAAGAAAAAAACATCACTCTGTGTTTAATTTTGCATTTTTTTAAATTCAAGTGAAGTAGAACTTTTTTTCAAATGGTTATTGGCCATTGTTTTTGTGGTATTATGATATGCAAACTTTATAGTCTTAATGCACATGTAAGTACACAGTGACTAGTTTTGCATGTATTTGAACATATATATTTATATACGATATGTGTTCTCTGCCCTTGCTTTTATCAGTCAACATTACTTTGATATTTATTTGCGTGGTACAGTTAGTTGCATGGTATAACGTTATTCTGTATGACTACATCTCAATTATTTACCTATTCTCTTATCAATGGATTTTTAGATTATTAGTTTTTTTATTACCAACATAATTGCTATGAGCATATTTGTATCTTTGCACCTTGGACAAAATTTTGCTATGGTATGTGTCAATAAATGAAGTTACTGGCTTTACTAGTTGGAAGGAACAGTGTAATATAATGGTTAAGAGGATGAACTCTGAAGCCAGACTGCCTAGATTCAATGCTGTTTGTACTAGTAATGGGCTTTTGATGTTGGCCAAGTTACCCAAACTCTCTATGTCAATTCCCTCATATATAAAGTGATAAAAATTACAGTATGTACCTCACAGCGATAAGGATAAAATGAAATAGTATTTGTAAATTTAGGAAAATAACTGGAACATAGTAAACACTCCACAATGTTCACTGTATTTCCAACAATATGAGATAATACTAAATTATTTTCCAAAGTGGTCATATGAATTGATACTTCCACTAGTGGCACATATGAGTTCATGCACTTGATGTTGTGGGCTTTAGTCCAAGATAAATGGAAATAGCTATAATTTTCACTGTCACTGTTATACATTTTTCAAGTGTATTCATTTATCTCAGTTTAGTCATTCTCCTTTCAAAAAACTTTTGGGGCTTCCCTGGTGGCACAGTGGTTGAGAATCTGCCTGCTAATGCAGGGGACACGGGTTCGAGCCCTGGTCTGGGAGGATCCCACATGCCGCGGAGCAACTAGGCCTGTGAGCCACAACTACTGAGCCTGCGCGTCTGGAGCTTGTACTCCACAACAAGAGAGGCCACGATACTGAGAGGCCCGCGCACCGCGATGAAGAGTGGTCCCTGCTTGCCACAACTAGAGAAAGCCCTCACATAGAAACGAAGACCCAACACAGCAAAAATAAACAAATAAGAAAAAAAAAAAACTTTTAGATTGTTCTCAATCTAATCTTGCTATTACAAACATCACTGCTTTGAATATTTTTGTATGTGACTCTTGGTGTCTGTTGGCAAACGTTTCCCCCTGGTTCATGCAAAATGTAGGTTATCTCAAAGATAAGAATGTACACAATATTTGAGAGTGAATCAATTACAGAGCCCTAGATGATGTATCTATGTCTAAGGTTTAGATTCTAATGCCCAATTCTCAAAGATTTCTAGAATTTTTTTCTCCCAAGCAGTCCTAATATGTAGTCTATTCCCAAGATATAAAAGCTGATTAGTTTTCTCTACTTGGAATGGATTCAGTTGTGGCTGTATTTCTGGAAAGGAATGGAGAGTTTAAGAGAACTTCAGAAATGGAGTAATAAGTGCCATAGCATACCCAGAGAATATATATCATATATAAATAAATATATTTAATACCCTCAGGATTTCAGAGCTGTATCTGCCCTCCACCAGCCATAGTTTCTCACCATTGGACAGCAGCAGGAATCATCATGGAATAAAGGAAATATTCCAAGGTTATTCCAGAATGTGCAGGTGAGGCACATGCAGCCTCTGAGACTGAGAAAAAAAGTGTCTTCTGCCTTCCCTTTTTGCTGAGATGACACCAATCATCCTCAACTTCTTGCCCTCTTATTTAGTCACTTCTTTAGTATTCATCTCTAATAATGTGTAACCACAGCCTGTCATTACAATCAAAGGAAAAAATCAAACATAAAATGTGAATAGAGGCTACATTAAAAAATTATCTGTTTGCTCGTCACAGAACCACTGGCAGCTGCCTTAATTCACAGTTGGCTCCATCATCTTATTTGCCCTTCCCCAGGCTGGGGCTCTCATCCTTCCTTCTGCAATGGCCAGAGTCATTGGCTTCATCCACCTTTCAGCTGCAAGGTGGGAAAAAACATTAACAGGTACAAATGACCTTTTAAGTAATCACTAACCCCAGAAAAACAAGATGGTAGGAGTCTCCACAGGATTAGATAATAGTATGTCTTTCAAATTAATTCAGATCTAGAGTCCTAGGTCTTCAAACAAAGACAGAATGAAAGTGTCAAACATTGTGGTTTTACAAATATGATGAAAATGACACACAAAGTTAGTGGTGGTTTACAAACTACCTGAGCTCAGGGCTTCAAATTCCTCGTAGTTATAGTGCTAAAAGTTGTTTTAAAGAAGAAGCACAATGGTTCATGTTAACATGGCTAAAACAAGATGGAAAAGTGAAACGAGCACTGGAAATGAAGTCAAGAGGCATCACTGGTCTTTTACAGGCTGTGTTACTTTGTGCAAGCCACTAAATTCTCTGACTTTATATTCTTACTTTGGTAAGGATAAACATGGAATTCAATAATAATTTTCACTCAATAACCTGAATAGTTGTCTCCCTGATCCATGTAGGAAGGCAAATGGGCAGAAGTCTGGGATGTTCCTCTCCATGTTAACCAGAGTTACTTTGATCTGTTTCATATACTGGATTAGACAATCTCTGAGGTGGCTTTGCATGGTCTCTAAATCACCTTAGAAAACTACAACTGTTGTTCTCAACCCTGGCTGCAATTAGAATCTTCTTGGGAACTATAACAATCCCAGTACCTGGAACACATCCTCAGAGACTGACTTAATTGGCCATGGTAGGGCCATGCCAGCAATAATATTTAAAAGCTCTCCAGGAGATTCTCTGCAACTAGGGTCAAGAAACCCTGCTCTCAGGGTTTATGAATACATGACTGGATTGGGACTCCTGCTTTGTCCATTTACATTAGTCCACATGCCAAACACCCAAAACCTTTCAGTCGGCAAGAAATTAGGCAGCAGACTTGAAAGAAATTGAATAAATATTTCCTCTTTTTATTAATCTCTCTGGCTAGACTTTTCATGGAGATGGATTGTTATGAGTCTGAGCAGCAACTGGTGTGTTCCTAGGCCACTGAGATGATGAGCAGGGGAGAGTCTGGGAAAAGCTAGACTAGGATGAATAGATTCAGTGAACCTCAGTGCATTTATAGGAAACTTGGTAAGCCTTTCAGAAAACCAGCAGGCTTCCTAAATCAATATCCTAGGGCAGGGTTTCAGCAATAACCATGCCAATCTTTCCTACTGTGTATGGGTGAAGCAGTAAGAATCCATGAATTAGTGGCAGTTCCGTTCTCATTCAATATACACCTAATCTGTCCCTGGTTCAACAGTTGTGGCTACTCAGCTGACTCCTGTTGACTCTTTTCAGCTCCAAACTTTGTGGCCTAGAAAATCTGTCCTTCCTACATACATAGCAACTCTGTACTCGATTCATTAGCTCTACTAACATTCTTCCCAAGACATGGGATCATTCTACATTTCATGTTTTACAGAGATGCTTTTGTAAAATTTGCATCAGAGAGCTGTATTAATTCCATTTCTATTGCCAAAAATGCAAAAATTTATTAATCTATTTTAAACACAAATGAGAAAAACTATTAAACTTTCTTTGTAATATGAATGTACCTATTATGAACATAAGCTTGATTAAATGAAAAGTTGACTTTTATTACAATACGGCAGCATACTGATAAGTGATAAATGGGGATAATAATTTATTATTAATATGTATGACAATGCAGTAATTATTCACAACCTTAGGTATACAGTCTGAAAAATAGCTTAATAAAAGTAGACAGATGATAGCTAGAGATAGATACTCATAAATCAGGGAGAGTATGAAAATGGCCTATGAAATCATTAAAAATGAATAGTCTAGGAATGGCAAAGAACAGAGTTATACCAGACACCAGTGCATCCATCCTTATTTTAAATCAGAAGCTACCTTAGGCAAGGGGATGATTGGTCCTGGTTCAAGGCTGCTAAGTACAATGTCAAGTTTTAAATACTTAACATGCAAATGCTCAGATTTTAGGGTAAATGGTTGAGAGTAGAGGAAAAGATGGTCTCTCCTCTTTATTTGAGAATATAAGTGATAAAAAAGAAACCATTAAGATGTAATAACTAAATACAAGAATAATAGGGGCTATCATTTAAAATCACTATGTGCCAGGCACTAATAGATACAATAGATGTTTTATATATTTGATCTTATTGAATCATGCAAGATGTATATTATTACCTTGTGTTACAGGTGAAGAAACTGCCTCTTAAATATTAAATAACTAGTCCAATCCATATAACTCCTAAATAACAGAGGTAAATTCAAACCCAGGTCTCTCTGTTTTAGTTCTCTGTGAGTGTCAGTGGATATAATTATTAGGATGCATAGCAACTGACATATGAAGCCAGGAACTATTTTGACTAAAGCATTGGTAAAACATCTTGGGGAAAATAAGCCATTTATTAGCTATTTTCTGTGTCAGTCTCTATTTCCTCATTTCCAAAATGAATAATCGCACCTTCCTGAAAGCAAGTTCATGCTCATTTAATGAGATTCCCATAGCCCCCATTCCATGAATAGCACCTTTATTCACCCAGCTACATACCTGAAAGTCAACCTGACCTCACATCCATGTCTAATTTGGCCAAGTCTAATTGTTTCCAATTCTAAATAGCTCTCATATCCCTCTCTTAATTTCTATCTCACTTACATACATTAGTTCAAAGACATATCAGTTCTCACCTGGATTATTCTCACTATTCTTTAATCCATTATTTTCATTGCTATGAGAAAGATCTGTCTAAAAGGCTAATTGGATCACTTTTCCATGATTCTGCAATCAGGCATATACTATAATTCAACAACTTCATCCCTAAGGATATACCCAACAGAAATGCATACATGTTCACCAAATGGCATATACTAGAATGTTCATAACAATTCTATACAAAATAGTAAAAATTAGAGACCACCTAACTGCCTGCCTTTGGAATGGATAAAAACATTGTGGCATATTTACACAATGAAATATCATATAGCAATGAGGACAAAAAAAACTGAACTACATACAAGTAAAATGTTTGTATGTACAAACATTTTAAAAAATCAAAAACATGCAAAACTAAGCTATGGTTTTAGAAGTAGGACCAAGTTTACTCATGGAGTTGCGGATAGCATCTGGAACGGGGTGCTGGTAATGTCCCATTTTTCTGCCTAGGTCTTGGTTACATGTGTGTGTTCATATGAATATTTATAAAGAGTATTAACACTTATGATATGTTCACTTTTCTTTTATGTGTGTTATATGTCAATAAAAAGTAAAACAAAAAAGAAAAGAACCAAAATCCTTCAATCATTCTCCAATGCCTTTCAACTCTTGCTTCTCTCCTACATATATCTGTATTAGTCAGGATTCTCCAGAGAAACAGAACCATTCAAGTCCAAAGGTGGGTTAAGGAAGAATTCCCTCTTCTTCAAGGGAGGTCAGTCTTTCTATTAAGGCCTTCAGTTGATTGGATGAGGCTCACCCACATAATTAAAGGGAATTCGTTTTACTCAGTCTGCTGATTTAAATGTTAATCTCATTTTAAAAATACCTTCACAGGCACATCTAGAATAACACCTGATCAAGAATCTGGTTACTGTGGCCTAGTCAAATTGACACATAAAATTAACCATCACAGTACTCTCTTCTAAGCCATACTGAATTACTTAGCGTTCCTCAAATGTACCCATGTCTGTAATATCTTTTTATTAGCACATCTTTATCCGCCTTCCTCCTCAAACCTTTGCTTTATCACTTTCCCACTCTCCTTTTCTGCGTCATTTACTCCCATTCATTCTTCAAGCCACAGTTCAGGCATTACTTCCTTTGAAAATCCTTCCTGAACCTCCACCTTTTTAGTCTTACCTCTGCCATAAAACTTACCACCGCACCCCAGTATCATATTGATTGGTCTAGTTCTCTCCCTGTCTCTCTAAAGCACTGAGTTTCACTGAGACCAAGTCAGCACATATTTAAAATCAGAGGCATCTGGGGTGGTTACCTCGGGGTCCAATGTGCTGTGCAGACACTGAAGATGATGAGATCTGGTTAAATGAAGGAATGAGTGAGGGAATGTACAAATAGGACTCACACCTTCTAATACAGATTTCCTAGACACTATTGTTGCTATACCGAGCTTTGGCCCCACTGCCTCCCCTTCCTCGCTCTAGCCATTTTTGTCTCACAGCAAATGTTTGAGGTCATCTTCATACAATACCAAAACCATCACTTGGTTCAGTTGTCAGTAAAATCAAACAAAAACAGTCTGATCACTTGCTTTTAAGATGACCATATTGATTGTTACTGAGTTAACAGCCTAGGGTACTCAAAATAATTGATTACACCACTGAAGCCTCAATGTAAACTTCTAATTACTCTAACACATACCATCCAGTTAAATTGGGAAGTAATTGGTATAAGTTCACATTGATGGAGTTTTTTATATACAAGATGGGATTATGTCACAGGTAAAGAATAGGTAGATCAATCACCTTCTCAGGGATTCTTTTTTTCGGAAGCAGTGGTAACTATTGGTTTGTACTCTGTTCCTCACTATTTCTGAGCAATATTAAACTGGTTTAGGTCTTCCTGTCCCTCTCCCAGCACCTCATTAGTAAATCTTTTTTTGTATTTAATACAAAATGTAGCCCATAGGCATTAATGAGGACTCGTTCAAAAAGTCACAAGGTCATATTTAATAAGAAAATTCTTTTATAGATCATTGCTTCATGCCAAGTTATGCTCTGTTCTGAAAATGCCCAAACTGAAGAAAATAGTCATTTGCTTGCTGAATAAAGTTAATATTTCACTGCTTAAAAATGTAGCTTGTTAACAATTTTTGAATCCATTTCCTTTTATAAATTAATTTAAACTTTCCCAAAGTCCAAGAAAGTGTTTACCCAAAAAGGGAAATCCATACTCAAACATCTTTAATGAATGTTGCGTGCTACGATGTATCAACTTGACTAGATTCACAACAAATATGTCTTCTTAAAACCTTTGAAAAGTCTTGCTGTAAGAAAATCTGATCAACCCAGCATTTTCTAAACCTATGTGACCACAGAATTTCCCAATTTTTAAACCAAATAAACCATTGCATTCATTTATTCTCTTGGAATGGAAAATGTGGAGTGGGATAAGATATGACTCCTGAACAGAAGGTGCAATAAATTCTAGAAGAAAGAGAGAAGATACTTAATATTACTAATAAACTGTAAGTTCAAACAGACTTGAGTTTAAACTTCAGCTCAGCCACCTAAGAATTTTGCAACCTTGGACATAATATTTAAACTATTTTTATATCAATGTCTTCATTTGTAAAATGAAGATAAATAATAGTGTGTACTTCAAGTCATTATTTTAGGAATTAGATATTGTGTATAAAATATTTAATACAGTATATGAATCATAGTAAGTGCCCAATAAATGGCACCGATAATGATAGTAAAAAATGAGGAAGAGGACAGGAGCAGAAGGAGGACAATCTGATGGAGGCAAAAAGATAACATAAGAGATTTTGTTAAAGGTCAAATTAATTATGCAATTATTCTGATCAACGGTGGAAAAGATCAACTAAGGTGGATGAAATAAATCAATCAAAAAGAACCAACTTAGAAGTTATGTAGAGATTTGTGGTTTGTATTCATACTTTGCCATATATATCTTTTCTTATTTAAATGCAATGTTAATGTTAATAATTTTCATTTTCTTCTTTATACTTATCATTATATAATTTATTACATTGTGTGAGCCTTGAAACAGGCAGATGCTGTGATTTTATTTCTGTATTAGAGATGAAACTCCACAGAAGAAAACTGCCAGTTAGAAACAAAGACTCCAGATAAACAGAATCTTCTAGTTCCTGACAAGTTATCATCCATTAGACTTCATTAATTCCAGGATCTAGTCCTAGCCCCAGAATACAAATATGTTACTTTTCTCCTATCTGATTCTCCTATCTATGAACAAAATGGCATGGCTTTCAAATCACATGCTGACAAAATTTGCTTTAAAGCATCACAACTAATTAGCTTTGTAAATAGTAAGAATATTTACAGGGGTATGCAAATGTCTTCTATAAAGAGCTAGATAGTAAATATTTTAAGCTTTGCAGGCCATATGGTCTCTGTCACAAATACCCAACTCTGCCATTTTAGCACAAGAGCAGACAGATACACACACACACACACACACACACACACACACACACACAGAGGCACACCACAAGCCATTATTATTAATATCATTTTAAGCTTTAAAAACTGGTTTAACTGTACATTCCCTTTAATTCTTTTGAGGAATATGTTATTGGTATATTGTTGCTCTTTTGAAGTTAATGAGTATTCACTACCTCTATGAATTATTTTCCTTGTTTTAGTTTCACTCATTCTATTTTAATACATATGGGTGTGCTTTTATTATATTCCATTCTTTCTTCAAAAATTTCTTCTTTCCACTCTCTCTCTCTATTCTGCACCTAGGATTCTACTCACATATATGTTGGATCCTTTCACACATTCTAGAGCTGCTGCTTACCTTTTCTTCTGTATTTTCCACCTTTTAATTCCTCTTTGATTTTAATACTTTCTCTGGTCCTGTACTCTCTTCTTTAATATCAAGTATGCAGTTAAATCACTTTTTTAAATCAGTGCCTAATAAGTCTCAGAGATATGTTAACCAAACAAAAAATAAGCTAAATTAATCATGTACTAGCTTGTTGGCATTAGTAGTTGAGGCTACTTTGGGAGAATTGAATATTCAAAGCTTGCAGTTTTCTCATACATAAGACAAATACACTTCACCAGGAAGACAAAAACTCTCAGGAAGAAAGTCAAACAGATTTTCAACATGTAGAAGTGAGTGCACTGAGATAACTGCTGTAGCACTAAACATGGATGCTATGAATCCTCTCTGGGATCTTGGATCCTCAAGTTCTTTCTTCGTTGGAACCTGACTTCCTTCATGGATCTTCAAGAACTTAGTATTTTCCTGTGTCTTATAATATTTATTTCAGCTTTAATAATTTTTCTTGGTGGGAAAGAAAATTTTCAGCCAAAATGACCGGAAGCAGAAGTCAACTAATTCTTCTATTTTTTTAATTTAAAATATGAACAGTGAGATATAAGCTCCAGAACACTAGAGATGAGTCCATGATGACTTCTAGTAACTAGTCCTACAAAATACTAGGTTTGAAGCTCAACAAAAATGAACACTTGGGGGAAATTCTCAAATATTTGGAAACCAAATAGCACACTACTACATAAGCCATGAGTTAAGGAAGAAATCAAAAGAGACACTAGAAAGTGTTTTGGGTAAAATGAGAATGAAAATAAATTAAAATTTGTGGAATGTAGTTAAAGCATTGTTTAGAGGGATAATATAGCACTAAATGACTATATTAGAAAAGAAGAAAGATCTCAAGCCAGTTCTTAGCTTCTACTTTAAAAATTAGAAAAGAAAATTAAAAATTTTTAAAAAGCAGAAGAAACACCAGAAAATAAATCAATGAAATAGAAAAACAATAAAGAATACCAATAAAATGAAAAAACTAGTTCTTTAGGAAGATCAATAAAATTGATAAATCCTCAGTCAGACTAATTGAAAAGAAAAAAAGATATATATGTCCAATATCAGGAACGAGAGAAGTGACATCGCTAGATTCTGTATATATTAAAAACAAAGTCAGAAAATAACAAACAAGTTTATGCTCATAAATTTGTCAACTTATACATAGAAAAATTCTTTGAAATACACAAATCCAAAAATAAACCAAATAAGAGATTACTACAAGCAACTATAATGCCAATAAAATGGACAACCTGGAAGAAATGGACAAATTCGTAGAAATGCACAACCGTCCGAGACTGAACCAGGAAGAAATAGAAAATATGAACAGACCAATCACAAGCACTGAAATTGAAACTGTGATTAAAAAACTTCCAACAAACAAAAGCCCAGGACCAGACAGCTTCACAGGTGAATTCTATCAAACATTTAGAGAAGAGTTAACACCTATGCTTCTCAAACTCTTCCAAAATATAGCAGAGGGAGGAACACTCCCAAACTCATTCTATGGGGCCATGATCACCCTGATACCAAAACCAGACAAACATATTACAAAAAAAGAAAATTAGAGACCACTGGCACTGATGAACATAGATGCAAAAATCCTCAACAAAATACTGGCAATCCGAATCCAACAATACATTAAAAGGATCATACCATGATCAAGTGGGACTTATCCCAGGGATGCAAGGATTCTTCAATATATGCAAATCAATGTGACACATCATATTAACAAGTTGACGAATAAAAACCATATGATCATCTCAATAGATGCACAAAAAGCTTCTGACAAAATTCAACACCGATTTATGATAAAAACTCTCCAGAAAGTAGGCATAGAGGGAACTTACCTCAACATAATACAGGCCATATATGACAAACCCACAGCCAACATTGTCTTCAATGGTGAAAAACTGAAACCATTTCCACTAAGATCAGGAACAAGACAAGGTTGTCCACTCTCACCACTATTATTCAACATAGTTTTGGAAGTTTTAGCCACAGCAATCTGAAAAGAAAAAGAAATAAAAGGAATCCAAATCGGAAAAGAAGCTGTCACTGTTTGCAAATGACATGATACTATACATAGAGAATCCTAAAGATGCTACCAGAAAACTACTAGAGCTAATCAATAAATTTGGTAAAGTAGCAGGATACAAAATTAATGCACAGAAATCTCTTGCATTCCTATACACTAATGATGAAAAATCTGAAAGTGAAATTAAGAAAACATCCCATTTACCATTGCAAGAAAAAGAATAAAATATCTAGGAATAAACCTACCTAAGGAGACAAATGACCTGTATGCAGAAAACTATAAGACACTGATGAAAGAAATTAAAGAGGATACAAATAGATGGAAAGATATACCATGTTCTTGGATTGGAAGAATCAACATTGTGAAAATGACTCTACTACCCCAAGCAATCTACAGATTCAATGCAATCCCTATCAAACTACCACTGGCATTTGTCCCAGAAGTAAGACAAAAAATTTCAATTTGTATGGAAACACAAAAGACCCCGAATAGCCACAGCAATCTTGAGAAAGAAAAATGGAGCTGGAGGAATCAGGCTCCCTGACTTCAGACTATACTACAAAGGTACAGTAATCAAGAGAGTATGTACTGGCACAAAAACAGAAATACAGATCAATGGAACAGGATAGAAAGCCCAGAGATAAACCCACGCACATATGGTCACCTTGTCTTTGATAAAGGAGGCAAGAATATACAGTGGAGAAAAGACAGCCTCTTCAATAAGTGGTGCTGGGAAAACTGGACAGCTACATGTAAAAGAATGAAATTAGAACACTCCCTAACACCATACACAAAAATAAACTCCAAATGGATTAAAGACCTAAATATAAGGCCAGACACTATCAAACTCTTAGAGGAAAACATAGGCAGAACACTCTGTGACATAAATCACAGCAAGATCCTTTTTGACCCACCTGCTACAGAAATGGAAATAAAAACAAAAATAAACAAATGGGACCTAATGAAACTTAAAAGCTTTTGCACAGCAAAGGAAACCATAAACCAGATGAAAAGACAGCCGTCAGAATGGGAGAAAATATTTGCAAATGAAGCAACTGGCAAAGGATTAATCTCCAAAATTTACAAGCAGTTCATGCAGCTCAATAACAAAAAAAACAAACAACCCAATCCAAAAATGGGCAGAAGACCTAAATAGACATTTCTCCCAAGAACATATACAGATTGCCAACAAACACATGAAAGAACACTCAACATCATTAATCATTAGAGAAATGCAAAACAAAACTATAATGAGATATCATCTCACACCAGGCAGAATGGTCATCATCAAAAAATCTACAAAAATAAATGCTGGAGAGGGTGTAGAGAAAAGGGAAGCCTCTTGCACTGTTGGTGGGAATGTAAATTGGTACAGCCACTATGGAGAACAGTAAGGAGCTTCCTTAAAAAACTAAAAATAGAACTACCATATGACCCAGCAATCCCACTACTGGGCATATACCCTGAGAAAACCATAATTCAAAAAGAGTCATGTACCAAAATGTTCATTGCAGCTCTATTTACAATAGCCAGGTCATGGAAGCAACCTAAGTGTCCATCAACAGATGAATGGACAAAGAACATTTGGCACATATATACAATGGAATATTACTCAGCCATAAAATGAAACGAAATTGAGTTATTTGTAGTGAGGTGGATGTCATACAGAGTGAAGTAAGTCAGAAAGAGAAAAACAAATACCGTATGCTAACACATATATATGGAATCTAAAAAACAAAACTAAAATGGTCATGAAGAACCTAGGGGCAAGACAGGAATAAAGACGCAGACCTTCTAGAGGATGGACTTGAGGATATGGGGAGGGGGAAGGGTAAGCTGGGACAAAGTGAGAGAGTGGCATGGACATATATACACTACCAAATGTAAAATAGATAGCTAGTGGGAAGCAGCCTCAAAGCACAGGGAGATCAGCTCAGTGCTTTTTGACCACCTAGAGGGGTGGGATAGGGAGGGTGGGAGGGAGGGAGATGCAAGAGGGAAGAGATATGGGGATATATGTATAACTGATTTACTTTGTTATAAAGCAGAAACTAACATACCATTGTAAAGCAATTATATTCCAATAAAGATGTTAAAAAAATAAAAATTAAAAAAATAAACCAAATAGCCTTCTATTAAATAGATTTATTTTACAGCAAAAAAAGTGTCCATAAAGTAAATTCTAGGCCCAGATGACTTTATTAATGAATGCTATCAAATAGTTAGGAAGAAAATAAGAGAAATCCTACAATGAAAAACAGCATTACCCTGAAACCAAAACCAGACAAATATGTTAGGAGAAAGAAAACTACAGACCAATATTCTTCATGAGTATAATATAGATACTTAAATTTTTGTTTTTTAATTTAAGAAATCAAATCCTATGATATACAAATCATGTCCAATTGGGGTTTATACCGAGAATGCAAAATATTTAAAAATCAGTCAATATAATTCACCATATTTTCAAACTAACAAAAGAAAAACCATGTGATATTCTTAAGAAATGCAGAAGAAAGCATTTGACAAAATCCAACATATACTCCTGATAAAAATTCTTAGCACAAAGGGAATGGAAAGAAGCCTCCCTATCTTGATATAGTGCATCTACAAAAAACATACAGCTAATAAATAAATAAAATTATCTATGTAGAAAATTCTATGGAACATAGAAAAACACTACTACAACTAATAAGTGAGTTTGCAAAATAAAAGATTGTCATACAAAAATCAATTGTTTTTCTATGTATAGTATTAGCAAAAAATTGGAAATTTCAATTTAAAAATGTCATTTACAATATCATCAAAAAACTATGAAATACTTAAGGGTAAATCTAACAAAATGTGTTCAAGACCTGTACACTGAAAACTACCATATATTGCTGAGAGAAATTAAAGATCTCTAAAAACACAGAAAGTGACATATACAAAGCTCATGTGTCATAAATCTCAGTATTTTTAAATACCAATTCTCCACAAATTGGTTTATATATTTTACACAATACTATACAAAATCTCAACAGTATTTTTGAAGATATTGAAAAGCTAATTTTAAAATTCATATGGAAATGCAAATGGCAGAGAAGAGTTAAAACAGCTTTGAAAGGACTTTAAGAGTTCTTCAAGTTATAGTAATCAAGAGGGGTTGAATTGGCATAAAAATAGGCAAATAGATCAATGCAACAAAACAGAGTTCAGAAATAAACATACACGTGTATAGAAAACTGACTTTTGACAAGGGAAAGATCAACTTAGTGGAGAAAAAAATAGCCTCTCACTAAATGGTACTTCAACAACTGGATACGGTTATGTCAAAATAAAAGCAAATAAGCAAAACAAAATAAAATACAGCAGAAAAACTTTACACATATACATTTAAAAAAACTGAAAATGGATCTTAAAACTAAATGTAAAACCTAAAACTATAAAATTCTAGAAGAAAATCTTTATAAATTTGGATTAGGTTGATTTCTTAGAAGTAATATCAAAAGTATCATCCATACAAGAAAAGAAAACATAAATTAGACTTTAACAAAATAAAAACCTTCTGTTTTCTGGCACAATTAACAGAACAAAAACATAAGCCACAGACTGGGAGAAAATATTTGGAAATGATATATTTGCTAAAGGACTTGTGTCCAGAATATAATTTTTAAAGCTCCGAATTCAATAATAATAAAACAAACAACTCAGTAAAAAAAATGGACCAAAGATTTCAACAGTTACTTCACCAAAATGGCAAATAAGCACATAAAAAGATGATCATCTTTTCTTTTTCTCACCTTAATTAGTCATTAAGGAAAGGCAAATTAAAACCACAATGAGATACAACTGTTCACCTGCTAGAATGGCTAAAAGACTGACATACCAAGTACTGGCAAGAATGTGGAGGAATTGGAACTATTAAATATAACTGGTAGGAATGTAAAATGGTTCAAGCACTTACTTTGACAGTTTCTTTAAAAGTTAGACACGGGCTTCCCTGGTGGCGCAGTGGTTGGGAGTCCGCCTGCCGATGCAGGGGACGCGGGTTTGTGCCCCGGTCCGGGAGGATCCTGCATGCCGCGGAGCGGCTGGGCCCGTGAGCCATGGCCGTTGAGCCTGCGCGCCTGGAGCCTGTGCTCCGCGACCGGAGAGGCCACAGCAGTGAGAGGCCCGCATACTGAAAAAAAAAAGAAAATGTTAGACATACATTTAGCATATTATCTTGCCATTCCATTCTTAGGTACCTGTTAACCCAAGAGAAATAAAAGAATATCCACACAAAGACTTAAACACAAATGTATTTGTAATGTATTTGTAATTGTAGTTGTAATACTCATGTATTTATAACTTATAAAAACTAGAAACAACCCCAAAAATCTATCACAGGTAAATGGATAAACAAACTGTTGTATATTGGTACTATGGAATACTAATCAATGATGAAAAGAATGAACTGTTTATACATACAATAACATAGATGCATCTCAAGTTAATTATACTGAGTGACAGAAACAGTTCTAAAAAATGCAAGCAGACAGCAGATCAGTTGTTGCCTGAAGACAAGGGAATGGGAAGACTAGAAGGGGAGACTACAAAGGGGCATGAGGGAACTTTTGCAGGTGATGGATATGTCCACTATCTTGATGGTAGCGGTGGTTTCATGAGTGTATTCATACATATAAATTTATAAAATTGAACATTTTAAATGTGAAATGTGTTCAACATCTTACATCACTGAAACTGTTTCAGTTTTGTAAGATGAAGAAGTTCTGGAGATTGGTTTCACAACAATGTGAATATATTTAATACTACTGAACTATACACTTAGAAATGGTTAAGATGGTAAATTTTATTTAATACTACTGAACTATACACTTAGAAATGGTTAAGATGGTAAATTTTATTTAATACTACTGAGCTATACACTTAGAAATGGTTAAGATGGTAAATTTTATATTATGTGGTATTTTGTACCACAGTCTTTTAAAAATCTGCTTTTAAAAAAGTTCAAAGCATTCAGGACATCCATTTATTTATTGTTGGGGACAGACAGGATATTCTACCTGCCACACCTAAACGTGGGTCTGAGATGACTACCTTCACTTGTAGAGGAATGATGGGAAGTGGAAAAAATTCACTCATAACTCTGGAACACCATTTGAGGCAGTTGCAGTAGATAGACTTGTTTTAGTCTTTAGTAAAAGCATTAACAAATCTATGAAGAATAATTTCTGTGAAAGAAAGCTCTCACAAAAAATGTTGATAGAATTACTCATTATAATATTTTATTTTTAAGGAAGGGCCTACAAAGCCTCATGCAATCCACTTCATTGTCACAAGTATTAATTCTGTTTTTCCCAAGAAAGAGAAAAAGTTATTAGTTTCATGGTGAAAGTCAAGAAGGGGATCTTTAGACTCAAAAAGGGGAATTTTACCCTAGATTGTACTAGATTGTACCAAGAACCAAGGTGTATCGTGAACTGTGTCTTGAATGCCAAAATTTGACAAGGGAGAGGATGTTTTAGGTATAGGAAACAGAATGGTCAAATCACAGTTTTGAAATAAGATTAATGAAAAATGTAGAGTTTTTTTCCAAATATCAATTTTATTGCTTTCCCCACTTTTCAGTTATCTGCTGAAATGCCACCTCATCAGACAGGACTCCCAATACCAACCACATTGCATAATGTTAACTCTCAACCTTCTTGCTCTATCACCTTACTCAAATTTATTTTTTTCTTCAGAGAATTGTTAGTACCTGATATTACATTATGTAGTAATGGAATACTTATTTGTTTACTCTCTTGCCTACAATAAAATAATATCCATGAATGCAGAGACATTGTCCACATGTCATTCACGCTAGGTCCTCAGAGCCTAAAATATTGCCTGGTGCACAGAAGGCACTGATTAAATATTTGAATGAATGGAGTTAAAATACCCGTTGGATTTGTGTATCTCCCTTGTAACTACTGTGCCGTGAGGGGATTAGGAGTCAATCAATGAACTAGATTCTATCCTGCCATTTCTCACCCCAAACTCAAAGCGTTTGTGGGTCACAAACACGTTCTAACATAATCATTTGGAGTCAAAGCCCATACTTTATTTTAGTTCTTTTTTTATGTGTTCTATATCCCAGTCAGGTGTAAAATTCCCTTACAACTCACATTCTAGAAAGTCTCCTCATTATAGGCTCCCTGGATATCCTTGTAAATAACAAAGGAAATCAGCAAAAAAGAGTTAAATCTGCATCTCTGGACTGGCCAATTTATTTTATTTTCTGTCATAAATGTAGCTCTTGGAAAAAAAATTCACTAAGATTTATGCAGGTCATTACCAAGAAACTTCACACTGTAAAACTCTTGGAATAAAATAAAAAGAGTCCTCATTAGTATAGCCAGATATCCCTGGGTGCTGACAAGGCTCTATAAACATAGAGACGGGCATCTGCTTGGTGGGTTTGATGAACCACTATAAAAACAGGTACCAGGCACCCTCTCTTTAGCTCTCCTGAGTCCCATCCCTGGAGATCATAACCTCCTCCACTTTAGAGATGCAGGGTCCATTGTCCCAGCATCAGGACTTCCAGATGGGTTTGAAGGTAAAAAATTACATGGGTTGCTATGACAACTGTCTGACAGTGATATATTGATCCCACATAATTTTAATAATGTCTATGGTCACTTCTATAAGCTGTAGGAGAGAGAAGTTCTGGAATAAGTTCTCCTAACGATAACCTAGTGTAAAGCAATTAGAACTAAAATATGCTTGAACCACTTCACAGCCACACCTCAAAATGCCACTTACCTGTAATTAACCACAGCTCCCAAGGCTCAATCATCCCCTACTATTACAGGTGACCCCAAATTAAAATTACTTAAGAGATGACAACAGAAAGGAGGAGTGATAAAAATCAAATTATGCTGCAAAATACATTTCCCCGTCTAGGTGTCAAGAGCTGGAAGGACTCTAATTAATGAGATGCATAGATCCTGGTCCAACTGACATAAAGAAGGGGAGGTTCAGGAGGTTAAACAAAGGAGGCACTGTAGGAGGAGACAGAGCTAGAAGAAACCTGGGTCCCCCAACCACCATTTCAGTGCTTCTACTACAAATACCTATAACATTCTAGAGTTGTGGTGTCTCAACATTTTTTCTTTTGTGGAAGAACCCCTTTCTCAAATTCCAGCTCAAAGCCTGATGTTACCAACAGGTAAAAGAGAGGTGATCTTATGGTAGAATTGGGGAGATATTCCCTAACACAAAATAGCAGGGCCCCAGCTTTGGTTTTCCTATCCATAGTTGAAGATTGGAAGGAACGACTAAGAAACAATTGAAAAGTTGTTGCAATCTGTCATTAGTGCTCATAGAACTGCTGCTCTACTACCCTCTTCTCTCTTTGGTAACCTGGCCTGTCCCTACTCCTGATGCATATAGCCCTTTTGTGTGCTAACCCTCTCTTATTTAAAGCTGAAAGCAGTCACTGATACATTGATTTGAAACTATTCACACTAATACTTACACAATCACAGTCCAATTTGCTTTATAAGGCTTTCTTTTCTCTTTAATTGTGAGATATAAGCTCCTCTCCCATTGAACATTTCACATCATCAGGACCAGTTTGGGGTAATCATTTAGATGAAAGAGCTCTAGTGTGCTCCATGATTTCCAATGACAGTGGTCACCATGTAGTGAAAAGAATGGAATAGGCACTTGAAACCTAGTAAAGAGCAATTTTTTAAAAAATCATATCTTTCTAATAACATAAATAATGCTGACATATATTAATGTTCTAAAAGAAAAGAAGGCTACAACAAAGACTTCAAAGTTTCCAGTCAGGATGCTTAGAGAAATAGCAATATCATTTACAGCAATAGTTAGGTTAGAACAAGCTGGAAGGATGATTAATTGAGTATGAGATAATAGTAAATACCCCAATTGAAATGCCCAGAAAGATGGAAAATTTCAAATCTGTAAAACCTTCAAACTGGATTATTTGCCAAAAGATACATTAAACTTAATTATTGGTGCATCACATTCTTGCCCAGCTAATTAGTTTGTCAAATGCCGTAGATGGAAGAAAAGAAAATTCACATTAAAAGGTCCACTAAGAATTGTTTCTAATGCAACAATGAGAGGAAAGCCCAATATTTTGATTTGTTCATATAACTGACAGTAATGAATACTGGTTTTGCTCAGATAAGGTGAAGAAATTCAGGATTTTCAAAGCAGTAGCCAAGTATGATTTATTGGCTTCATCCATAATCTTCTTCTACATGAGAGTCTCTTTCTGAAGAATTTACACTTCTTCCTCCTAAGGCCTTTATAAAGGAGTGGAGTGCATTTCACTTTGGCAGATTTAATTATTTATTTAATTTTTTAATTTTTTAATTTATTTACTTATTATTTTCTTAACATCTTTATTGAAGTATAATTGCTCTACAATGGTGTGTTAGTTTCTGCTTTATAACAAAGTGAATCAGCCATACATATACATATATTCCCATATCTCCTCCCTCTTGCATCTCCCTCCCACCCTCCCTATCCCACCCCTCTAGGTGGTCACAAAGCATCGAGCTGATCTCACTGTGCTGTGCTGCTGCTTCCCACTAGCTATCTACCTTACATTTGGTAGTGTATATATGTCCATGCCATTCTCTCACTTCATCCCAGCTTACCCTTCCCCCTCCCTGTGTCCTCAAGTCCATTCTCTATAATTTTATTTTATAATTAACAGTAACTAGTTTGGGAGTTACACTGTGGTGTCTCTTGGTTTTGAATTTTCATTGAGTTTTTTAAATGAAAAAATTACGAACTCATGAAAGGGACTGCTGTAGTTTGTTGCCATGGATGATCGTCTCTAAATAAACTCAGGGTAGTTAAGTGGATATGAACAGATGGAAATAAATGGATGGAAGTTGGCTATTGAGTCTCTTGGCTCCTATTTATTTGTCACCAGCAGCATATTTTTTTGTCTTGTCATGCCTGGCATTTTATGCACTTGAACTTTAACAATGTCAGCTGGATTCCCCCTCAGAGCCTGTGTAAAACTGAACTCCAGGATAGAGCTCTCTGCAAACCTGGCCAGAGCCACAGTAGAGACCAATGGCCTAATCACAGTTCTCTAAGCCCTACAGAAAGGAAGGTCACACTTATTGGTACAGGTCTAACCACGTCCATGTTTACCTAACCTCAGTTGGAATTGCAGGCAGGCTCTGTTAAGCACCACCATTTCTCTCCCCTTATTTAACACATAAGGAAAATAAAGCCAGGGGAGAGGAAATGACTCAGCCTAGTGTCTAGTCATTCATTGAGTTAATTCCACAATTAGTTATTAGGTGCCAACCATAGACTAGCCACTATTCTGGACACTGGGAATACAATAGTGACAAGGCACAGTCTCTGCCCTGGTCGAGCTCACAACCCAGTAGGGGAAAGGGACAGGTCACCAGAAAATTAAAATGTGGCACGGTAAGCATATCTCAGAGTGGTATGGGAGCTATAAGAGAGGCACTTAATGCAGTTTTGATTAGTGGAGAAATAGCTTCTTAAAGAAGGGACACCTTAGTTGTGACTTGAAAGATGAGTACTAAATGGTTGATTGGGAAAATAACTCACTGCCAAACTTACTGCCCATCTAACCAAACCCCTACATATTTCAGTTTAAACCAGTAAATGCTTAGGGGGAACTTATATGTTTCTAACATTCTCATAGAAATTTCAAGAGTATCCCAGAAAGCTATAATACCAAGATGCCTGCCCTCAAAAGATTGCAATTTTGTTGGAGAAAACAGAATCAAAACACTTGAATCAATTAGGGTACAGTACAAAAGAATATTTTATTAAAAATTAAGATATGTAATATAAATAATATTGTTGCATGAGAGATCCTCAGAGTAGCTCAATAGCCTTCAGTAAAAAGGTAGAACTAAGCTGAGGCTTGAAAGGTGGGTGAACAGTAAGGCTGAGAATTTGTGTCTTCTCCTTCTGATTTCATTAATCTCATCAAGTTCTTATTAGATTCTATGCCCAATATTAATTCTGAATACATTTTTTAGCCTGATTCTTTTGGAAACTACTTCTTTTTCTCAAACCAATTCTCATGGGTTGTATTGTGTTACCCAAAAATATAGGTTGAAGTCATAACCCTTGGAGCTTGTGAATATGACCTTATATATAAATAGGGTCTATGCAGATGTAATCAGGTTAAAATGAGGTCCTACTAGATTAAATTCTAATCCAATATACTAATCCTACCGTGAGAAGAAGAAAAGGGACACAGAGAAGGAAGATGATGTGGAGGCACACAGAGAGAATATCACATGACAAGTGATAGCATATTTAAGATCATTTAAAAATCAAAATGGAGTAACTGTGGTTCAGGCATCCGAAATGGAGCCTGGTAGCCATCATGGATGTAATTTCAGACACATTTCTGCATCAGTGAGAACTTGAATTTTCTCTGAACTGTATCAAACTCAAGGACACTACTAGCCATTTTCAAAACAGCATCTACTAGAAGCTGCTAGCTGCAACTCTGTCATTTCAAAGTCCCACCACCCACTCTTCACAACTCTGTAATCATTTCAAACCCCCGCCCATCCTTGCTAAACAGGCACCTTTAAGCTCCATCACTAATTCTTGACAAACAATTTATATAATCTTGCTTTTCTTTTGCCTTTATAAGCTTCCCCCATTTTGTAGTCCAGCAGAACACAATTTAAGTGATTCTTGAATCTGTGTCTTCCGGCTGCAGTCCTAACAAACTCCAAATAAACACCTCTTTATTTCAATTAGGTCTCTGTTTCTGAAGTTTTGGTTAACACAACCGAGGCAGAGATTAGAATGATGTGTCTACCAGCCAAGGAATGCCAAGGATTGCTAGCAACTCAGAAGCCAAGAAAAAAGCATGGAACAGACTCAACCATAAAGCCTTCAGAAAGAACATGGCCCTGTGGTACCTTGATTTTGGATTTCTAGCTTTCAGAATTGTGAGAGAATTTCTGTTGTTTTAAGCCACCAGGTTTGGGATACTTGGTTATGACAGCCCCAGCCCACTAATACACCAACTAAGCACGTGGTCCCTAAAAGGAATTTGGCATCTATGAATACCCTATATGAATAATATCTTTAAGATCGCTTGAAATATTAAATGATGTAAAAGACAAAGAATTCAGCAGCAGGATGCATTTGAAGATTACTCAGAGTGGTTATTGCAGATGGCAAGCTGCTCAACACAGGCATCAGGCCTTCCACAGCACCAGGTGCAGGCATAACGACACAAGGAGCCAAAGAATATCAGCTGTCACAGCCGGTGCTGGGTTCTTTGGGCCTCTGACTCTTCTCCCCCAGGAATATCATTTTAGAATGAAAGATCATAATATTTAAGATGTTAATATTTTGCTCAGTGGGTACCAAAATTGAAATAGTATTTTGTGCAGTTTTGATTAGCTGATCAGTTTTATATCACACAGTTATTTTATAGTGTATTTTGAAAAAGAAAAACAAAAGCTGGAGTGGACAGATAATATATGATGTATAATATTTGTAAATACTATAAGTAAAATATGTTTTATTAGTTTAAATATGTAAAGATTTTCTGATATTTATTAGAATGCCTATAAAACTTCAAATAACTAAGTGAGCAAAGTAAGATGAAAGAGACTATCAATACAGGCAATATCAATAAATATGCAGGGCGATGTTCACACTTGTTAGTTCATGAAATTAAAAGTAAACTTTAGAATGATTTTATAATATTCGAAAATTGTTTATATATATATGTGTGTGTGTGTATGTGTGTTTCAAATGTTAGGAAGCACACATTTATATTGATGGTGGCATTGTAAACATCCTGCCAGCTCTACCTGGAAAATATATATGGAATCTGACTACTCTCCATAAACATCCCAGCTACCACCATGGTCCAAGGCACCTCCTAACAGATCTCCCTGCCTTTACTATTACCCCATAAGAGTCAACACAGTTGCAAGAGTAATTCTGTCAACAAGTCAATGCATATCATTTCTCTGCTTAAAACTCTTCAATAGCTCCCTTTCTCACCTAGAGTGAAAGACAGTCAGAGCCCTTACAGAATTCCTCAAGACTATATAAGATCTGGACTGCATTACTTATCTGACCTCCTCTTCCACTGCTCCAGTCACATGAACTCCTTGCTCTTCCTAGGACCAGAATCATGCTGGACATGTTCCTGCCCTAAGCCAGATATTCCGTGACTTATTCCTCACTTCTTTAAGTCTGCTCAAGTGTCACCTTCTCAACAGGTCTCTCAGACCATCCTATTAAATGACATCTTCTACCCTCTACATTCTCCATCCCCTTCCCTCTTTATTTTTCTCCAATGCACTTATCATCTTCAGGTATACCACATAATTTGCTCATTTAATTTATTTCCTATGTTCTTTCTCAGTGGATATAAGGTCCATGAGGGAAGGAATTTTCATCTCGACTCATATATTTTATTGCCTAGAATGGTACATGGGACATAGTAGGCACTCAATAAGTATTTATTCAATGATGGGATAAGCTATTTACCTTAGCATTATTTAAAATAGCAAAATACTGGAAACAACTGGTATGTTTAACTAAGGAATGGCTAAATGATTATGGATGCTTTTCAATAGAATATTATATACCTATTAAATTATTAATTATATTAGCTACATCCTCTGTATGAAAGTTTACAATGAAATAACTTTAAAAGTAGAACTCACTCAGGGCAACTACATCAAATTACCTACGAATATGGAACAAAGAAAAGTTTTTAAATGCTTTGTTAATATGACAGGGTTATGGTACATTTTTTGGTTTTTAAATGGTGTTTAATGCCTTTGTTACCATAAATTTTTTTAAAGTGAAGTTGAGTTATACTGGAATACTAAAAACAGAACCAGAGTTATATTTTGAGCTAGTTGGATATATTGTCACTTGGTGGAATTAAAAAACAAACAAAAAACACTAACTTTTTTCTGATGACTGAAACTAATGGCTTCATTCTTTGAGAGCAGATAACTTCATTGATTTGTTCAAAATACATTGATGAAATAAAACTTCTCTGTCCTGTGATGCTTAGTTAAACTATTACAAAGTTTTAATTTTACTCTGAAAATTATGAACATAAAGTTTCCCTGTCAATGCAAAAGTAGAGCGGTATCATTATGTTGACAATACAGTCCTTGGGTTTAGACTGGCTTAGAGAAATTTAGGATTTTCAAATGTCTCGAAGTAGAACCATATGTAATAAAACCTGAATATCAACAGGGGAGCCCACGGCTTTAGAAGAAACACTGTTTATGAGAAAAAAGGTCCCAGTGATGGAGAAAGGCTGATACATTTCCAGGAAAATTTATGTCTAACACTTAGGTGAAGTTATTTTCTGGCTTTACTGTAATCACTGCCATATCGTCAACCTTTTCTAAAAGCCCGTGACACCCAACAGTCTTGTATTAATGGTGCTCTGCAGAACCTGGTGCATTCTTAGAACTGTACAGGGCCGAGAGCAGAAAACAGTCACAGGAGTTTGGAGGAAAATTGGAGCTGGTGCTGGGCAGACCACTGCACACCTGAGGAGGGTGACCCTTGGAAGGGGAAGAAGTAGGGGGACGCTGGACCTTGCTCCTTCGTGGGTGGAGACCATGCAAGTGGGGACCACTTAGGTCATACCCAGTTCCTTTCCTATCCTCAAGGTTATATCTTATGTTTTATGAAAATTAATGGAACAGCACACATGGCAGTTCATTTTTACACACACACAAAATAAGTAAAAATAAATAATAATATAAATAAATGAGTGAAAGAATTAATGAGAAGGAAGAAAAGGAAAGGGAAGAGAAAGGAGTGAAGAAAGAAATACCATCTTGAATATGAAAATCAGGAAAAAGGAAAGCAAAATAAATCACTATAAAATATTGAAATGAAATAGTTAGATACAAAAGAATCAGGAAAAGGGAAGAAATTGAACTAAGATAGGAATCTGGGAAAGGAAGCAGAAGGGGACAAAAGAAAGAAAAAAAAAAGCATGTCTAAGCTTCCTCAAAATTCTGTAGGAGTCACACATGCAGAGGGAAGCATGACTTTGTCTTGGAGTAGATTGGAGAGATGCCAATGGAAAGATACATATAAAACATTGGTTTTAAGGTACCTAGTGATATTTGCTCTTTTATCACTTCGTGTATTTGCAATCAATCATGCTGAAAGAGTATTTCACTAATATTATGTTTATAATTACCTTGCGACAAAACACTGCATATTCCAAAAAGCACATTACATCCTGAGGCAGATATCAAAGAATTCATCAACCCTTTTATGAAGGACATTAATATTATTGCATTGAAAGGCTAATTAATATTTAAAATGACTCATTTTAAAGATGTTACATCTCTGATGAAAGTTAAAAGTCCTAAAAGAAAAGTTCTAGGGATTGGTTGCACAACACTGTAAATGCACTTAACGCTACTGAACTGTACACTTTAAAATGTCTAAGATGGTAAATTCTATGTTGTGTATCATATTTTACCACAACTTTTTAAAATCTAAAAGCAAAAGGCTTGCCTTAGATCATACAGCAAGATCACAATGGCTGGGGAGCAACATGGTTAGATCATAGGAAGTCTGACATAAATTTAAATTGCAAAATCTAAACACCTATCCTGAAGCAACTTTTTTTTTTTTTTTACAATTTGTAAAGACCTTAAAATTAGGCAATATGGGAAATTATGAATGTAATAAGACAGTCGCCTAGGAGATCAAACTGTAAAATAAAACAGAGTCTGCATCTAGAAGCCATTAACTTCTAGCAGCTTGATAAATAAATGTCCACAAGATTCCAAATCTTAAAAATTCTTTATTTTTGCTGTTTATTTCTCAGTCCCAAATGCTAGAAATTATATGCATGCATATTTTATATTCCACTATCTGACCATCTCCAGATCTTTTTATTCCCTCTTTGCTCACCTATACATATTCCCTACTTCTCTTATCGAGGGCCCAGGAGAATGCCTATAGCTCTTTGCTTTTCTTCTACCTTCACCATCAATAGCTGAGTTTCAGTTTAACTTCTCTGTTGCTTAAGAAAACGTCACCATTCAAACACTTACTTTGGCAAAATGCCTCAGAAGCTTGCCTGTGGAGAAAAAAATTACATGCTGAACTTCAGAGCAAATCAGTGTATTATATGTGGTGAAAAAAATATGAAAATTCTCTTTTATAGAGATCCTGCGGAAAAATTGAGGTCTCAATGCTACCCATACATTAGAGCATGAAACAGTTCAGTACCAGTGAGGCAGAATTTCACATAATAAGGGTGGATGTTTGACAGATTTAGATAGAAAACAGCCAAATGTCAACCATGGCCCTCTCCCTTTCAAGGATACTTGCCCTAAATGGGTCAGGGAATGCTAATAGGTGTGCCCGCCCAGGCTGAGACCTAACAGCTCCACTACCACGGAGATTTTTAAGGGGCAGACACTTGCACTTCATTTTTATGTGATGGGAGGGAACATTTAAATTATAAGTACTTATGCTCATCCATTCAGACACCCCTCTCCCAGCATTTTAAGGAATATAGGCCCATGAATGTATCATTTATATTTAGCTGTATAAGGTGAATGCAAGTAAGAGAAGCAAAATCCAGCCTGGCCCACTTTACTACAAAGGTTGCCAATTTGAATGTCCAAGAAGTGGCCAAGTGGAAGCTGCTAACTGCCGTGAAGCATAGAGTAAAAAGTACCATAAGGGAAGAAAGCATAGGGTCACCAGATCTGGTTTGCCAAGGGAAGCAGAGGTATCTGGATTTTAACATGAACTATTCTGACTTTCAAAGGTTGGCAACTAACTCAAATTTTTTAACACTCTGTAAAGGCCAAACTCCAAATACCCATGGGCTATATTCAGACTGCAGGTCATCCAGCGGTGACCTCAGCTTTACATACCAAAGACTGAGCCTGAGCCACCTGAGGGGGTACTGGGAGGGAAAGATAAGAAAGACAGAGCTTTAGGTAGCTCTTCTGTGGAGGAAATTTGGAAGGAGATTCTTAAGGGAAAATTTCAGAGATGTTTTCAATATGATGAGTGGTGTAACTGAATTTGTAAACCAAAACACTTTCAGTCCTTTTAAAATTGGATTTGTGTCTTTTTCTTTTGGATGTGTTAATACGCTAATGCTGTCCTTAAAATAAGAGGGGAACAAGCCTGGCTTTATGTGCTTACATTTATAAATGGTAAATATTGTCCAGCCACATTTTTATAAAAAGATCATATTGGATTTCATGTCAGAGTTTATGATAAAAACTTAGGTCTCAGGGATTTAGTAAGGCCTTCAAAGCCACTCAAATACAGCATCACAGTGTAATGCATCGCCAGGTTATCACTATTTCCAACCAACAGATCCACTCAATACAGAGGATCAGTGCTAAAAGATGGACTGAATGATTCTAAGACACCTGCCTGTTTTCTGATCCCCATCAGATACACATGCACACACACATCTGCTTAGTTGTCCAGTAGATACTCCGTATTTGCAACGTATCATTGAAAAAGCATTTGTAAAACATTCTTCCACTGAGTCTTCCCTGATACAACCTCAGAAATCGCCATCATCCATTCAACCGATTAGAATAAATTTTAAAATCAGTCCTTAAATAGGGTGTCATCATGGAAGACCACATTTAACACTGTTAGCTATTTTACTCATTTAAATGCAGTTTTTAAATTTAGTTCTTGCAGTCTCCATAACACTATAAATATTACTTGTAAAATCTGCAATCCACATTATGTTAAATGAAAGAATGTAGTTTTATTTAAAGAAGACAGGCTTTGAAGTTAGCAAGACCAAAGTTAGATGGAGACTCTGTCACACACAGTGTGGTATTAGCTACCTTATTTAACTTATCTGAGACTGAGATTTCAGCTTTCTAAAATGGGGATATTATTCCCTACCTGGTAGGATTTTTTTTAATGTTAAAATGAGATTTGTAAAGCATCTAACACTATGGAAACCAAGAAATTTATTTTACCTTTTCCTCTTAAAAATGAAGCTATGGCTTAAATCCAACTACAGTGATTTTTAGCATTGTCCTTTGTTAGTCGTAAGGGGCCAAGTTTTCCCTTGAAGCAACTGCCAATTCAGGGAGAGGTAGCTAAAAAGTCTAAGAACCTGATCAGAACTAATGAGACCAAGGGGAAAAAAATAAAAGTGAAAGGTTGGACTCTAGGGCCTGCCAGAGTCAAGATCTCTTAAAAATGCAAGTTTCAGGTTGAAACCATGAAGGACTACACACTAGGAGTAAGATTGAACCAGAGGTAGATCAGCCCTTGGTGTAACTAAAGCCCAGTATTGAATAACTCAAACTCTGAAAATAGATGAAGGAAATTTTAGTTTTCTATTGTCCCAGATTGCCAGAAAAAAACATATATCCACTCTGAGGTAGACATTATCATTCTAGGTTGTAAATTATTTCTAAAAATTTTCACATACATTATCCGGCATTCAATCAAAAATAATAATGCCTGTGAAGAATCAAAACAATATGAAAGAAATACAAAAGCAGACAAGAGCAACAGATCTATAAAGGCTTGAGAGACAAAGTTAAGTTACACAGAAAAAGTTTGATCTTTTCTGATCTAGCTTTTAAGCAGGGCTGCTTCTTGGGCATGTGACCTGGTCAGTCACACAGGGACCAGTGCTTAGAGAGGTTCTAAGCTTGGTTTAGTACTCTACTCTTGACAGTTTGAAAGTCTTAATGATTGTGAATGAGGGGCCTGGCGTTTCCATTTTGCACTGGGTCCCACAAATTATGTACTTGGTCTTGCTTTTAAGATTTGTTAGGTGGAACCAGAGCAATGTACTCCATCCCAGTGCCCTGTCTGAAGGGGATCAGATTTTCCAGTCTGAAGGGGATCGGGCACTATTTCCATCTTGTGTGAGTACCAAGTGTTATTCCCTCTAAGATGGTTCTTTCCCTCCACCTCAGGTAGTTTCCTTGCTTGTATGTGCTGATTAGTTTTCTCCTGAGTACTCAAGGCGAAACTTCAAGATGCCCAGAGTTCTCTCTGTGCTGCTGTCTCCACTCTTACACTCCCCCTTACAAACTCAAGGAGTCTACTTGGAATCCCCCTCCTGCACCATGGACTGGAAACTCTCCAGACAGTAATCTGGGATAATCACAGGGCGACTTCATGCATTTCCATCTCATGGGGATCGCTGTCCTTCATTGTCTGATGACCAACCTCTTGAAAACAGTTGTCCAGTTTTGTTGTTATTTCAGATGAAATGATTTATCCCATCCTGTTATTCCATCTTGGTGGGTAGCAGCAGTCGACAGCATTTTTTTGTAATAGCCCCAAAACCTAAACATCCCCAATGTTCATCAGCATAAAATACATAAATAAATTGTGGTATGTTCATAAATTGAAATAGTATTACAGAAATAAAAATAAATGAAATATAACCATATTCAGTGCAAAGATGAGTCTCACAAACAACTGAACAAAAGAAATCAGACATAAACTAAGGTATGATGTGTGACTCCAAAAACAGGCGAAACTAAACTATTCTATTAGAAGTCAGGATAGTGGTTACCTTTGAAAAGAAAGGAGGGAGTGTCATGATCTATAGGCGAGCCACAGGAGGCTTCTGTGCCTCCTTCCTGGGTGGTAGTTGTGCAAATCATTGTGTTAATTACTGAGCTGTACAATGTATGTTTGGCGCAGTCTTCTGTATTCATGATGAAGTATAACACAAATAATATAAAAATAATAACAGACAGTAAAAGGAAACATATATAATACACAACAATAGTACATATCATTTTCACAAAACTCAGAATTGCAATGAGCACATTTGGAAAACATTTTTGTCAAGAGGTGTGTAACATCTTTGCTGGGAATATGCTAAAATTACTGAGATGCAAGCTGTAAGATGGCTTATGAAGCAGTGTGGTTTTTTGACACTGATATACATTGTTATGAAGTATGTTATGTGTCAAAAAATCTTTCTGCTAAAACAAGCCACATTTCACTAAATTGCTTCCTTGTTTATGGAGTTTTTAACTGTATTTATCAGTAATCATTTCCATTAAAATATTTAGTAAATGACTATTACCTTATTTCTAGATTACTGATAGGTGGCTTGACACTCCCTTTGAAGTTCACAGGTACTGCTAAGAATGCAATTCTGTAGCCAATTCAGCTCAAATGTCCAGATTCATCCACATCTGCAGCTTATGTGGCAGAGCTAGAGGCTAATAGAAAACATCAGCTCTGGCTTTGCTCTGTTATCAAATCATATGTGATAATGTCACGACCAGTAAGTTTTGTTTTCAGATATGTGTTTGTACTGACTTGACAGTGAACCTGAAAAGTGAAATAGATATGAAAGAACAAGAGAAATTCTAAATTCTCACCCTTCAGGAGTTTTGATACTATCAACTGCCCGTGTTATGTTAAAAAAAAAAAAAAATCATACAAAAATAAGTCTCTCGGGGCTTCCCTGGTGGCGCAGTGGTTGAGAGTCCGCCTGCCGATGCAGGGGACATGGGTTCGTGCTCGGGTCTGGGAAGATCCCACATGCCGCGGAGCAGCTGGGCCCGTGAGCCATGGCCGCTGAGCCTGCGCGTCCGCAGCCTGTGCTCCGCAACGGGAGAGGCCACAGCGGTGAGAGGCTCGCGTGTACCACAAAAAAAAAAAAAAAAAAAAAGTCTCTTCTTTCATTACCATTACCCTCAAGGTAAAAAAGATCAGGACAAGCACTATAGTAGCAAATTAATGACAATACTAAGCCAAGTTATTTTGAACTTGATAAAATATTTTGATTTGTATTATTTGGGATCTTTTCAAAAAGATAATTGTAATCCACATTGTCTTCCCACTACAAATAGCAAAGCACTTTGAGGTGATAGAGAAGGGAGAGTATCTGAAGGTGTAAGCTCAGAATTGAACTCTCCACCCTACCACTTACGAGCTGTGCTACCTTTAATTAAATCACCAAATGTGTTTAATTTGATTATCATTTTTCCTATCTATGAAATGATGAAAATATTAATGTGTCTCACTGGGCAGTTATGGATATAAATGGAGGTGAGGAAAAGATATTCTATGTCCTAAAACTGTATGAATAGCACCTATACAACAAGCCCCTCATTTTACAGAGGTGTAAACTGAGACTCAGAGAAGTTAGTCAACCTGCTGACCAAGGTCACAACTGACAAAATCCCTTGCATTTGATGTTCCCTTTTATTGAGTAAACCGACTCCCTCCTTCACATTCAGATGTTGTGCTGTCCTCACCAGTGCTGTGAGGACCTCGGCCAACAAACTCAGTCCCCTCAGATGTTCTGAGGGCTGTGAATGGAGGAGTCTTTCTGACGAGAAAGTGAGTGTCCCTGCAGCACAGTTTTCATTAAATAATGGGGTTGTTTCAATGCCAGTGAACATTTTAATTTTTCATCACAGGCTTTAGTCATAATTGACTTAACAAGAGCAAAATCTTTTCAACTAGATTCTAACACACAATTTACTCATATTTGGTTGATGTGATTCTCAGCAATATCACGTAACATGTTTTTCTGTGCCAATCCTTTTTTAAAATTAAAAAAAAAATTTTTTTACTTATACATGTATCTATTCTTTTTCAAATTCTTTTCCCATTTATTACAGAATATTAAGCAGAGTTCCCTGTGCTATACAGTAGGTCCTTGCTGGTTATCTAGTTTCAATATAGCAGTATGTACATGTCAATCCCAAACTCCCAATCCATCCCTGCCCACCCACTCTTTCCCCCAACTCTGAACCCGTAAGTTCGGGTAACAACGTATTTTTTAAAAAATAGATGGTAGAACTTTGTCAGATTCTGAATCCCCATTGGGGTTCAGATCTACCAAAAGCTCCACTCCAGCTTTTCATCCTGTGATTCTCCCTTTATTCACAATAAACCTCCCTCACATAGGCTTCTGCCAGCAAGCTTCCCCTCATTTCATATTTGGAAAATACTTTTAGGTAATGAAGGCCACTTATTTTATTTAATCAATCAGTGTCGATTAAAAATACACATGAATGCTCTTTACAAGTTTTAAAGTGCTGCATAAATTTAAGCAGCTATTGAAATGGGGAAAGAAATCTACAGATTAGGATTGTAAAAGATTTTGTTGAACATCTTAGTTCTATACTACAGGCAATGAGAGGTTACAAAAATTAAAATAACATAAAAGAGAGTCTCTAACTTCATAGAACTCATGATCTCATTATGGAGGCAATATGGATATCCATAAAATGTCAAATAACAATACTAGGCATTTTATGATTAAAGGTAGAATTAATTAGAATAAGAACTTAAGGAATTATGGGCTGGAAGAAATGTTACTTGATCTGGGTTTTGAATAATAAGAAGTATTTCCACAGTGGGAAGGAGAGAAGAAACAGCAGGAGCAAAAGTGAGGAAGCAAAAACAAATTCCACATGCCTGCAGAGGCTGTGTCAGGAAGCTGTGGAGGAGATATAAAAAACCTTAAATTCTTCTCACTGAACAATCAGACAAGCTCTAGATAATGGAAAACCACTGAAAGCTGTACCATCCTCTGGTAGTCAGCGACCTAAGCTCCGTGTATACTCTGTCCCAGAGTTGCACTCTCAGACACTGCCATAAGTAAAATAACTTCCTTCCTAGTCTGATTCTGATGCAAACTGAAAACGTACTGAACATACTGATAGATACATATTCTTTTTAACACTAGATTAGATATGTGAGACAGGGGACCAATGACTGATCTCCCTGTTCCCACACTTATTAAGCATCACACATGCTCTCTGCAAGCACAGATGATGATAACGATGAAGCCTGGTCAGTGTTTACCCCCTCAAACACCTGAAGCGATACCTTACGAATGGTTTAGATCATGTCCCATACTAGGCGAAAGAGAGGCATTTACTGGTATCTACCCAAATGAGTCAGCAATAATCCCAATTGCTCTGCATAGTAAATGATGGAGAAAGGGTAGTTCTTCCAGGAACTCTTGAGTGCTTTCAGAGTTTATTAGTGTAGTAATTTAGGAACAAGATTCTGATGACTGCAAACTGTATTTGCCTCAAAATATCAACCAATACCCAAAATCTTGGGGCAACCCAGAAATTTCTTGGAATTATAATTTTTTTTATTTTCATTCAATCTAAAGGTTATGTTATGTGATTACAGAAAAGGGGGTAAAATTTTCTCTCTCTTTTAACAAAATATACTGAATGGAAATTACTGCCCATGGCACAGTAATAGAAAGTATATCAGAACCAGAAAATACAGCTTAAACGCAGTTATCGACAGCCCTCAAAAGCATCTGAAGTTTTCAAAACAAGTGAAAAACTTCAGTATCATTAACATCACCATCATCTTTATCTTCAGTGAGCTATCTGTAATTTAATAAGCAGCTTTCAGTAGTGTTTTGATTTGAGGCATTTCTCAAAATACATTTTTTTAAAATTCACCCAAGACAAAGATTATAAGGCCATTTAGTTAATCACTTAAGCATGTATATTCATTGGGGGAAAAAAGAGAGAAAAAAAGAAAAAGGAGAATATTTTTTTAAAAAGGAAGCACTTAACTGACTGGTTAACTAATATATGGATCCAGGTAAGCCCTAGATTTCCTAAGTCTCAACTTTAGGCCACTAGCTGCATTTTCCTTCTGTCCATCTGATATTCCCAAACTGTAGAGCAATTGATGCTGTTTGAGGAGCAAAATAAACATTTAATAAAATATTTTTGATAATTGTTTAGAAAAAGTTCAGCACTGCAAGAAAAAGTTATATTCCAGGTACTGCCTATATCCTAAACAGCATAGTTTGAAACACTTTGATTCCTCAAAGACCACAACCTCTAAAGTCTGTCAAAACCAGAGCCATTCACACTTTCCTGAAAGCAATCACTGGCCCAATGCAAGAGCCTAAGAAGTGGGGATGACTCCATAATTGGTTGGGGGCCAAGACCCTGGTTTACATACTGCAGTTGGTTTTAACGGACTTTGAAAACCATCATTTTCTCTAGGACACTTCAGACAGAGCCATGAAATGAGATAATAGTGACAGCTGGAAGCAAATATTTGAAATTTCAAGGCACAGGTGAGAGAAAATTAAAGACAAAAAATTCATGTGAAGGAAGCTTAGAAATTACTTCTTATGCAACATTTCCAAGTGAAAATGTAAGAAGTTAACTTTATGTAGCATAATACTAATTGGAATTTGCAAACAAAAATAAAGCTTATCCCAAATATATCAATCTAAATACACCTCTGAATAATTTGTTGATATATATGTATGTATATGTGTATATGTTTGTACATGTGTATATATGAATATCCACCCTATTGTTATTATATATTATATATGTTATTAGGGTACACAGATATGGTATGCAGAATTTTAAGATAGGCCCCCAAGATTTCCATACCCTAGAGTACCTATCTTATATAATACTTTCCCAATAAGTATAAGTACCATCTGTGATTATGATGGATGTCACTCCTGTGATTAAGTTGTATGGAAAAGATGAAGAGGTTTTGCAGCCATAATTAAGGTCCCAAATCAGTTCGAGTTAATCAAAAGGGTGATTGTTTTAGGTGGGCCTGACCTAACTAGGTGAGCCATTTAAAAGAGTTATCCAAGGCTTCTCTAAAAGGGAAATTCACAGTGAAAGTCTCCTGCTGGCTTTGAAGAAACAAACTGCCATGCTTTGGATAGGGCCACATGGCAGGAGGCCTATATTCCCTGAAAATGCCATCTGGCTAATAGCCAGCAAGAAATGAGAGACCTCAGTCCTACAACCACAAGGTATGGAACTCTACAAACCACTGCAGGCATACCTCATTTTATTGTGCCCCACAGTTATTGCGTTTATCAGAAATTTAAGGTTTGTGGAAACCCTGCCTGAAGCAACTCTATTGGCACCATTTTTTCAACAGCATTTTCTCACTTCATGTCTCTGTGTTACATTTTGGTAATTCCGGCAATATTTCAAACTTTTCATTATTATTATTATTATATCATTATTATTATTATTGTATTTGTTATGGTGATCTGTGATCAGTGTTCTTTGATGTTACTATTGAAGTTGTTTTGGGGCACCATTAACCCACGCCCATATAAGATGGCTACCTTAATCAATAAATGTGTGTGTTCCAAATGCTCCACTGACTGGCCTTTCCCCCTTCACTCTCCCTCTCCTCAGGCCTCTCTAATCCCTGAGACACAACAATACTGAAATTAGATCAATTCATAACCCTACAGTGACCTCTAAGTGTTCAATTAAAAGGAAGAGTCACAGGTCTCTCAATTTAAATAAAAAGCTAGAAATGATTAGGCTTAGTGAGGAAGGCATGTTGAAAGCTGAGACAGGCCAAAAGCTAGGCCTCTTGCACCAAACAGTTAGCCAAATTGTAAATGCAAAGGAAAAGTTCTTGAAGGAAATTAAAAGTGCTATTCCACTGAGCATATGAATGATTAGAAAGAGAACCAGCCTTATTACCGATATAGCGGAAGTTCTGATATAGAGAAAGTTAGTGGTCTGGATAGAAGATCAAACCAGCCACTACATTTCCTTAAGCCAAAGCCTAATCCAGAGCAAGGTCATAACTCTCTTCAATTCTATGAAGGCTGATAGAGGTGAGGAAGCTGCAGAAGAAAAGTCTGAAGCTAGGAAAGGTTAGCTCATGAGGTTTAAGGAAAGAAGCCATCTTCATAACATCAAAGTTCAAGGTGAAGCAGCAAGTGCTGATGTAGAAGCTACAACAAGTTATCTTGAAGATCTAGCTAAGGTAATTCATGAAGGTGTCTACCCTAAACAACAGATTTTCAAAGTAGATGAAACAGCCTTCTGTTGGAAGAAGATGCCATCTAGGATTTTCATAGGGAGAAGTCAATGCTTCGCTTCAAAGCTTCAAAGGACAGGCTGACTCGGACAGGCTGACTCTCTTGTTAGGGGCTAATGCAGCTAGTGATTTTAAGTTGAGGCCAGTGCTTATTTACCATTCCAGAAATCCTAGTGCCCTTAAGAATTATACTAACTTGACTCTACCTGTGTTCTGTAAACAGAACAACAAAGCCTGGATGACAGCACATCTGTTTACGACATGGTTTACTGAATATTTAAAGCCCATTATTGAGGTATACTGCTCAGAAAAAAGATTCCTTTCAAAATATTACTCCTCATTGGCAATGCCCCTAGTCTCCCGAAACTCTGATGGAGATGTACAACAGGATTCATGTTGCTTTCATGCCTGCTAACACATCCATTCTGCAGCCCATGATTCAGGGATTAATTTCAACTTTCAGGATCATTTAAGAAATACATTTAGTGAGGCTACAGTTGCCATAGATAGTGATTCCTCTGATGGACTGAAATGTAAACTGAAAACCTTGTGGAAAGAAGTCACCATTCTAGATGTCATTAAGAATGTTCATTAGTCTTGGTAAGAGGTCAAAATATCAACATAAATAGGAGTTTGAAAGAAGTTGATTCCAACCCTCATGGATGATTTTGATCAAGACTTCCATGGAAGAAGTAACTGCAGATGTGGAAAAAGTAAGAGAACTAGAATTAGAAGTGGAACCTAAAGATGTGACTGAATTGCTGCAATCTCATGATAAAACTTTAAGGGATGAATAATCAATTGCTTCTTAAGGATGAGCAAAGAAAGTGGTTTCTTGAGATGGAATCTCGCCCTGGTAAAGATGCTATGAAGACTGTTGAAATGACAGCAAAAGACTTAGAATATTACATAAAAGTTGATAAAGCAGTGGCCAGATTTGAGAGAATTGACTCCAATTTTGAAAGAAATTCTACTGTGGGTAAAATCCTTCAAATAGCATTGCACGCTACAGTGATTTTTCATGAAAGGAAGAGTCAACTGATGCAGCAAACGTCATTGTCTTCTTTTAAGAAACGTCCACAGCCACCCCAGCCTTCAGCAAACACCACCCTGATCAGTCGGCAGCCATCAGCATGGAGGCAAGACCCTCCACCAGCAAAAAGATGATGACACACTGAAGGCTCAGATCATGGTTAGCATTTTTTAGCAACGGAGTATTTTTTAATCAAGGCATGTACATTGTTTTTTTTTTTTTAGACACAATGTTATTGCACACTTAACAGACTACTGTAGAGTGTAAAGCTAACTTTCATATGCACGGGGAAACCAAAAAATTTGTGACTCGCTTTATTTCAGTATCCACCTTATTGCAGTGGTCTGGAACTGAACCTGCAATATCTCCTGTAGGTGGTTTTGTCAGAAGATTCTGAGCTCCAGATTAGCAGGCAGCCATAGCTGACACCCTGATTTCAGACTTGTGAGACCCTGAACAGAGAACCCTACTATGCCTCATTCAGACTTCTGACAGAAACTGTGAGAGCATCATTAATGGGTTTTTTTTAAGCTGCTGAGTCTGTGGCAATTTGTTATTCAGTGTAGAAATCTAAAACTGTAGATTCGTATTCGATAACTATAATTTTTGCCCCTTCCCTATCTACCTACCTACCCATTACTTTTTGCCCTTGCTCTGGAAGTAAATCTCATTTCCTTTGGCAAACTAGTCCTCCCAAACTCCAACCACACGGCTGTTGCTGGAGAGGTTGCTAATCACAGTATCATTTACCTTGGACTTAAGAAAAGGGCCCGTGACTATCCAAACCAGGTGTAGAATCCAGCTGTGGTGACCTGGCATGTCCAAGCATAAGTAAATGGCATAAACCAGGCCAAGAGCATCCCTCTACAGGATGGTTCACAGAATAAGTAGCCAATAGAAAAAGTTCTTTTTAGTCACTAAACTGGAATTTTGCGTGTGGTTCTGTTCTCTGAGTCATGGAGAAAGTCCGATTGCAATAAGAGACTGTAAGACCAATAACTAAAGGAAAGCAAAGAGGAAAGATGGCAAGAAAGAGAGCCCTGACAGCAATGAAGTCCCCAGTTCTAACCCTTGGTGCTGCCCTTGTCCCTACCCTGTTTTTCCCATTACTTATGCTCCCTTAAGGGTTTTTTGTTGGATTTTAGTAACCAAAAGAGTGCTGAGTTGGGTTTTGGTAACCAAGAGTGATGCTCTTTACTTCTCACTTTCTCACTCCAAAATTTCTAACGTGACATCCACCATTTTCTCTCTTGCTACAAAAAAATTAACCTAGAGGAGGTCAAATCTTTGCTCTTTTTTCTGTGCCAAAAGCAAACACATACTCTTTTTTCTTGTTAAGTAGGAGGAGAGTAGAAACAACAGTCAATTCTTAAAAAAAAAATGAAAGGCAGAATCAAGACACAGTTAAGTGTTCATTAAAGCTTTCTTTCTTTTTCATTCTCCACAGTTAGTCTTGTCAGGAAAACCACTGCTTTTTTAAGTAAGAATTTTAAATTTCTCAAATTGATGACGTTATCACACCCGAAAATGAAAACACCAGTCCCTCCAGGTTGCCTGCTGGGAATGGAGGTCAATACAGGCAGAGGATGACCAAGGTAATTACTCAGTTTAGACAACTCCCAATGAAAAACGTTATGAAATCATTTCAGGAGTGTGTACCAAAGTCCTTATTACAACCTGCACATGAGGATTCTGTAACACTCTGGAGTTTGATACTTCAAAGTTTAGCTAGCTCATCTGTAAGACATACTTCTCAATGATCTCAGCCCTAAATCCTCATTGGTAATATTACTGGAATCTTCAGTTCAGATCACCTTTACAATAGGGTGCTGTAAAGGCCCAAGACCTTTTGAAACAGAAGTGTTCTTTATGCAAGAACTAAGGTAAACAGAACTAAGTGAAAAAAAAAAAAAAAAAATAGAGCTAAGAGGCCCTGCCTTTCTTTTAGACCAGCTTCTACCTTTGGTATCCATCTCAGTGATACAATTACTACACTTCAATATCTGCCCCCTACTCACCACACTAAAATTTGAAAAGGAAATTCATGTTTTTCTCATGTGGAATTGGAAGGACGCATTATATAAATTAAGAAATATAAATGACTTCCCCTATTAAGAGTAAAGTAAGAGAGTGAACAGTGATTACTTCTTCCAGTCCTCCTTATTCAAGGCCCATCTGTGAGAGTATCGTCCTGTACTCTGTGCTGATCCCGAGGGAAACTGTCAGCAATGGCATCCAGTAGAGATTTTCTCTATTTAAGTGGCAAACATGCTTATCAAAGTGGAGAGGAAATTTTTATGACTAAATATAATAATTTAATTTTATAATTACTTGTTCAATGAAAATTATTAGCTGAGTGATGTCAGGACATGAAAAAGTATGAAACATGGTTTCTACCCTCAAATCTAATATAATTGGAAAAAAGAAAAAGCCAAACACATAAAACTTCTAAGGAAGAATAAAAGATTGTGCATAATTAGCTTTTGGAAGAGCTTAATACATAATTGCGAATGAATGTTAGCAAAATACCTTTTATAATTTTTAACTTCTCGAGGTGCCAGTGTCTTCATCAATAAGATGTAGGCAAAAACCTGCACAAAGTGAGGATTAAATGGGATAAGGTATAAAGTGATGATGATGTATTGATATACAGCAGATCCTCAATATGTGGGACTATTGTTATTACTCTTGACTTTTTTTTAATAGGCTATACTGTTACCCTTTTCTTATAGGCCAAGCAATGAAATGTGAGAGATCTAAGCCTATTAAAGTGAGAAGATTGCTAAATAGAGGAAAAGATTATCAAACCGGGTAATTTATGTCGATATAAATAAGATATAAACTCAGGAGCTTAAATATAGTCAAAAGAAATTTCTGCTGGAAGAAACAGAAAAGAGAAAGAGTTTGTAAGTTGATCTATATTTCAGGGTTTAAATAACAACGACTAAAAAAATGTCAAATAACTATCAGAAGCAGATTAACTAAAAATGACTTAAAAAATCTTGTGCTCAATGAATATTTGCTGTGAAAGAAACAAGAATGAGAACAGAGATCTCTGTGCATGTGAAACCTAGGATTTTGAAAGGGCTTGAATTTTAGTCCAGGCAAACGGCAAACCAGTAGCTGTAGCCTCTCACCAGTAGCAATCCCCTCTCACCTGGGGATTACCCCAGGATTCCTCCAAAGAACGCAGGAACTAAGAAAAGAGAAGGTGCTTGCTCAGCAAACATGGCTTCAGAACAATAATCTAGTTCACCTTCTAAACAGGTTGACAAACCTAAGACACTTCTATCTAAAAATTCTAGCCCCGCCACTGTCTGAGTGCAGGGTCCACAGAGGCTAGGCAGAAGGGACAGTGCTTGCCTCAGTCACTGTCTTAGATTGGGTGTATGAAGATACATATGAGAGAAGAAACTGGAAATGAAATGAGAGGTGACAGTTCAAGTCTGATCATTATTTTAAGCTCAGTGAAGCAGAATTGAATAACAAGACTGGTATTTGTCATTTTAGAGGTTTCTCTTTGCAAGATTTTGTTAGATTTGCAACAATGAGTGATTCTTACCAGTTGAGTACTGATCTGAACTACAGATAAAAGGTACAGATCTAAACCATGAATTTCCCTCTCATTATCCTTGTTAAATGAATTAGAAAATTTGATTGAAATTGATGGAAAGATACATGAACTAGTATTACTAGACATTATGTTTAGATGAAATAAGATTTCTAAAATACGAATCTGGTATTGTTATACCATGTAATCACCAATTCAGGAGAATTGGACCTTACTTGTTTACTTATTTTTTTACTTTGCCTGTTTTAAGTAAGTAACCAAAAGAAAAAGGAGAAAAAAAAAAAGTGAGAAAAACAATTTAAATAGTGCAGATAATTCTGCTGACCACTACATCCAGCAAGTACACACCACACCTAGAATGAGTGTGAGATGGGAGATGTGCATCTTCTGTTGTTATTTTAATCTTTTTCATTTCCCTTATGCCTCTCTCTGTGTGATCATTTTATTGTACTGAATGTGATTCAAATATTTAAAGATTACTATATATGTATAGACACACACACACATATATGTTTGCACATGCACATCTATATTTTTTCCTCACCATAGCTTTTAAACACAAGCCAACCACTCATCCCTGCTAAAAAGGAACATCATTGTGTACATTGCATATTTATAGATGCATAATACTGTACACGGTTGCAAGTTTTAAAAAGCATCTATTCTGTACTCTGTGGACATTTCAGAGGTCTTTTTCAAGCTTAATTTGGACTCTATGCAGTTTTAACCTTATGCACAGATAGCACCACCTAACTTCTACCAAGGCTGCCTCTATGCCTATTAATTTATGTGAGGAATAAGCTTTCTGGGACACTAGAAAACTGAAGGCAGAAATACAGCTCAGCATTGACCCTCTTTGTAATCATAGACGATGAAATGTCTCAAGAATCTGGGGGGGGCCCCGGAGGCGGCAGAAATAACCACACAAATATCAGTTTTAGGTAAAATAATGTTTAGAAAAAAGTGAAAAGTGTGATGAGAAGCCTTCAGAGAATGCTCACATAGTGATCAAAATCAAATAAATATGAGAAGCAAAAAAGAAGTTTTTAAAAGATTGACAGATGAGAAAGAAGTAGATATAAAAAGTTGTAGGGCCTGCCTTAGAGAAACTTAAAATAGAGAATTAAGAAAAGTTCAATAAGGAGTAGGGCCGTGAAAATGGTTGTGTGAAAAAATGAAGGAAAGGAAGGGAGGGGGAAACAAATCAGAGGATCTGAACGGGGTCAGGGTACCCCCAAATGAGAAACTATTCACGGAAATGTCTGTGAATGGAAACTGTGAGCACAATTGCTCAGGGGATCGGGAAGCTGCTTTACCACAGAGGACCTCAAGGATTTATTGGGAAGTAGAGGGAACCTGGGCCCGGAACTTCTCTTTCTCTTTGGGTGGAGGCCAGAAGAGATACTAGGAAGTGATGATAGGAAGTCTAGGAAAAATAAAATAATATGCTTACTGGTCGGGGGGGGGTGGTACTTTCAGTTCCAGAATGAACTAAAACCGAGAGCCGACTGCAGAGATTGAGATTGCAGGCAAAGGGAATGAGCTGCTTAATCTATGTATAAGGCTGAAAGTAGGAATGTGTAAATATCCAATTCATGCAGAAACCAAAACAAAACAAAATGAGAACTACAAAATATGTGCTTGCTAATCCCGTTTATTCAATCTGTAGTCCAAGAGCCCCGGGTTGGTGAGGTGCTTAGGGCGAAGAGATGGAATGACAAGCAATGGGATTAAGCTAAAATCAGGCCAGGAAAGAGAGCTCTGTAGGTAGCTCTGCACACTGAAGATAGACCTTTGATGCCCGCCCTGCCCCTGCCCTAGGTAAGGTCAGAGCTTGTTTCTGAAAGGGGTATCTCAGACATCCTGCTCTTGATTTTCTCTGCACTAAAGTTTCAGGTAATCTCAGCTACTCCAAACTGGTAAGTGGCAACAATGTTGCCATTGAGAAGAGGTACAAAGTCTTACAGAATTAGGATATTTTTTCTTTCAAAAAAATTTTTTTAGTTTTATATTGGAGTATAGTTGATTAACAGTGTTGTGTTAGTTTCAGGTGTACAGCAAAGTGAGTCAGTTTTACATATACGTGTATCTATTCTTTTTCAAATTCTTTTCCCATTTAGGTTATTACAGAATACTGAGCAGAGTTCCCTGCTGCAAAAATATTTTTAATGAAATAACTGATAAATGCCAAAGAAGTTACTAAATTTCTTTTATCTGGTTAAATGTCTAGAACATCAATTAACCTAATAGATAGAAATCTCAAGTTTTAGAATCAAACAAACACAGATTTTAATCCCAGTTTTTCCACCCAGCAGATATATTTGCAAATTCTGTAAAGTTAATGAACTTCAGTTTCCTCAGCTTTTAATCAGTGATAAAAATAGCTAGCTTGAAGAATTGTTGAGAGTACAAAATGAGATAATATATGTAAATACTTAGGACTCTGCCAAAAAATAAGTACTTAATAGAGGTAACTATAATTATTACTTATACATCTCTTAAAATACATATTTTTAAACTTTGTCTCTAGATCCCATCTGAGGCTAGTACAGCTCATGACAAAGACACAAACCTCCATATCCACAGTTTCAGTGACCACGGAACTCGTTAGGTACTTGAATACCTACCATGGTACAGCACCTTTACTTACTAGAGCCTTACATTTTAAAAGTACTAAGTGAACACGGACAAAACAACAATGATTTCTAACTACTGTAATCACACACTTGAGCTCTATGCAAACATAAGCAAACATGTAAATGCTGTTTTATTATCCTGAAGGGAAAAATGAGAAGTGATAAATTGAATTTTTTTAAAGACTTGTTTATTTTCAAAGAACAAAAGATTCAAGTTATTCAATATTTAAATAACTAAGAAAATCTAATCATTTGATCATTGCATATCACACTGGATACTGTTAGACAAAATCCAAGGACATATTTTCAAGTCATAAGTATTAATAAGCCCAGTTTGACTTCAAATTTTAAGGTGGTTGAATCAGCCAGATGTTCTTCCATTTATTTCTGTTATTTTGGTTTCTGCCCAGGTATTCATTCTACCATAAAAATGCCTTCAAAGATTATGGAAGTATCACTAGAAATTGAAAGATAAAAATAAATGGAATGTTGTGTGCTTCCTGAATCTCTTATTGGCTCACACCTACTATGGCTGTACTAATAATCCCATCCAGACATCAACATTTAATTTGAGAAGGTATATGAAACAGTAGGTCAAATAAAGGATCAGCTGAAGGATTAAATGATATTCAGTGTCTGGTTCTGCACTGTCCTTGTCTCTCTTCAGCAAGCATAGAAAATCAGCAGCTCTTGGATAAATATCGTACCTTCCACACACATCCACACACATTGAAGGGAAAGAATGTCATTATAATATTGGTTAAAAGCAACATGACTCTCAAAACTTTGCATTAAAAGATGTGGCAATCACCTGTGAACCATGTCTCCTGTGTCTTTCCTCTGCTTCATTTACGTGCAGGGACTCTACCCTTCTAAGTTCTTGGCTGGGACTCATATAACAAAAGACAGATTAACAAGAGAAAAACACACAGAAGTACAGTAACATGTATATCCCATATATACATTAGACATACCCAGGGAAATGAGTAACTCAAAGAGGTGGCTTAGAATTCAGGTTTAAATATCATCTGCAGCTAAATCAAAGAAGGGAAGGTGTGGGCGGATGCCAGTTATGGGAAGGCGACCAGGAAAAAGTATGACAGACAAGAGTAAAGTTTTTTAATGCAGATTGATATTAGTGCCTTCTCCACTGACAGGATTCTCTTATGATTTAGAATCATCCTCTTTCTGGTATAGAGAGGGAAATATCCTTACAAATGTTTATCTTTACAAATGGGAGATAGTCTTATGAAAAGATAACTTCTACTTTGCAGAGGTTCTCCTGTGTCTGCTATTTCTCAAAATAATTAGCTCAAAATAATCCTCGTGTCAAAGAGGTATGTTTTGAGTAGCGTACTATAGTCTCCTACAGTCATAGCCTGGGGTGGCATATTCTGGTCTCCTGCAGTACCATGAGATGGGAATCAACGACATGACAAATGGAAAAAAGCAGTGACCATAAGAAAAAGTATTGATTAAGGAGTCAGATAAGAACCAGAAACAAATGGTTACAGCAGAAACCAGTAAACATTACAATGACTCAGTATATATTTATAGAATGGATATTTCATTTAACCCCACAAGTAACCCAGTAAAATATGCATTTTTATTCCCCATTAATAAATAAGAAAACTGATGGTGAAATGGATTGGGTAAATTGTCCCACAGCAAAAAAGTAGCAAACCGGAATGAAAACTAACACAAGTTAGGAAGCAAAGCACACATTCTTGCCATTATACCATTCTTGCCTTCCCACTGGTCTCTGTCTATATATGTAAAGCTCTCTCTATATCTCTCTTCATTTTCATATTGTTTCCTCCTATCTCCTTTGTCTCTTTCTTCCTTAAAATAACCATACCATCATGCAGAACTTTAGAATATTTTCTGTGATTACTGGGTAACATTTTACATTCTCTGGTTCTTATTTTAAAAAGGGGCTGGGAGCATGAAGGAAAATGTTGAATTTCTTTCATGAAAGAAAGAGAGTAAGGTCAAGACCCTATAATTTTTCTTCTCCCCTGTGGACCAGGTTAATGATTAAAAAAAATGAATTTTCTCTCCCTCCCTATAACCTAAAACAGCATCTTATGTTTTACTGCTATCAGGCAAGTAAGCCAAAATCAAAGCACCTCATATGTTTGAATGTTTATACTTGAATAACTTACAATATAAAAGGAAATACAACAGATGTAGGAACAGAAAAGATAAAGCCATTTTTAGTTAATTACACTTTTTGAAGGGACATTTATTTTTAATCCCATTCTGCTGCATTTACCACGGTCACCCTGAAGTCAAGTGAAACAGGAAGAAAAAAGGCAGTGGGTGAGATCAGAAAAAGAGAGACAGCAGATAAAAGATGTTAGGGCAGGCAAGGACTGGGAGAAGAGGGAACAAGAACAAATCTGGGAAGATAATGTTTCATATAAGGAGGTTTAAGATTTTTTTTTTTTTTTTTTTCAAAAAGTCGCAAGGGTAGAAAAGAGAGCTTCCAAAGCATCATAAACCCCTTGGCACCCCAGGGAATCCATTTCTGTTGACAAAGCTTCCCCCTTACATGTACCCCTGGTAACTAAGGTATAAACATCTGAGCGTCATGTCAGATGTACTCTTCTGCTTCCTTTACTTCCCACAGACAGGAGATACATAAAAGAATGAAATAATCAAACAGGCAGTTCAGCTCACCTTTAAATGCCAGTTTGTAAAGCTTCCTATCACTTCTTTCAAGACTGAATTAGGACTTTCCAGAAGTTGTCCCTGATGAGACACACTCCATCCTAATCTCTCCTTCTCCACTTCTGCTCTTCCATTCATTCAGGTATTCTATTTGTACTAGATAATTTTAAATATTTTAATGTAGAATCAAAACGCCAGAAAAGAATTCATTAGAGTGGAATTTAAATTCCCTTCTGGTAATCCTTCTTGTTCTAATCAAGATAAGGACTAGAGAGGTTAGGCAGCTTGTCAAAAGTCACATAGCCAATTAAAGGCACCCAAATCCCATTCCAGGGCTCCTTCTACTAGATCACATTGTTTGATTCATTTATTCCTTCTAAAATGATTAATGGCTGTGTGTTTTGAAGATCTGAAAAGAATACTTCAGTCATTATTAACCTGCTTACATTTAAATAACCCCACAAATCCAGTAGGTATAAAATTTCGTATCTAATGTAAAATTCCATGTTTTAAATACAATATTTTAAAATGTTTGAGACTCCTAACATAAGCAAAGCTAAACATTCAAATAATGCTATTTCCTACAAAATCCTGACAGAGGAAAATATTCAGGACATGTATTGATCTTAGATAAAATAACACACACACACACAGATATAAAGGACAACTTTGGACCCTCCCCAATCTGGAAAATTCTAATCTATAATATTCTTTACCTCGACTTCACAAGAAGACTCCATTCTCATTCTTGCCCTTTAATAACAACAATAGCGATAACTACCAAAATTTATAGAGTACTTTCTGTGTGCTGCTAGGCACTGAGCTACATTGGAGGAAAGAAAGAAAAGGAGAGAGAGAAGAAGAGAAGGGGAAGGAGGAGGAGAAGAAAAATGGATGTAGATTTGCAGCTTAATGGAGAAGATAGGCATCTAATCAGATTTTTCATGTACTGTGGAAAGAGATGGCATTGAGGCTTGCCAGGGTGCCCACAGTGACATAGATAAATCATTAAGGTGCTTAGTCCAATCTGAGGATTTAGGGAGAGAGGTATTCTGGGAGCTTTGCCCAAGAAAAGCCTTAAAAGATGTCAGAGTTACCAAGAAAAGTAAGAAGGACATTTTAGGCCAAGCAAAATCACAGAACTAGAAGAATGTGTTGTATACAGGGAGCCATAAGCAATTTGAAGTCACTGAAATATAGTATGTAATGTGAAGAGCAGTGGGAAAGAGTTATGAGAAATAGATATGGGCAGGTTCATGGGGGGCCTTTCCTTTGTGTAAGAGTTCTACCTGGAATTGATATGAAATAGTATGATCTGCAGTCATCTCTTGATTACCTTTCAATTATTGTAAAGTAGATTTGTTTATATTTTCCCAGCCTTCCATTACCACTACCACCTTTCATAAAAAATTAAAGTGAACACATATGAGACTAATAATCTTTAGTATTCTTTCAAAGACAGCTGTGGGTAAGATGAATGCATTAAATGGTTTTAAAATGGAGACTTACTGAAAAATATGAAAATATAAGTGAATATTCCTGATAGCTGAGATTATTCATATGCCTCTGACATAGAGAAATAAACTTAGTAAACAAAATGGCAAATACTTTTTATTTTTGTCCCTCACAAATGGATAATAGCAAAGCCTTGTTTTTCAGTTGCTTTTTTATAAAGAAATCACAGACGAAGCTTTTGAAGAGTATGGAGATCCCAGAAAATTGTGAAGCAGCCATGCAGCACTGGAGCCCTCTGTTCCTGATCCCCTTCCAGGCCTAATGACTATTTTCAGACATTGTAAAATGTAGGTAAATCAACAAAATCCAAATCAAGCTGCTCCGCAGCGAGCACCTGACCTTGAGTCACCTACAATTTCTTTTCACTCAGATACGATGCCTCCTTTCAAATTCTCTTCTCCATTTAACACATGCAATCTCAAGCTACATAATGTGTTCACTTTCTTAGTTCTCCTGAGAAACTTGCCCTGCTCTTGGCATGCTGGGATAACCAAATAAATTTCCCTTCCAAAGGCCAAATTTTCCTAAGCTCATGGATTTATTCCAGTCAGCATCCATCAACTTTTGAGTATCTGTGTGTGTTCAGAGCTGTGCTAGGCACAGCGGGAGACACCAATAAAAGACCAAATCCCAGCACTTGCTCACACTGAGTTTATGATCGAGTCCGGGGAGACAAGATGAACATACATGCAACAACTGGGAAACAATTTGAGACAGTATATAATTAAGTGCTGAATGTAATACTGACTGTAAGTGCACAATTCTTCACTAATTACCAGTTGCTTGAAGGAATTAATACTTAACTTTGGGGATTTCAATCACAATTTCTCTATAAGCATTAAATCTTGTAACCAGCAATTCATTTCCAAGAGTTACAAACATACCTTAGTTTTAGCAAATTATCAGCGTTGTTCTCATAAACGTTTTTTTCCCATTAAGCAATTAATTTAAATCCTGATTGTTCTGACCTCCAGGGCATTTGGAGGGGTGCTGGCACCTCAGACATAATTTAATTTTTCAAATGAATTTTTTGGCTGGTGCAGGATTCAGAGCCCGGAGGGGAAGGAACCTGCTTTCTCCCCAGGAGCAGGGGAACAGGAGACCTCTGGGTCCAGAGCAGTCTCACTCTCCCCTCTGACACGGGTAGATAAACTCCAGTACTGGGCTCCTTTCTTTACCTTGTCTTCCGTACTTTTTTTTACTCCAACTCCTTTCCCTCTTCCTGTCTCCCCTGCTTTGGTTCTCTTCTTTTCCCTCTTCTCCTACCTTTGTTTCAGTCTGACCAATAGCATTTGCAGAGAAAGTTTCCCTAGCTAGTAACCCTCAGGATGGAGGAGGATGCTAACCCAGCCTCCCCTGTCAGCAGGGTCTAGCAGGGATCATGGCCCTAGAGAACAAGCTCAGTCCACCTTCTGGAGCTTTAGTCATTTTCTCATCAGCCAGCAGATGTGCTAGGAGAATTGCAAACTATTTTCGAATGTCTTTCCACAGACCTCACTGTCTTCTCACACCCGCCCTGACCCCTCCTGAGCACCTTCATGACCTTGCTCCATCTGGAACAGCATGCAGGGCTCTGGCAGACAACCACAGGTGGGCATAACCACATCCAAGCCTGCTTTTTGTTTACCTTTAACCAAGACATAACTGGTCACTAATATGTGTGAGATGACACACTCTTACCTGAGCATAGTAGAGGGTAGAAGGCAAGTTCAAGCTACTTCGCTCCCCTAAGCTTCTGTTTGCCCAGTATGAGAAAGTGATATCCACCCAGTGGGCTGCTGTGGGGATTATATGGTGGTGAAGAGCCAGGTTTCCTGGCTTCAAGTCTCAATTCTGCCTCTTCCTAGCTGGGTAACCACAGCAAGTTGTGTCACTTTTCTCTGTTTCAAGTCGCTTATCTGTAAAACAGGAAGAATAAGAGAATCTACTTCAGAGACTTTATATCCCAGGATAAAATAAGTTGAATTATGTAATACACATACAAAACACTCTATAAATATCAGCTTTTATTAGATAAAGTAATTTGCATACCATGGATGCTCTATAACACCAGCTCTTTCCATTCATTTGTACCAAGTTAGTGGAGGGTAAAATGCCCAGGAGAGTGACTGCTCCACAGCTGTCAACTAGGAAATGTCCCTTCCTTTGGCCAGAACTAGATAGCTTCAGCCCTGTTCCCCCACTCAAAAGCACCATATTTACCATCAGTAGAAGTAATATGTTCTATGATCTCATAAACTTCAGAAATATGCACTGAAGTCTTCCTATTCTAGAACACAAAAACATTAAAGACTGGTCTAAAAACAGGTGTCACCATTAAAAACATTTTTGCAGTGGAACATGTCCCATGAGATCTTATATAAACTGTGCAATTAGGGGATTTTGATTTGATGAAAATAAAGATTCCGAGAATACTTTAATAACCTAGAAGATGGACGTGGAGCCAAGTGGACTTCGGAAAGTTCTGTCATTATTCTACTTCCTACAAGTCAATGGAAAATAAAATTGGGGGAACAGATGAATAAAGATAGCTTTTCTCTTAACATACTGCCCTACCACAGTTAATAGCATTTCTCTCCTTCTACCTAGGAGGAGGGTTCAAGGGTTGTTTTTTTTTTTTTTTTTCGGTATGCGGGCCTCTCACTGCTGTGGTCTCTCCCGTTGCGGAGCACAGGCTCCGGACGCACAGGCTCAGCGGCCATGGCTCACGGGCCCAGCTGCTCCGTGGCATGTGGGGTCTTCCTGGACCGGAGCATGAACCCGCGTCCCCTGCATCGGCAGGAGGACTCTCAACCACTGCGCCACCAGGGAAGCCCCAAGAGTTGTTCTGACTACGAGCACATTTCTAGAGTGACCAGACTGATGGCAGGAACCTAAAAGTACAATTTCCAGTAAGTCTCCCACCCTCCAATTACTAAAGTTTGGAGGAACAATTTATTTTCAGAATTAAACTCATCAGGAGCCAAATGACTTCGATGACAATGATGATGATGATGGTGATGGCTGATATTTACTGAGTGCTTGCTGTACATCAGGCACCATCCAAAACATTTTACATATATTATCTCACCTAATCCACTTATATGATCTCATTCAATCCCATCACAACCTAAGAGGCAGAAACTATGCTTATTTCCATTTTACTAATGAGGAAATTGGTTCAGAGAGTTAAAGATCAAGCAGCCAAAAAAGGATGATTTTTTTCTAGTAAGAAGGCGAAAAAGGCAACTCCAAAAGCACTTTGCAGTGAAATTTTAAAGCAATTGAATTAGGTCAGGCTTTGTCAACAGCAGGAGTATCATAATATAAAAATCTGAACACTCGCTAATTTTTATGGTAGCAATATTGACTTTAAATACCAACTACCTCCTTATTTGTAAAGTCATATAATTCTGCTCTTAGAAGCCAAAGACTAAGAAAACTCACAAGCTACCACCAACATCCAGTCTTATTTGTACTGCACCAAATCCTTCCAATCCAGTTTATAAGCCGGGAACCCTTTCATAATAGATAAGATCAGAATACAATTTAATCATTCTTTTCCTTTCACAAAAGAACAACTGACAAGGCTGCTGGCCAGTTTATACGACAGGTACTATGGGCTTCAAATTTCTCACTGTCTTCTGGTTATCAAGAAAGTTAATTATTATCAAATCCCCAGCTCTCAAAAGGAAGGCAAAAGTCACCTTGCTCCAAAGCGCTTGCCAGGTAAATAATGTAGGTTAAAAAATGGTAGTTTTATTGTGAAGCGAATTCTTGATGCTTTAGAATAACACAGATAACTTTAGGAAACCAGATAAAATTTTTTAGAAAAGTTGCTATATGGGACTGGGAGTAGGGGGTTAGGGGTGTGAGAGAGTGAATTACTTAAGAATCACAAAGACAGATAGTTCTGAATAGAGGATCAACTATTTCTAAGGCCATATGATAGAGCTTGAGTAATGTATGTTAAAGCATTGCTTAATGAAGAACTAATCTAATAAGGTCAACTGCTCTTTTAATGTGCCTAGAATCTTAAAAGCTATCCAGGCAGTGTCTGGAGAAGAAATGCCCATAAGAGATCTGAATGCTTTGGAATTCATGCTCTGCAGAATCCCTTCCATGCTCATAACCAGTCTGAAGCATAGAATAAGGGCACAGTCCACATATCTCCATATGCAGAGAGTGTAGGGGGAGAGAAAGTAGAGAGGGAAAGAGAGGAAAAGAGATGACAAAGAATGAATTTCAAAGAAAAGCCCATAGTCAGAATATTTTTTAGTTTACAGAGTCATTTAAAGAGTTCAAATTCTTGTTTGTATGGGGATTTTGGAAAAATGGATATTTTCCCTAAAGCCAAATAATGAGTGAATTGTATTTTCACACAGATCAAAGTAAAAGTAATCATGGTAGCCTTTAACATTCTCACAAGTGACTCTCTTGGCTTTCAACATATGGAGTGATGTGGATTTAACAGACTGTAAGAGAATTCTAATTTATAAACCCAATTTGTTCAGATGCATTAGGAAAAATAATAATAATCTATGCAGGAATATTTTTTAACGTAGTTGAGCCAAAGAAGAAACAACTTTGTAGTGAAGTTGATAGTGTATATGAAAATTTGATTAGGAAGTACTGATTCTATAAGCCATTCTAAAAAAGAAAAAACACTTTAATTCATGAATTAACCATCATATCATATTATATCATGATACAGAAATAGTACAGCATCACATATAATTTATAATTCTAAAAGCATGATTCTTGAATGATTGTATTCTGGCAAAAAGAACCAGTGTCAACTGGGTTTGCAACAAGTCAATTGTCCGAATGACATGGAAAGTGTATGTATCACATTCTACACTTCCAGAGAAAAAGGCAAAGCCTCTCTCTTTCAAATGGACAACTTTACAGTTATCTTCTTTCGCAACAGTGATTACATTTGGGTTTTACATTATGGGTGCAATGAAGCTGGAATTTACTGCCTGAATAATAGATCAAAGCAAATCAGAAAGTAATTAGTTGATAGAGCAAAGGGCTGCTTATCTGAATGACTTGGTTTATAGAACATAAAGGAACAGGAAACCCTTGACTTAAAGCTTTTGAAATAAAGAAGAGGAAAAACTATATCCAAGCGCAGTTTATCAGTATGGAGGATATCAACTACATCTATTCTTTTCTCTTGCAAATTAGGTCCCTTTCTCACTTGGTACTAAATTTCCTAATCTGAGAATCCATTTCCCTTCATTGCATATGTTTCTCTAGAGGTTGCATATTCATTTTCTGGATATTAGATACCCTATTTTCCACAGCCTGTAGCCTGGAGACACTTGCTGTGCAGGGTTTTTCCCCTCCCCTCTCAACACAGAATTTTACAGTAAAAATGACTGTTAAAGGAAGTGAGTGACAGACCCCTGTTGGGCAGCCAGTGATCACTACAACATTTCGATTTTATATTATTATTATTTAGCATATTAAGTGCCCACTCTCTCATCATCGTAGGTGACTTCTCAGGGGGTAACAGAGCACTCAGCTTTAGGAGGACAGGGTTTAATATTAGGTTGAAAATGGTTAACAGGCCGAAAGCCTAATGAAAACACATTTAGAAAGTCAACCAGAGGGATTTTTATTTTAATGAAAAAGAATAATGAAAAGCTCTCTGTAGGGAGAGCAAATTTGACAAGGTTATTTAAATATATATGTAGGCTTTAATGTTTCAAAAGAGTTGTTTTTTTTTTTTCCAAATAATGGGATTTAATCTAATTTGTGGGTTTGGGCCTGAGTCGCAGGGTGGTTGCAAGATAGTCTTAGAAAGCAAGACTCCCTTGCCAAGTAAGAGTTTAGAATAGATTTTAGGATGTTTGAGTTGGATGAGGACTTAGAGATGATCTAATTTGACCTTCTCACTCATTGGACAAGATACAGAAGCCCAAAAATATGAAATGAGTTCCCCGAGGCCACGCCGTTAGTAATAGAGCTGTACAGAGGGTGACATATAGAGAGCACTTATGCAGGCCACGATGGTTAGTAACCTTCCTCACAATAGTCCGTGAGCAAGTATTATTAGTGCCAGTCTGTAGACAAAGAAATAGAAACTCAGAGGAATTACGTAATTTACCAAAGGTCACACAGCTAGAAAACGGTGAAACACACATTTAACCTGTATGATCCTAAAGGTCCCTTAACCGCTCACCCCAACAGGAGGCAGAGCTCTCTGTTGTTTTCCACAGGCCTTCAGCCTCCGGGACACTGGGGTTCTGCAGACCCAGCCAGGCTCTGTCTACTAAACCTACCACTTGTCCTATTTCTTAGTTACTAATGCTGTAATTCCGACATCCCTGACTTGGTATCTTGAACCCGCCCTAGTTTCCACTTCAGCCCTAACTCCTCCAGATGTTAGATTCTATTCCCTTTGAAACCTGCCTGGGATCATTCCCACTCCTCCCCGCCTCCAAGTCCAGCTCCTGAGACCCCAGCTCAAGCCAACGTCCCTGGTCTAGAATCAGCTGAGAGGCAGGTCAGATGGAAATAAAAATCTACCCAATTCCAAACACAGGTGTAATGGAAAGTGAGGTAGAGGCCTAAGCTACTATCAGCGGCTGGTCAGAGCTCCAGCTGAGACACACCTGATAAGTAATTGAAGAACTAAATAAAAGGGCCAAGGCTAGTTTTTCACACAGTTACCAAGGAAAAGAGAGAAAAGGAAGACATACATATCCAAGGAAGAAAGTCAGGAGAAGGAATGGATCTGGGACAAATCTGGTAGCGCAGTGATTCAGCTACCAACTGTGCCACCAGATTCTAGGTTCAGTGATAGAACATAACCCTACAGCCTGTCTCAGTCTGGGGCAGAAGCTCCTTCCTGGAGGAGAACAGCTTCAGAACAAAGTCAGAGCTAGTGGCAGCAGGAACCATGCATAGCCCCAGAAGCGAGGAAATGGGGAGGAACAAAGCAGGGGACCCGAGGCAGGGCCTGAGATGTTGCCCCCTCTCCCCTTCGTGATGGCATGGAGAGACAGGAATTGATCAGTACCTCCCTTTATACGTCAGAGTTGTCCCTGTAATTGACTAGAGGCTTAATCTTTGGTCTGAATAAAGTTCATCTCTTTCGTTACCAGCTACCTTCTCATTTCTTTTTTTTTAATTGGGGAATACTTGCTTTACAATGTTCTGTTAGTTTCTGCTGTGCAAGGAAGTGAATCAGCTATATGTATACATAATGTATACATATATCCCCACCCTCTTGGACCTCCTTCCCAACCCCTCCCCTATCCCACCCGTCTAGGTCATCACAGAGCACAGATGTGAGCTCCCTGCACTATACAGCAGGTTCCCACTAGCTACCTATTTTACATATGGCAGTGCGCATACATCGATCCCAATCACCCAGCTCTTCCCACCTTCCTCTCCCCACCCCCATGTCCACACATCCATTCTCTAAGTTTGCAGCTCTATTCCTGCCCTGCAAATAGGTTCATCTGTACCATTTTTCTACATTCTACATATGTGTTAATATACGATATTTGTCTTTCTCCTTCTGACTTACTTCACTCTGTATGACAGACTCTAGGTCCGTCCATGTCTCTACAAATGACCCAGTTTCATTCCTTTTTATGGCTGAGTAATATTCCATTGTATACATGTACCACATCTTCTTTATCCATTCATCTGTCGATGGACACTTAGTTTGCTTCCATGTCCTGGCTATTGTAAATAGTGCTGCAATGAACATTGTGGTACATGTCTCTTTTTGAATTATGGTTTTCTCAGGGTATATGCCCAGGAGCGGGATTGCTGGGTCATATGGTAGTTCTGTTTTTAGTTTTTTAAGACTGTTCTCCACAGTGGCTGTATTAATTTACATTCTCACCAACAGTGTATGAGAGTTCCCTTTTCTCCACACCCTCTCCAGCATGTATTGTTTGTAGATTTTTTGATGATGGCCATTCTGACCAGTGTGAGGTAATACCTCATTGTAGTTTTGATCACTATAGAACTCTTAGAGGAAAACATAGGAAGAATACTGTTTGACATAAATTGCAGCAAGATCTTTTTGACCCACCTCCTAGAGTAATGAAAAGAAAAAGAAAAATTAACAAATGGGACCTAATTAAACTTAAAGGCTTTTGCACAGCAAAGAAAACCGTAAATGAGACGAAAACACAACCCTCAGAATGGGAGAAAATATTTGCAAATGAAGCAACTGACAAGGGATTAATCTCCAAAATATACAAACAGCTCATGCAGCTCAATATCAAAAAAACAAGCAACCCAATCAAAAAGAACAGACAACCCAATCAAAACATGGGTGGAAGACCTAAATAGACATTTCTCCAAAGAAGACAGATGGCCAAGAGACACATGAAGAGATGCTCAACATCACTAATTATTAGAGAAATGCAGATCAAAACTACTTCCTCATTTCTTGAAGACACTGAACAAGTCACAGCAGAGTTACCATGGCCTCTGGGCCTCTTTCCTGATCAACTTGGTTGCATCCATCATGGGCCAGATAAGTTTGGTCATCGTACTTAGCTACATAAAGGCCTGTAAGTCCTGTGGTTCTGTAGATAAAGCTCTCCAAAGTCCCTACTTAAGTTCTTCTCTCTTATTGCAATATTGGGTTTAGTATCATCTATCTCATTACTTGAAAAGGCACTGGGACATCAGGTAGCATGTCAGGTATAGACTACCTGATCCAGTTCAGATTCAAACTGATCTGGCCCATGGTGGATCCATCACTGTGCCATCCCAGTTCCCCTGGAGCGCTGCCATGATTGCCTCACCTGTCTTCAGGTGAGACCTGTTGCAGATAGTCAGCACTGATAGGACCAACCAGCCTACTTTATCCCATAGGCATGCCACCTTGGTGGGAGAATCATGGTTTTTGCATTTTCCTCCATTATATCCTCCATTATATCCTGAGCCCACCCTTTACTATCACGGCTTGGAAGAGCCTTTTAACCTCTTTCAGCCTCAGTTTTGTTGTCTCTTAAACTGTGTATACCTCAAAAGTTTTATATGAAGAATGGATGGGAATTTCATTACAGCTTGTGGCTCCAACTCTGAGGTTCCCTACTGGTAGAGCATTAGGGTTCTACAGAGAGAGAGGCCAATAGGGTGTGTGTGTATTTGAGTGTGGTTGGAGAGATAGACAGACAGAGAGATAGACAGACTTGTCATAAGGAACTGGCTCACGCAATTACGGAGGCAAGCAAGCTCCACGATCTGCAGAGTGAGTCAGCAAGCTGCAGACTCAGGAGAGCCAATGATACAGTTCCAGTCTGAAGGCCAGCAGACTCGAGACCCAGGAAGAGAGGATGTTTCAATTAAAGTCTGAAGGTAGGAAAAAACTGATGCTCCAGTTTGAACGCAGTCAGCCAGAAAGAATTTTCTCTTAGGATGGTCAGCCTTTTTATTTTATTCAAATTTTCAACTGATTGGATAAAGCTCACCTACATTAGAGAGGGCAATCTGCTTTACTCAGTCTATCTAGTTAAATGTTAATCTCATCCAAAGACACACTCACAGAAACACCCAGAATGATGTTTGACCCAATATCTGGGCACCCTGTGGCCCAGACAAACTGACATGTAAAATTAACCTTCACACCTAGCAAACTTAAACAAGCTAAACCTGAGCCAACTTAGGCCAGCAGATAAATGGGGAAAAATTCACAGATATACTTCTAGTTTTATGATGAATTTTTATGTCAGGTAAATCATATTTTGTTATTCAAACTCACAATCAACGTGCCTGAAAACCACGACTAATATGGCATATATCATAAAAATATGGGAGCTTCCAAAGGAGATTTAAGAAACCACATCCTAATAAAACTAATTTTCTTTCTTGGGTAAGTTCATTGAGAATTTAATTAAGGACAAACCAGTATGCTTATGGTATAAAGTTTACAGAGTCAAAGAAACAACTCTCAAAAAAAAAAAAATAAGAGGTGCGTCTCTAATTTATTAACCCCCCCCCCCGTTTTAAATAAGATCTACTTAAATCATACAATATAAGTAACCCAGTAAGTATAATTTGCTCAGCTTTTTCGAAAAGCTTTCTAAGTTTCCTTCTAACAGATTACTAAGGGAAAGAAGTCACTAGAGGATAGAGGGCAGAATACTGCCAAGAGTTGCTGTGAAAAGCCATAGAAGCAGTCGTAGTGAACAGCTGTGCCAGAGAGTGAAGTTAATAATTAGACACCCAGGGGTCTAGCACTGGTTCTGGCATTGTTCAATATAGCATATTTAATGAGGAGGAGGAGATACTGGGAGAAGAGTTGGTAGGCATATAGGGTCTGACTGCCAAATCTACAGTGATTCTGCTTTAGGTAAGCAGAGGACATCAGTCAAGAATGATGAAAGTGACTACATGGATTCTGTGCTTTGGGATTTCAGCAAAAATGAAAGCACTTAAAATGCAACTTGTATCAGGCTTCCCTGGTGGCGCAGTGATTGAGAGTCCACCTGCCGATGCAGGGGACATGGGTTCGTACCCCAGTCCGGGAAGATCCCACATGCCGCGGAGCGGCTGGGCCCATGAGCTATGGCCGCTGAGCCTGCGCATCCAGAGCCTGTGCTCCGCAACGGGAGAGGCCACAACAGTGAGAGGCCCGCATACCGCAAAAAAAAAAAAAAAAGCAACTTATATCAATTGTGATTCCAGCAGAAATTAAGTCAAATCTCTCTGAAATCACTTCTTAAACATTAAACTGTTTAAAGGATGATCTAACATCTACCCAAGTAAACAAGAGACAAGACAGGAATGCAGTTATAACAAATAATGCAGTTACACAAATGCCGTTGTACAAATAAGGAATTTAACAGGTTATCTATGGATTTCTGTAAAATCATGGTAGCAAAGACAACTGCTCATTGATTTTAAAAGGATTCAATACTCTTTGGTTTCAATTTGAAGGAGTCAATTTGAAGTTGGATTCAGGAAGAAAGAGAATAATTCTGTGATATTCAGAAACAGTCATTGGTGTAAAACCATACAGGATTAAAGCTACTCTTAGTGATTGTTGGATATTCTCATTAGCCTGCATTGCTCTAGGACTTACCAGCCTGTGGCACAAACGAATTCACATTAGCATTGATACACACATTTCCGTGCCTAATAGCCTTCACTTGCATAACTGCCTCAAAAACTTCAGGGTTTCCTGGAGAGCTGCATAAAACACTAGCATCATTTCTTTCCTGTTTCCTTATCTGGATCTCCTGTGCTATCTTCTGCCTAAGAGCCAGGAAAAGGGCACACTGCACCACTAGAACTGATGCTTAAACACTGTATGAGAAACCTGCATCTCTAATGTCTCCTCAGCACTTCTGAAACTGCTTAAGTGTGATGAACTTCTGCAACCACATGAGTCTTTATGGAAGGATGGTATTTTCCGAAATTGGTCACAGCATTACTTTTGGTCCCGCATGCTCTTCCAGGATTTTGCCACTCCCTCATCAAGAAGTAGATTCTCTTTATCCTCCCCTTGAACCTGGGAAGCTAATGACTGTTGAGTGCAATAGAGTAAAGCAGAGGTGATGTTGTGTGACTTCCAAGACTAGATCACAGAAAGGATACAGCTTCCTCCTGACTCTCCCCTTTAGAATCCTGGCACTTATAACCCAGCCACCATATTGTGAGGAAACACAAGCCACATGGAGGGGCCATGTGTTTCCACCAGCAGCCCTAGCTAAGGTTTCAGCCCACAACCAGCATAAATTGCTAGATGTGTAAAAAGAGAGACCTTCAGATCATTCCAGGCCCCAGCTTTAGAAAGGCCCCAGCTGACACCTCGTTGAGCAGCATTGAGTTATTCCTGCCAAACCCCGCACAAAATGCAGAAAAGTGAGCAAAAGAAAGCTGTTATTGCTTTAAGTCGCTATTTTTAGGTGGTTTGTTATGCAGCGCTGCATAGCTAAAACAATCCTTCATCAGACCTCACATAATTCAACACAGAACTGAGGAGGATACCAACATCCCCAATTCTATGTGGACTTTTGAATGTAAATTCCAAGCATACGCCTACCCAAATACTAAACATGCCGTCATGATAGCAAGCCTCTAAGCTTCTGCTTTAGACACTAAATAAGAAGCAGCTGAAGATCCTTGGCCAGGCACCATGCTGTCATCTTCATCTCACTATTTCCCCCCAAGGAACATTAACCCTAAGTTTCCTCTTGGCAGATTCCTCTCTTGAGTGCATTTTGACTCGTGTAAATAGATGCCTAGAGGTTGGGGGTAGGTGTGAGGAACATAATTTCTGATGGAATAACCAGGCTGACTGAAAACCCCATTTCAGGCCCATACCTACTCCCACTATTTTTTATAAAACATTTCTGAGAAAGAAACCTTCTAAGTGGCTGTGATTTCAGTTTCTGTCATGGTAATGTCATTTTTCATGGAGTAAAGCGGCCGGGAAATACAAATAAGAACAAAAGAGATTTTGGAGAGAGAAACGTTCTTGTCAGAAATGTACTTTATGAAGGTTATAGGGCTGTAACAGAAGAAACTCCAGGTATTTTGTAGCTCTTAGAAAGCTCCCATGCTACCAATTTAACATCTAGTGAGGTGAGATGGGAGGGCTATAGAAAAATCTCTTCATGCTTTATACAACTAAGAAAAACCATCAGCTGAAGGGCCCTACGCTAGACAATTAGAGAAAAGCTGAAAGAATATTTCAAATAAGAGATCAGCAAGGGAACAAATGTCTTACTAAGAAATGAATGGAATCTAAAATCAAATAAAAAACTCTGCAATCCTCACCCCACCCTGTAAGATTGTGTATGCTCTTTATGGCAGAGGACTTTCCTACACAAACATTGCATTTCAAGGTAGCCAACTGAGATATTCAGAATTTAAAGTAGGTACAGTAATTTTATATTTTCCTTTTTGTTAACCTAATCCTACTCACCAATACAATTTGGAGAGTTGTAAATTTATATTCAAAATAAATACAAATTTGAAGAACATACTTAAATATAATGGTCTATAATATCTCATAAGTCCATTTTAATAGTTTTATTTGGGGCTATGTTTGGCTTTATAATTTCTAAAAAATTATGGGTTTTTAATTTTAATATCTAATTACAGCTAATAATAACTGTAGCTGTAAGCTGTTTAGAACTCTATGGAGCCAGTTGCTGTACTAATTGCTAACAGTATTTCCCTTCATACTCACAACAACCCTTTGTTGTTGATATTACAACAAGGTAGATATTATTATTATTATTTATTATCTCTAGACTCAAAGAACTTAAATAACTTGCCCAGTATCCCACAGCTGGTAGACGAGTCATCTAAGGTAGGTCTGTCCTATCCCAAAACCTATGTTCTGGATTCCTGCAGTAAAATCCTCCCGCACACAGTCACGTGGACTGCAACATCAAAACTTCTGTGTTTAAAAACGTCCTGCACACCTCAGTTTACGGTTAGTAAAACACTACAAGCTGAGTCTATTTCTGATTGTTCTTCTCTCACTGCCTCCCTCCCAGAAAAGAAGCCAGTTTTCTTCTCTCTCCCCTGTAACAACCACTATAGCATTCTGCCTCAGTGATCTTGATTTCCCTGTATATTGCAAGAGTAAGATCCAGGACCCAGAATTTAAGATGTATCAGGAATAGGAATTTAGTTCTTAAAGAAAAGATTACTTCCATGCCAACTCTCATCACAACCACACACCTCAAAACTCTGTCAACCTCCGAACTTCTCTTTTGCTTTTGCTTTTTAATTTTCTTAAGAAAATATTCAAAATTCGTTCAAGCCAATGCAATGACACTTTCTTCTAATTTAAAAGGTCAGACAATTTGGCTTTTAGAAAAGGAAGTAATGGTAGGCAAATTCCAAATATTGAAACTTCTAACTAGTTTGGGCAGAAGGACATTCCAGTCTGTCAATCACTAAGCTACAAAATCACTGATAGTCAGCCTTACGTGATCAGCAGTGTCAGAGACTTAATGCAAATGTACATTTTGCACTTTATTAAAGGGTGACCACTGAGTCAATCTTGTCTCTTAGCCAGAACAATTTGTCCTTAAGATACCACATATTTTAACGATTGATAATTACGTTATTTAATGTACTCTCAGACAACATTTGTAGGAGGGCTGACTTAATTATTATGATATAACAATAGAGACTCACAAATAAAAGAAAGTTATCAAACAACCATCATAGATGTTCCAGGGGATGTGGCTGAGGTTGACTGTGGAAAGTGACAATAATCTTTCCCATGAACCTTTGCAATGCAACCTTGCAGCTCTTCCCATCAAGAGGAAGCATCCATTTCCTCTGTCCTTACATCTATACTGGACTTATAGCTTCTTTGACAAATAAAATGTGGCAGAAGTAAGGCTGTGTCAATTCCAAGCCTATACAACAAAAGGCTGGCAGCTTCCACTTTAACTCTTGAGACCAAGCCCAGCCACCATAAAAAATAGCTCAGGCTGGGCTACAGAATAATGAGAGACTCTATGGAAAGAAAGGTCCCAGCCTTCAGCCATCACAGACATATAGATGAAGACACATAAGACTCTCTAACTCCAACTCAGAAGACCCCTCAGAAAAGCATGAGTGATGTCAAGTAAGAGCAGCGTAAGCATTCCACAGCCAGACCACAGAACTGTGAGACATAGTAAAACATTGTTTTAAGCCACTAAGTTTTGGGATGGTTTATTATCCAGCAAGGGACAGTCAACACAGTGAATTAACTTAATGCAAAAATAAGTTTGGCTCTTGTTTGGCTCTTGTCCTCAAATACCATTAATTAAAAGTGCTTCTCAAAATTTAATCATGTCAAGGATAGTTAGTCCCCAAAATTAATATACATGTTTACGCTGACAGATTAATCGGCATTCTTGTTCAATGTCAGCTATAGACCAGATATTATACCTTACTCTTATCAATAGTTGATAAAGAAATAACATTGTTACCTTAACATATCGATTACCTTGTCTGAAAGAACTGGTCTATTGCTTAATCCCTTGTTTTAGCTTTGATGAAAATGATTTTTTTTCTCTGAAGCACCAACGTCAGAGTTCCCACATCTCGCCAATGGATGAAGGGGAACCCCTTATCCTTCTAAATCCCATTCCAAGCTTAAAAGCTTTGACTCAAACTCTGGGGGTGGGGAGGTTCAAAATTTTAAACTTTTAAAATAATGTCATGTTTCATGAGAAGGACAATAAATACTAAGGGGAAAAAAATATGTGTACTGAATCTAATTTACAATCCACTCACACTTGAGCTGCCAGTGTCACTCAGTTCAGAACTAAACACAACCTTGAGGGGTCACTGATTCAGTGTTTTTTAAATGCTGTTTTTAATCCATAGATGTTTTCTTTCCTTCCATCATGCCTTACTTTTCCCCAAAACAAAAAAGTTAAAGAATTCCCCAGCTTAATAATGATTTGGTTAAGAAATATTTTATTCAAATATTCAAAATTATAAGTGGAAGGGTAATTTTTTTTTCTTTCAGGTAATCTTTTGCAGTGGTGTGTGGTAAATGTTTAACAAGCAGCTCTCGGGGAAAAATGTGTGCATATAAACACGTACGTAATTTTCTACAAGTTTATTGAAAGATGTGTGGCACACAATTTATAAAAAGTAACATATGAAATACTGTTTATTATAAGTTACATGCAGCCAATTGATTGTCACAGAATGCTTCCATTAATTTTTGCCTGTGTCTTCTCCATAGCCAACCTATGGTGCAAATTCACTTATTATGTGACAAGCAGAATTGCATCTCAATCCAGTAATTCTTTTCCCAATAAATTTATTGTCATTAAATATGATATGTGATGTGCAATTGAACTAATTCTCACTTTTGTATAAATTCTAAGCATAAAACTGAACCCTCTTTCAGCTTCAGCACTGGACATGACACACTTTTAAGTTTAATTTTCATTATTAACATTTTCTTCCTCTAGGTACTTTCTTAAGTCTAGACAATCAACAAAACAATAAATCAAACCTTTATCCCAGTGCCTGCTGATTTCTATGGTGTAAATACCCTCACCATGGCTGGCTTCAAGCTATCAACACCACTGAATTCAGCATCACTGAATTCAGAGTTGGAAGGATGGGTGCAGTAACATGCCATTAAATGGCATTTCCACATTCAAAGACGTAAGAAACCTCAAGAAGTCAGTAAAATCATTAGAAAGGGATAAGGTTTGAGAATTTATTACCTTTGTTTTTAGTATAATTTATTTAATTTTAACTCTATATAATTTAATTTTAAATGGCGATTATGATTAATAGTAGGTTTGTAAAATCTTGTGAGCCTGTATCAACTGGATCCAGTATATACTGTTTAAGTGCAGTCAGGTGAAGGTTATTACTTTTGTTTCAGTTTCTAAAGAAAGAATTTCTCATCAAGGCTACCTCTATACTAAAGTTAGACCTAAGCAGAAAGGAACAGGACAAGAAAACTAAATTTAGAGAAGGAAAATTCACAGCCTTATACGTGGTTATGAAATTCTTTTTTACATTAATCTCTTATATTCATATTTCCTTATTCTGTTCTTTGTGGATATGAAAAATAAATGGGTTTTGACATATATACAAATCTGTTCCATCATAAGCTTAATGTCTATTTGGCTATGACGACTATCGTTCTTAAAATATGATTTTATTTCTCATTATCCAATGGCAAAACTCCTAAAATAAGGAGATAAAGATAAGCAATTTGAATTTAGGAAGAAGATGATATATAAAAAGAAATCAGGGAAAATGTTTAAAATAATATATATCAACATTAAAGCATCCTCATTTCAATCTAATCACAGTGTAGATCCAGGCAGTGGTCATGCCTCACAGACAAGCAGCCTCCAGTCTGACAAACCCACAAGGCCAGAAACGCTTGAACTCTTCTCGCTCACCTGATCAGATAAAAACCTTCCTGATTCTTAATGCCAGGCTCCAGGACAGAGGTGGTTGAGATGAATGCCTTTTAAACTCTAGTACTGCAGCTATGCTCAGGAGGACTTCTAAAGAACTCATTAACGCGTCAGGTTAATATCCCATTTGTCTGCTAATGTACCCAGAGAATGCTCTTCTGCATTTACCAGTCAGATGCTCAGAACCTCCACTAAGATAGTACATATTCAAGATTGAATTTTCACACTTAACTCTGGCCAAGTTTCTGAATGATAAGCTAAGCACTAATTGTAGGTAAATTCCTTTATTTCCTTGGCTTTTTTTTTGACTGTAGGCAAATGGTTTCTCTGGGACCTTCTCTGAAAGTAAAACGCAGTTTCTGCTTTAAAGTCATTTATGGCCTTTACCTTCATTTTCTGTGTTTTGGTCTTTGTGTGTCTTTCCAATCCTCCTTCCTAGACTGTAATCTCTTTGAGAGAAGGGAGGGTGTCTTATTCTTCCTCATGTCCTCTAAAGGTCTTAGCAAAACGTATTGCACAAATCATAATCGATGTTCTGTAAGGTATCTTACAGAATCTATGTAAGGCAAGGCCTGAGCTCTTTGTCTTATATTTTACAGGTGCACAAGACTGAAGAATGCCAAACTCATTAGTCCCTTATATGTCTAGGTAAAACAAGTACATCAATCAAGCAAATAAATGTTGTATTTATTTAAAGGATTTTTCCTATGTGAATAGTGTTTTTTTTATTTGACAAGAAGGTGAAGCACAGTATCTGGAAACAGAAGTTTTGAGCAGGTCAGTTACAAGTGTCAAAAATGAAGTTCAGAAAAAGCATAAACCAACTTTAGTGACAAATTAATTTAGAAGAATGAATTTTGGTGACTTCCCTGTGGCACAGTGGCTGGGAATCCACCTGCCAATGCAGGTGACACAGGTTCGAGCCCTGGTCTGGGAAGATCCCACATGCCGCAGAGCAACTAAGACCATGCGCCACAACTACTGAGCCTGCGGTCTGGAGCCAGCTAGCCACAACCACTGAGCCCATGTACCACAACTACTGAAGCCCGTGTGCCTAGAGCCCATGCTCCGCAACAAGAGAAGACTCTGCATTGAGAAGCCTGCGCACCGCAATGAAGAGTGGCCCCCAGTCGCCACAACTAGAGAAAGCCCGCGCAAAGCAACAAAGACCCAACGTGGCCAAAAAATTAAAAAAAAAAAAAGAACAAATGTTTTATAATCTTAGATGGTAAATATTGCAATTGATGAATTCAAGGTATGTTAGAGATTTTTGCCTCTTTCCCTTCAGCTTGTAGACTGCTTTCTCTATATGCTTGTCTCTTATATGAAACACCGAGGACACAAAGATTAGTAAAATATTGGCCCTATGTTTAAGGAGCCACAGTCAAAAAAGAGCTTCTTTCCTGACTGGGGAGAAACTGCCAATATTTCTGTGTCCAGCCAGGGGAAAAGCATGGAAAATATATTGGACATTTACTCTGTGCTAGACACTGGCTAGGTACTTTGTACATAGTCTCTCATTTGCTGCTGTGCTGTTGTGTGCTACATCATTACTGTGCTAGCTTATACGGCTGTGGGTCTTGTCTTCCCAATGGGCATATAAACTCCTGTGTTTAAATTCTTTATGCTGCCATGGTACTTTAGCAAAGTAAATAAAATCTGAATGAAACATTTTCCAAACTGAATTTTATTTCCTAGTGTTCAAAGAACTGCTTCTTTTACCTGCTTTAGATTTTTTCTTTAGTTGTCCTTTTCTATAGTTTCCGTTTCAATTCTATGCCAATTCTCCTTTCAAAGTTCCTAATATCCCACCCACCTCCTATATGCTCCTAATACTTGTATATGGATATGCACATCCATGTTTTGTCCATCATCACTCCTATAATAGTAGGTATGTATTTATTGATTATATCTACATATCCTTCCTCTGTATATTCTTGTATTTTAAATTCAAACAATACTAAATGACAAAATATTTAAGTGGAGATTTAATGCTTGTGTGAGCCTACTACATCAGAAGTATTATGTAATAAATTAGCCATCTTTTGTTACTATAATAATCTTGCATCCCAAACTACCCCAAACTCAGTGACTTATGAGTATTTACTTTCCTTGCCAATGGGTCTGTGAGTTCTCTGGGTCATCTTTGCTTCAGGTTGAAGTTTGGATTTTCAGGATTTCCCCACATATATTCATTATAGATCATTCTAGGCGGAAGGGACAATGACTTCTCAGGGCATGTTCTTTTTATGAGAGATCATGAGAGTGAAAGAGTAAGCTCTAAGGTTTCTTAAGGCCTTAGCTTGAAACTGGCACACTATCACATCTGCCCTCATTCAATCCACCAAAATGAGCTGCATGATGAAGCCCAGATCAATGCATAGGAAGTATACATCACTCATTCTTATGTACTGCAAGACCACATGGTGGAAGAGAATAAAGACTGGGGAACAATCCAGTCCACAACACATGGTTTATCTCATTTATTCTCCATATAGGGAGGTGTTAATACCTCCATTGTAAACATGAGTAAACTGACGCTCTGAGAAATTAAATAAAAAGCCCAAAGTCACAAAGCAAATGACAGCATAAGTAGTAATTTGAATAAGGTATAGTTTTGACTTTAAAAACCACATATTATTTTCATGCAACAGTCATCTCTTTTACAACACTCATATTCCTGGTTTAAAAAGAATAGGAAAGTTGAGATTTTGTAGGTGGTAAAGCTCTTTTTGCTATAAAATGGATTAAGATACAAAAACAAATGGAGGTACTTATAGTCGATAGCATCAATCACTCCTTTGTTCTTAGCCCTAGAAAAGAAATGGAGTTGGCCTCAGAGTGACTCTCTTTCCATTGTTACATAAATTATCTATTGTGGCTGCAACCACTGGAGTCCACACAGCATATGCTGTTAATTAGCTATGTGTGGTGGCTTAAAATAAAGCCTTTCATGAGGCTTGTAAAGTTAATTTAACTTTCTCTTTCTAGGTAAAGAAGTACTGTAAAGGGTGACTATAGTAACAATGATAGTAATTTTAATGCAGTTCTTCAAAAACAAAGATGAGAACCAACAGAAGGTAAATTTTCATTAATGTTCCATGAATTGGGGGGTAAACTTATTATGACTGAAAGTTTATGTTCAATGACCAATTACAGTAAGAGGGTCACCTTGGGCCAACACATCCACCCAAAGCACCTTCTCTGCAGAGATGGGGCTTATGCCCATGGCTTTGGCTCCTAAGCAACATTGTCTAATGCACTGTTTTCCAAATTTGTCAGATCTTAAAATTCACCTTAGTTTGCTTGTTAAAATTACAGATTACCAGGTTACTTAGCTGGAGAATCTGATTTGGTAGATAGAGTATACTCCCGAAAGCTGAATTTTTACACATTGCTCCTAATGATTTTCATGATCAAACAAATATAGGGGTTAATGCATCAAAAAACTGAGTAGTTTTAAGGAAGACATACCTATTCTCTAAAATCTCTTTCAGAGGATAGAGGCAGAGAAAATACTTCCTAACTCATTCTATGAAGCTAGTCTTACCCTAACACCAAGACCAGGCAAAGACATTACAAGAAAAGAAAACTACCAATTAATAACTCTCATGAACAAAAATGGAAAAATCCTCAACAAAATATTAGCAAATCAAATCTAACAATGTATAAAAAGAATAATACAGCACAACCAAGAGGGATTTACCTCAGGCATACAAGGCTGACTCAACTTCTGAAAATCAGTTAATGTAATCCATTACATAAAGAGACAAAAAAAAAAAAAAAGGTAAAACTACATGATCATGTCAATAGATGCAGGAAAAACATTTGACAAAACCCAATACCTATGCATGATAAAAAGTCTCAGTAAACTATGAATAGAAGGAAAATTTCTCAACTTCATGTACACTATCTACAAAAACCCTACAGCTAGCATTATACTTAATGATGAGAAACTCAAAGCTTCCTCACTAAGATCACGTACAAGGCAAGGATGTCCCCTCTCACCACTCCTTTTTCAACATTGTGCTGAAAGTCCTTGCTAATTCAATAAGGCAAGAAAAGGAAATAAAATATACACAGATTGGGATGGAACATAAAAGTCTTTGTTCATAGATGACATGATTGTCTATGTAGAAAGCCCAAAAGAATTGACAAAAAAAAAAAAAAAAAAAGAACTTCTGGAACCAATAAGTGATTACAGCAAGGTTTCAGGTTACAAAGTTAATATGCAAAAGTCAGTTGCTTTTCCTATACCAACAATGAACAAGTGGAATTTGAAATTGAAAATCCAATACCATTTACATTAGCACACCCCAAAATATTTAAGTATAATTCTAACAAAATACATACAAGGTCTATATGAGGAAAACAACAAAACTCTGATGTAAGAAATCAAAGAACTAATAAATGGAGAGACAGTCCCTGTTCACACACAGAAAGACTCAATATTGTCAAGATGTCAGTTCTTCCCAATTTGATCTATAGATTCAATGTAGTCCTGCTCAAAATCCTAGCAAATTGTATTATGGATATTGACAAACTGATTCTAAAGTTTCTATGGAATGGCAAAAGACCCAGAGTAGCCAACACAACATTAAAGAAGAAGAACAAAATTGGAGAACTAATACTACTTGACTTTAAGGCTTAATATAAAGCTATGGTAATCAAGACAGTATGGTAAAAAAAAAAAAAAAAAAAGGCACTATGGTATTGGCAAAAGCATAAACACATTGATCAGTGGAAAAGAATGGTGAGCCCAGAAATAGGCTCACATAAATACACTCAACCGACCTTTGAAAAAAGGAACAAAGACAATACAATGGGGCAAAGGTAGTCTCTTACAAATGGTACTGGAAAAATTGGACAAAAAAATGAATATAGACACAGACCATACATCCTTTACAAAAAAATTAACTCAAAATGGATCACAGACCTAAATTTTAAATGGAAAACTATAAAACTCCTAGAAGATAACATAGGTGAAAACTTAGAATACCTTGGGTATGGTGATGACTTTTCGATACAACATCAAAGACAATTCATGAAAGAAATAATTCACTAAAATTAAAAACTTCTGCACAGAAAGACAATGTGAAGAGAATGAGAAGACAAGTCACAGACTGAAAGAATATATCTGCAAAAGACAAAATTATGAAAGACTCTTATCCAAAGTTTTTAACACTCAACAAAATAACAAAACAACTTAAAATGGGCAAAAGACTTAACAGACACCTCACCAAAGAAGATATAGAGATGAGAAAAAGTAATTAAAAAGATGCTCCACATCATATGTCATCAGGGAAATGCAAATTAAAATAAGAATGGGATCCTGCTGCACACCTATTAGAATGGCCAAAATCCAGAACACTGACAACACCAAATGCTGTTGAGGATGTAGAGCAACAAGATACCTTTATTCATTGCTGGTAGGAGCATAAAATGATACAACCACTTTGGAAAACAATTTACTAGTTTCTTATACAACTAAAAATACTCTTAAAATATGATCCAGCAATGATGCTACTTGGTATTTACACAAAGGATTTGAAAACTTATGTTCATGCAAAAAACCTGCACACCAATGTTTATAGCAGCTTTATGTATAATTGCCAAAGCTTGGAAGCAACCAAGATGTCCTTTAGCAGGTGAACGGATAAATAAACTGTAGTACCTACAGAGAGTGGAATATTAGTCAGTACTAAAAAGAAATGAGCTAGCAAGTCATAAAAAGACATGGAGGAAACATAAGTGCATATTATTAAATGAAAGAAGCCAATTTGAAAAGGCTACATACTATATTATTCCAACTATATGACATTCTGGAAAAGGCAAAACTATGGAGACAGTAAAAAGATCAGTGGTTGCCAGGGGTAGGGGCAGGAGGAGAGATGAATAGGCAAAGGATTTTTAAGGCAGTGAAAATACTCTGTATGATATTATAATAATGGATGTATGACATTGTCCATTTGTCCAAACCCAGAGTCCACAACACCAAGAGTGAACTCTAAGGTAAACAATGGACTTTGAGTGATTATGATTTATCAGTGTATGTTGATAAAAACATACCATTCTGGTGAGTTATGTTGATAATGGGGGAGGCTATGTATGTGTGCAGGTAGGGGGCATATGGGAAATTTCTGTACCTTCCTTTCAATTTTACTGTAAACCTAAAACAGCTCTAAGAAAATTATCTTTTTTAAAAACTAAAAAAACCAAAAAAACAAAAACCTAAAAACGAAAACTGATCAGTCATGATTCATGTTGGATGGTTGTTCCTCACAGCACTTGGAATTTAGATGAAAGCTGATGCTTTAAGAGTCTGTCTCACATTATTCTTAAGCACTTTCTATTTTCTAACTTCAAAATTATAATGTATATGCATTTTGAACTGTAATTACATTCTTGTAAATCTGTTTGGGGGAAGTCATGAATTTTTTAAATCTTGAAATTTTTTTCTTTATATCCAGTTGTTTAAACTTTCTCAGACTTCTTCCTATTTTCCATTCTTCTTTGTGTTTCTTTTCCATTGCTTGATCCTTTGCATCTTGGTCCACATTCTCCTACAGCATACTTCTGACTCCTCTCCAAACTACATGGATGCAAGTAACCTCACTTGGTTACTATCTGCCCTGTGCATTGCATCCCTCCTTCAGATAACAGCAGCTGCATTTCTCTGCATTCTCTCTCAATAGATTGGGGCATGGGCTTCATATATTCTTTTTTTTTTTAATTTAATTTTATTTATTTTTTTATACGGCAGTTCTTATTAAACATTTTATACTTATTAGTGTATACATGTCAATCCCAGTCTCCCAATTTATCACACCACCACCACCCCCTCTCCACTTTCCCCCCTTGGTGTCCATACATTTGTTCTCTATATTCTTCAAAATTAATGGAGAAACAGGGAAATCTGATGGGATGACAAATAGTTCTATATCTGCAAAAGGAATATCAGAAAATGTTATTACGTTGGGATCGTTATTGAGATTAAATCTAAGGTAGGGCTCAGATTGGATTTATTTTTAAACCAAATCTCTTTTTGTGGCCATTTGTGGACTGTGTGCATGGTCCACTGAACACCAGTTTGAAATGAGATTACACATCTTTCATTAGCAGCAATTGTGTAGTGTGCTTGAATTTGGCTTGTTTTATAAAATGCCTGTCAAAATGATCCTTTTAGGTATGCGTCCAGCTACAACTTGATCATACCTTAGTATGTGTCATCATGAGCATATTCTGGTGAATGGCAAATTGCCCTGCATGACAGAAAGCTGAAATCTATTTTCTGTCTGGGCTACTGATTGGCTGCCGCTGTGGTCAAGTCTTTCAACTTTTTCTGTCTCAAATTTGGGGCTGCAACATAAACGAGCTGATGTAAAACACGTTCCCTATAAAACAGCTGTCTTCAAAATTCTAAGCATAATCATTTGTGATTGTTATCTAGGCAGTTCAGAAGCAAATGAAAAAGTTAGTCTTTTGCAGAAGCAACACAGATTAGCAATGATATGTCCAAGAAGGGATCTCGATGGTATACGTTTTCTTTTCACTCTTCTTTTTACAATCCAAAAGATTTTTCTTTCTTTTCATTATACAAGAATTCATGGGATAAGATATCTGCATGAAAGAGATTGCTAAATCTTTGAAACCCCTCAAAGGGCATAACCCTGTATCATTGTAGTCATGGGTACATTGTGTGACAACCAGCAATGTCTACATCACTACTATGAAGTTTCTTTTTGGTTTTTCTTCTCATACTGAGTGAAAACCTGCTATACTGCAGGTTTCGTTCATTGGTTATTTATGTATTTGTTTATTTAATGCTCTGCATCATTATTAGAAAAATGTTCACAATTAAATAGGACAAAATAAATTTAAATTAAACAAATGAGGAAATTAGAGAAAATAAAAGGAAAAATAAGGTAATACCAGGAACTAAATTATTACATAAAAGACTTTCCTTGATCTTGTACATTTGCTAAAAATGGGACATTAATTTACATCCAAGATTTCTAACAGCTACCCATTGGTGTGACTTTTGCTCCCTGAAGCTACACATAATAAATCAAGTCCCTTTTCCACAAGGAAGTCCCTCAGATATCCAAAAAAGGTTCTGAGTCCTTTAGGCTAAATCGGAATGAATAATCTTACCCATTGCCCAGAAAACATTATTAATTTACTTCACCTTTGGAAGAAAATTCTAGTCTGTTCTATTGCTTCTATGCAACAGGACTCTAGGGCATTCAATTGCCTAACTTCATTCCATTTGAGTTTTAAAAATAGAACACATTTTTACATGGAATTGAGCCATTTGTAGATGAACAGTAGAACTGACAATAGCAAGTCCTTGATGGTACCAAAGTCAACCCATCCTAGGTGAAGTGAGAACCCATTTTGGCATTCCTTCCTACTGATCCACAATAGCCTGCATAGACTGAGAGTCATTTTAATACTAGGGACTTGAGTAGCTAATGGTTTTCCTTCCTGGCTTGATAAAATTACATTAAAACCATTTAGACCTTCTATTTTTAAAAATCTCTGGCTAAGGGGGTTATGTTCAGGCATTGGATATTAGCATGATTTGGCTAATGTCAGCATTGTAGTTCAATCTATTTAACTGTTAGGTGTGCTAAGCCTTTCTCTCACTCTCTCTCCTGCATATGTTTCTTCTTCACCAAAGCCTGGCATTTGGTGAAGAAGAAGACATTGTCAGACAAGGACTCTCCTCAGAAAAAGCACAGAAGTGTCTGAATGCCCATGTTCCAACTCCAGTGAACATCTCTGAGCATATTTGAGCAAAAGAAACTATACAGTCTTTTCATCTATGGTCAGTAGAATCAGATTCTGCCTCAGCTTTTTAAATAGTGAAAAGTTTTAAAATATATTCAAGCACATCCACATCACCACCCACCCACTGCCACTGTAGGCAGGAAACCACCAGTGCCTCTGTCTGCAATGATCCCACAGCATATCAGTCTGAACCACATACCATCTGGCAGCTTTAATATGTTTAAATATCCCTCAAATTCAAGCAGCAATTACGCATCAGCCAGCTGTGATCTTCATCTAATTTATCACCACATTCTTCTCAGAGATCATTCGATTCGGCAATCTGGAAAGACTCAAGATGAACAAAGACCTCAGACATGAGAGGTAAATATGTTCCCCATGGTTGTGTCCAGAGTAATTAGAGTTCAAAATTCCCAAAAGACAAAAATATTGCTTCAGCTACATCATGAACCAACAATAAGCCTGCTAAGCATCTTGTTATTATTATAATCTCTGTAGAACCAAAGATTTCACAGCAGTGTCTCCTGGAATTTATTTTCACCTTCAACCTCTCAGAAATAAGTGGCTCAAAGTTATAAAGCCATTTTTGATAGGCAGAGTGGTGATGGTACCCACGGCAAGTAAGGCAGTGTTCAGTTGTCTTGGCAACAAGATTCAAGAGGAGTCCAGAATTCAAACACTGCTCTTGTATATTGTTTTTGAACCTGGCCCCTTGGCCTTCTTCAGCATTCAGTTACCAGAGCAATAAAACAACAATTTTTTTCATATCGTCATATAGACATATGATTTGAGAGATAGCCACCGTACCTCTGCCCAAGAGGATATCAGACTTTTAATAGTCATCCAAGATACTTTGAAAAATCCTACAACTGCAAAAACTGAAAAAAAAAAATAGCACAATCAGAACTCCAGGAAAAGAAATATAACTGTGCAAGAAAGACACGGTCCAAATGAAAGGCAAACTACAACACAGCAGCATGAGTTTGAATGACTGGTGAAATATATATCAAAAAAATAAACTTGAAATTTATACCAAGGCTAGAATATTTTGTGAGTCACAGGGATTGTGACCCTGGAACTGTAGAAAAGGATATGCTATCATTGTAAATTACTTGGGTATATAGTGAACAAAAGTACTTCCCATAATGATATAAGCACATTTTTTAAACTTTTAAGACCAATCTACAGACAAATCACAGAAGTCATCAAACTTGACTGTGCACAGTTCATTATAAGTTTCCAGATAGATGTGATAAGAATAGACAGAGGAAATACATCCTCTTCTTCCAAGGTGGAGAAGAAAGTATTCTATATGATTTATGGAATAAGAAATAAATATTTAAATTATATGAATAGAAGTTGAAGTGAAAAAATGTAGAGTAGCAAAAAATATATATTAGAAATAAGTTGGAGACAGAGATGGGTGAATGAGAAATTTTGCATCTCTATAGTAGGAGGAAATTTTAAACAATTTCTAAAGTCAATATTTTGAGCAGTAGTTATAGTAGCATGGTTAATAGGATTATAGAGGCATCACCAGATGAACTAAGTAGAGAAATGGGAATAAGTAGTTGTTTCTGAGGAGTGGAGCTGGGAATGGAAAGGATAGAGTAGGGAGGGGGTTTTTACTTTTCCATTATAAAAAGTTCTGTATTATTTGTATTTAAACAGCCATGTAACTAAATTTTTTTTCAAAGCTATCCTTGCCTATTTCCTCTGTACATTCAACAGAAATCCAGATAGACATCTACCATTGAAGTAGAAACTGAGGGAGGGCCTAGAACTTTCCTGAGAGCCCAAGGACATGTCATAAAATTTACCTAAAATGCATGGTTATGTGGATAGAGATCACAAGAATGAAGAGAAGAAAAAAAACTTAGATTTCTGTTTTTGATAGAAACAGAGTTAACTTCAGTCTGAAGTTATAAGTGCCACTACATTTAGTAAAAAAACTTTCAAGATCTACAGATCAATTTGGGCTTCTAATCACTCCCACACAGCCTCTCTGCAATGAAATGTGACTCTGCTGTGCAGGAACCCTAAGGAAGAAATGCGTTTAAGAACATAAAGCTATGGTACTTATATACAATGGAATATTACCCAGCCAGAAAAAAAGAGTGAAATAATGCCATTCGCAGCAACATGGATGGACCTAGAGATCGTCATAGTGAATGAAATAAGTCTGACAAATACCATATGATATCACTTATACGTGGAATCTGAAAAAGTTGGTACAAATTAATTTCTCTACAAAACAGAAATAGAGTCACAGATGTAGAAAATAAACTTATGGTTACCAGGGGGTAAAGAGGGCTATAAATTGGGAGATTGGGTTTGACACATACACACTACTATATATAAAATAGATAACTAATAAGGACCTGCTGTATAGCACAGGGAACTCTAGCCAGTACTCTGTAATGACCTATATGAGAAAAGAATCTAAAAAAGTGTGGATATATGTATATGTATAATCGAGTCACTGTGCTGTACACCTGAAACTAACACAACATTGTAAATGAACTCTACTCCAATAAAAAATTTTTAAAAAAAGAACATAAACATAGGGATGATATAATGATTTCTTTGTTTCTATAGCACATGAACTCCTAAAGGCTCAGATTTTTTTGCTGTTGATATTAATTTATCTAAATTTTAAGTGGGGAAGGTTGGAAACAGTGAAGTTATTTCTCTCAAAATTAAGTCACTTCTTATAAGGTCACCTGGTCAATGGAGAATGGAGAATGTAGGCCTCAAATACAAGTGATCTGACTCAAATTCAGTGTTCGATTTGCTAGGCCCAGACTCACAATAATAATAGCCGCCCTTTATTGAACACTATGTGCTAGTCTCTGCATATGGCTCATTTATTCCTCACAAGGTACTATTATCATACCCATTTACCAGAAATAAAACTGAGGAATGGAGAAACAAATTTACCCTAGCAGGCTTGGGGCAAGTAATAAATCTAAGATTTGATCCCAGAGATCACTTGCATAACATAGGCTTAGATTGGAAGAGACGTGTGAAGTCATTTTAGCCTAACTTCTTCATTTTATAATGGAGAAAAGCCTGGATCATACAAGAAAATTAACTTGTCCAAAATTACACAGCTGGTTAGTAACAGAGCCAAGACTAGAACCCACATATTCTGGCTTCCAGTCCAATTCTTTTCAACCACAGAAGGTCAGAAACTGTTAAACTTTTTGAGACTCTGCAGCCCATCTGGGTTTTTGAAGTGCCAGTATTGTAAGTCTCAATGTTAAGTTAACTTACAATCTGAAGATATTGAATACTACCACAACGTTCACATTTGGCAGAGCCATGAGATGTCATGGAAAATCACTGCACCAAATGTTACTACAACTTTCCACATTCAATAGCACTACACAAAAAAATCAGTTTTTCCAACTTGGAAGGCACACCTAAAAAAAAATCAGATGTCTTCGGTTTTGAAGAAACATTTCTTGGAGTTTACTAATGGTTGAAAACAAAAGTGAAATTTGTATATAGGGAAATTCATGTATAAGAAAATTAAAATACAATGTCAAGAATTTAATCCAGGGCATTTTCCACTGATGCTCTTAAACTGATGGTGAATTCAACAACACATCTCACACTTGTGGCTTTATTTACTAAAGTATGATGTTACCATGTCAATAAAATATTGTGTGGTGAAGGTATCCATATTATACCAAAGAATTTGAAACATCAAAGGATGAAAAGGAGAAAAATGGAGAATGCAGTGGAATTAAAAGAGATGTCATGCAATTATCTCTCTATTCTGGGAAAGTGACAAATGGATTAGGGGTTGGGGGAATAGCTGGGGAAGTACATAAAGAATACCTGAGACAAGTACTTGTAGTAAAAGCGCTTCCCTTTGAAAATATGTGCTAGGCTTTGGATTATGCACTAAACATTTACAGCTCTCAGATGTCCAGGTATCTGCTGTAGATTTCTCGAAGGAAAGAAAGAAAAAGAAACTGACAAGGTTGGATATGCCTCCAAGAATGCAAAGCAAATGTATTTCCAGACCTGATTCTAAAGCAGCCTCATGGAACGTGAACTACTGGATGGTGCCAAGTCGCCGTCTTAAAAAGTCCAGGTACACCTAATACTTCCAAATACTTCCCAAAACACCAGTCTTTAAAATAATGTTTTATCTTTTTTACTATAGTATCTTACACTCTTATCTTGTCTAATCAAAGTCATCTCTGAGATGTCTGACTACGTAGAAGACTCAATAAATTACCTTAAGTTGGCTTAGTCAGTAAATTAACAATAGGAGTCATTTACAGCTTCCTACTCTAGCCTCCAATATTGTGGATATTGACTTTTACATAGTAGGATGCCCTGTGAAGTCTTCCCTTCAGCTCAGAAAAAAAAAATCTATTGCTATTATAACTGTATTCTTCCAAAATAAAGTAATAATCATTAAAAGCAGGCATGTAGTGTAAGTAGGAATGTAAGTTGGTACAGCCGCTGTAGAGAACAGTATGGAGGTTCCTCAGAAGACTAAAAATAGAATTCCCATATGATCCAGCAATCCTACTCCAGGGCATATATCTGGACAAAACTATAATTCAAAAAGATACATGCATGCCTATGTTCATAGCAGCACTAGTCACAATAGCCAAAGCATGGAAACAACCTTAATGTCCATCAACAGATGAATGGATAAAAAAGATGTGGTACTTATGTACAATGGAATACGACTAAGCCATAAAAATGAATGAAATAATGCCATTTGCAGCAACATGAATGCAACTAGAGATTATCATACTTAGTGAAGTAAGTCAGAAAGAGAAAGAAAAATACCATATGATATCACTTATATGTGGAATCTGAATATGATAAATGAACCTATCTATGAAATGGAAACAGAATCACGGATATAGACAACAGACTGGTGGCTGTCAAGGGGGCGGGGGGTTAGGAGAGGAATGGAGTGGGAGTTTAGAGCCAGCAGATGTAAGCTTGTATATATAGAATGGATAAACAACAAGATCCTATTGTATAGCACAGGGAACTATATTCAATATCCTATGATAAACCATAATAGAAAAGAATATTTTTAAAAAACTGTATATATTTGTATAACTGAATCACTTTGCTGTATAGCAGTAATTAACACAACATTGTAAATCAACTATACTTCAATTTAAAAAAAAAAAGCAGGCAGTGGGAACTGACTGGTTCACCAGCTGAATTAGGTTCATAGAAAAATATTTTATTGGGTGTACTGTCTCCACTTCACCACTGGTCTCACCAAGTCCAATCCACACTTTTATGCTACCTATCAGCACTTATAGACTTTCTAATTGGTGATTTCTGCTACAGCAATTACAGACTTCCTTCCTCCAGTGCTAGATTTTAAAGCTCTTAGATAAATGTAGTTACTAAACTAAAGGTTTTTAAACTTGGGGAAAATGGTCAAGGAGAGAAAACCTTAAGCCTTTAAGTTTATGTTCCTTTTAGGTGTATTTTCCTTTCTGTCTTCATCTACCTTCTTTATGTCCCCAAATATCCAGATCCAAGGGTCCTTGATTTTGGCCTTCATAGGAAGCCTTTCTTAACTCTTAAATTCCATATAAAACTTAAGGAACCACTGTCTTAATCTCTAAGCAAACTAAACACCCAGTTTCCCAAATCCATTCAAGTTGATAAATTAATAAACAAGATGTTAATATAGTGATGTGTTCCTCATTCACATAACTTAACTGAAGTAGAACAGGGAACTTTTAAAAACACACATCATTATCCCAAAGGACTATCAGAATTTCAGAAACTATGGGAGACAGAAGGAAATATTTTGTCATAGGCAGCAAGTCTACCATTGGCCAGTCCTGCTTATGTGAAATGCAGGGAGAACATTTCCCAGCAATCACTTTCTGCTAATGATGAGAGACCCGGCTAAATGGTTTGTTCATAATGAACAAAGCAGAAACTTTCTCAGAATAATTTCATAAAAAACTTTCTACTAGTATAACAGCTACCAGTGACTTTTTTCTAGCCTATATTTGGTGGTAAGATCTCATGTATTTGCAACAAATGAAAGCTCCCTGCAATGGTTCCAATGGTATCTGTATTTTTCATAAGAGAGAAAGGGAAACATGCAGACAAGAGACTTGAAAGACATAGTTCCTTAATACCAACAGAGAAAAAACATATATATATATATATATATACATATATATATGTTTATATATATATTCTTATATATAAAATATATTACATATAAAATATATAAAAATGTTAAAAAATATATATCTATACACATATCCCAGATAGATCTTATTAGAAATGCCATGCATTTCTTTGAATAAACTATCGACCAATGAAGGAAGTGTTCAGTCACAGGAGAAGGATCAAGTCTTTATAACAAGTTTCTATTTGTTTAGTACTTTTCAAATATTCCATGTTCAATAAGACAATCTGAATCTCTACCAGGTATGTGACTATATTGTGCTAGATGCTGAGGATATGTCCTTTTCCTGGGGGAACCTACGGTCTCCCTGGGGGAACAAGATTATATTTGAAAACAGATAATCCTGTGAGCAAGTACTTATTTAGCACAGCTAGGTTCTGCTGAGGTTCAAAGAAAAGATAAATTAATGTGGCCTGGAACATTCATCTATACTAAAAGTTGAGAACTGGCTCGATATAGGTATAGAGGGTGCTCAGCAACTAAAAGAAACCTTGAACCCACAACTTATGACTCACTTTTACCCAGATCCCTACCTCTACCCTAGTGACTTCCACCCCAACCAGAGGTTCTGGATTCTATTTCTCCTGGTCTCCCCTTCTCCAATTCCCATTTTCATCCTTGACACAGGCTCCAGACCTGGACGTTCACTATTTGCTGCAAACTTTAGTAAAACTAAAAGGAAGTAACTTTCATATCTAGTCACTGTACATGTATTGCAATATAATCATCCTGTACTGTATCCAATTTTATAGTTGTTGAAATATAAATAAATAAATAAACTAACTCAAGGTAATACATATAGCTAGAAAGAGACTGACCTCAGATTTGAATCCACATCTCTTGATTACAAAAGATACATTCTTTCTACTCTGTCATGATGTCATCCTGTCATTATGGAAGACATTATTTCATTGCTTCTCCAAATTCTTACCCTAAAGTGCCCTTAATGTAGGAGAGAGTAAGCATAATCCAGAGAGGACTAGGACTAAAGAAGTGATGTCAAGTTTTATCTTAAAAATTCACATGAATTTTGCTTCCTATTGCTTCCTATTTGTTTCCTATTCTTATTACAGGATGCATTCCATAATATATTCATATTTGTTTTATTATACAATAAATTTATGTTTTTATTTCAATGGATGTCCTAGAGCATGTGATGTGTTCATGCTGTGGCTTTGCATAACTCCTAGAGATCCCCTTAGGGATTCAGAGACCCCCAATTTAAGAATTATGATCACTGGTGGTATGTGGAAATGGGAAAAAACTATAACTCAAGGTGAAAAGAGCAATTTTTCAGTACGACTTTTCATAAGCTAGAAACAACAAGCTTACACAAACTCTTCTGATGTTTGCAAAAGTAGAAACAATTCCTAGCTCTTTAATAGGCAAGCATAACCTCAATTCTAAAATCTGCCAAAAACGTTAAAGAAAAACCTAAATAAGCTAACTGAGTAAGCAATCTCCAGGAGCCCAAGGATAGCTCTCTGAAGAGAGTTAGTCTCAAGTACAACCATTAGAAGGAAATATACCCAGAAGCTGGGGAAGAAATGCAGGACCCAGGGGTTTCTGGACAGAGGACCAACAGTGTTCATATAGGCATTCCACCAAAGTAAATATCCAAATGGCCATCATGCATATGAAAAATTTCTCCGCCTCATTAGGGAAATACAAATTAAAACCCAGTAGGATATCACTTCACACCAACCAGAATGACTAAAATTAAATAGATTAATAATACTAAGGGTCAGCCAGAATGATACGGACTGTGGCGAACACACACACTGATGCTGAGAGTGTAAATTGGAGAAACATGCCGCTCTGTGGCATGTGGGATCTTCCCGGACCGGGGCACGAACCCGTGTCCCCTGCATCGGCAGGTGGACTCTCAACCACTTCACCACCAGGGAAGTGTAAATTGGGGAAACTGGTGATACCTATGAATGCTGAACCTAGACATCCTCTTTGATCTTACCATTGCACTCCACAGCAATTCATAAATATGTTTACCAAAAGCATGCACCTGAATGTTCCTATCAGTGCTATTCATAGTAATACCAAACTGTACATTATAAATTTCCGCCAAAAGTAGAATAGATGAACAAACGGTGGCATATCTACATAAGGAATACTACACAATAATAAAACTAAATGAAAGGGCTTCCGGGAAGATGGAGGAAGAGTAAGATGCGGAGATCACCTTCCTCCCCACAGATACACCAGAAATACATCTACACGTGGAACAACTCCTACAGAACACCTGCTGAACGCTGGCAGAAAACCACAGACCTCCCAAAAGGCAAGAAACCCGCTGGCAGGGACGGGACCTGCACCAGTGGGAGGGAGCTGTGAAGGAGGAAAGTTTTCCACACACTAGGAAGCCCCTTCGCGGGCGGAGACTGCAGGTGGCGGAGGGGGAAAGGCTCGGAGCCGCGGAGGAGAGCACAGCAACCGGGGTGCGGCGGGCAGAGCAGAGAGTTTCCCGCACACAGGATCAGGGCCGACTGGCACTCACCAGCTCGAGAGGCTTGCTTGTCTGCTCACCCGCCGGGTGGGCAGGGCTGGGAGTTGAGGCTCGGGCTTCGGTGGGACCACCAGGAGAGGACTGGGGTTGGCGGCGTGAACACAGCCTGCAGGGGGTTAGTGCACCACGGCTAGCCGGGAGGGAGTCCGGAGAAAAGTCTGGATCTGCCGAAGAGGCAAGAGATTTTTTCTTCCCTCTTTGTTTCCTGGTGCGCGAGGAGAGGGGATTAAGAGCGCTGCTTGAGAGAGCTCCAGAGACGGGCACGAGCCGCGGCTAAAAGCGCGGACCCCAGGGACGGGCAGGAGACGCTAAGGCTGCTGCTGCCGCCACCAGGAGGCCTGTGTGTGAGCGCGGGTTACTGTCCACGCCCCCGTTCCGGGAGCCTGTGTGACCCGCCACTGCTGAGGTCCCGGGATCCAGGGACAACTTCCCCGGGAGAGAGCAAGTCGCGCCTCAGGCTAGTGCGGCGGCTCGCCCCGAGCTCCATGCCCCTCCCTCCCCCCCCCCCAGGCCTGAGTGAGCCAGAGCCCGCTAATCAGCGGCTCCTTTAACCCCGTCCTGTCTGAGCAAAGAACAAACGCCCTCCAGCGACCTACACGCAGATGCGGGGCCAAATCCAAAGCTGAGCCCCTGGGAGCTGTGAGAATAAAGAAGAGAAAGGGAAATCTCTCCCAGCAGCCTCAGAAGCAGCGAATTAAAGCTCCACAATCAACTTGATGTACCCTGCATCTGTGGAATACATGAATAGACAACGAATCATCCCAAATTGAGTAGGTGGACTTTCAGGGCAAGATTTATGATTTTTCCCCATTTTCCTCTTTTTGTGAGTGTGTATGTGTATGCTTCTGTGTGAGATTTTGTCTGTATAGCTTTGCTTCCACCATTTGTCCTAGGGTTCTATCCGTCCGTTTTGTTTTTTTTCTTAACAATTATTCTTTTATTTTAATAACTTTATTATATTTTATCTTACTTTATTTTACTTTACCTTCTTTCTTTTTTTCTTCCTTCCCTCCTTCCTCCCTCCCTCCCTCCCTTCTTTCTTTCTTTCTTTCTTTCTTTCTTTCTTTCTTTCTTTCTTTCTTTCTTTCTACTTCTACTGATTCTTTCTTTCTACTTTTTCTCCCTTTTATTCTGAGCCATGTGGATGAAAGGCTCTTGGTGCGGCAGTCAGGAGTCAGTGCTGTGCCTCTGAGATGGGAGAGCCAAATTCAGGACACTGGTCCACAAGAGACCTCCCAGCTCCATGTAATATCAAATGACGAAAATCTCCCAGAGATCTCCATCTCAACACCAGCACCGAGCTTCACTCAACGACCAGTAAGCTACAGTGCTGGACACCCTATGCCAAACAACTAGCAAGACAGGAACGCAACCCCACCCATTAGCAGAGAGGCTGCCTAAAATCATAATAAGGCCACAGACACCCCAAAACACACCACCAGACGTGGACCTGCCCACCAAAAAGACAAGATACAGTCTCATCCACCAGAACACAGGCACTAGTCCCCTCCACCAGGAAGCCTACACAACCCACTGAACCAACTTTAGCCACTGGGGACAGACACCAAAAACAACGGGAACTACGAACCTGCAGCCTGCAAAAAGGAGACCCCAAACACAGTAAGATAAGCAAAATGAGAAGACAGAAAAACACACAGCAGATGAAGGAGCAAGATAAAAACGCACCAGACCTAACAAATGAAGAGGAAATAGGCAGTCTACCTGAAAAAGAATTCAGAATAATGATAGCAAAGATGATCCAAAATCTTGGAAACAGAATGGACAAAATGCAAGAAACATTTAACAAGGACCTAGAAGACCTAAAGATGAAACAAGCAATGATGAACAACACAATAAATGAAATTAAAAATACTCTACATGGGATCAATAGAAGAATAACTGAGGCAGAAGAACGGATAAGTGACCTGGAAGATAAAATAGTGGAAATAACTACTGCAGAGCAGAATAAAGAAAAAAGAATGAAAACAACTGAGGACAGTCTCAGAGACCTCTGGGACAACATTAAACGTACCAACATTCGAATTATAGGGGTTCCAGAAGAAGAAGAGAAAAAGAAAGGGACTGAGAAAATATTTGAAGAGATTCCCTAGTATGGGAAAGGAAATAGTTAATCAAGTCCCGGAAGGACAGAGAGTCCCATACAGGATAAATCCAAGGAGAAATACGCCAAGACACATATTAATCAAACTGTCAAAAATTAAATACAAAGAAAACGTATTAAAAGCAGCAAGGGAAAAACAACAAATAACACACAGGGAATCCCCACAAGGTTAATAGCTGATCTTTCAGCAGAAACTCTACAAGCCAGAAGGGACTGGCAGGACATATTTAAAGTGATGAAGGAGAAAAACCTGCAACCAAGATTACTCTACCCAGCAAGGATCTCATTCAGATTCGATGGAGAAATCTGAATTTCTTTACAGACAAGCAAAATCTTTACAGACAAGCAAAAGCTGAGAGAGTTCAGCACCACCAAACCAGCTTTACAACAAATGCTAAAGGAACTTCTCTAGGCAAGAAGCACAAGACAAGGAAAACAGCTACAATAACGAACCCAAAACAATTAAGAAAATGGGAATAGGAACATACATATCGATAATTACCTTAAGTGTAAATGGACTAAATGCTCCCATCAAAAGACACAGATTGGCTGAATGGATACAAAAACAAGACCCATATATTTGCTGTCTGCAAGAGACCCACTTCAGACCTAGAGACACATACAGAATGAAAGTAAGGGGATGGAAAAAGATATTCCATGCAAATGGAAACCAAAAGAAGGCTGGAGTAGCAATTCTCATATCAGACAAAATAGACTTTAAAATAAAGACTATTAGAAGAGACAAAGAAGGACACTACATAACGATCAAGGGATCGATCCAAGAAGAAGATATAACAATTGTAAATATTTATGCACCCACCATAGGAGCCCACCATAGGAGCACCTCAATTCATAAGGCAAATACTAACAGCCATAAAAGGGGAAATTGACAGTAACACATTCATAGTAGGGGACTTTAACACCCCATTTTCACCAATGGACAGATCATCCAAAATGCAAATAAGTAAGGAAACACAAGCTTTAAATGATACATTAAACAAGAAGGACTTAATTGATATTTATACGACATTCCATCCAAAAACAACAGAATACACATTTTTCTCAAGTGCCCATGGAAGATTCTCCAGGATAGATCATATCTTGGGTCACAAGTCAAGCCTTCGTAAATTTAAGAAAATTGTAATTGTTTCGAGTATCTTTTCCGACCACAACGCCATGAGACTAGATATCAATTACAGGAAAAGATCTGTAAAAAATACAAACACATGGAGGCTAAACAATACACTACTTAATAACGAAGTGATCACTGAAGAAATCAAATAGGAAATTAAAAAATACCTAGAAACAAATGACAATGGAGACACAATGATCCAAAATCTATGGGATGCAGCAAAAGCAGTTCTAAGAGGGAAGTTTACAGCAATACAATCCTACCTTAAGAAACAGGAAACATCTCGAATAAACAACCTAACTTTGCACCTAAAGCAATTAGAGAAAGAAGAACAAAAAAACCCCAAAGGTAGAAGAAGGAAAGAAATCATAAAAATCAGATCAGAAATAAATGAAAAAAGAAATGAAGGAAACGATAGCAAAGATCAATAAAACTAAAAGCTGGTTCTTTGAGAAGATAAACAAAATTGATAAACCATTAGCCAGACTCATCAAGAAAAAAAGGGAGAAGACTCAAATCAATAGAATTAGAAATTAAAAAGGAGAAGTAACAACTGACACTGCAGAAATACAAAAGATCATGAGAGAATACTACAAGCAACTCTGTGCCAATAAAATGGACAACCTGGAAGAAACGGACAAATTCTTAGAAATGCACAACCTGCCAAGACTGAATCAGGAAGAAATAGAAAATATGAACACACCAATCACAAGCACTGAAATTGAAACTGTGATTAAAAATCTTCCAACAGGGCTTCCCTGGTGGCGCAGTGGTTGAGAGTCTGCCTGCCAATGCAGGGGACGCAGGTTCGTGCCCCGGTCCGGGAAGATCCCACATGCCGCGGAGCGGCTGGGCCCGTGAGCCATGGCTGCTGAGCCTGCGTGTCAGGAGCGTGTGCTCCGCAACGGGAGAGGCCACAACAGTGAGAGGCCCGCATACAAAAAAAAAAAAAAAAAATCTTCTGACAAACGAAAGCCCAGGACCAGATGGCTCCACAAGCGAACTATATCAAACATTTAGAGAAGAGCTAACACCTATCCTTCTCAAACTCTTGCAAAATATAGCAGAGGGAGGAACACTCCCAAACTCATTCTACGAGGCCACCATCACCTTGATGCCAAAACGAGACAAGGAAGTCACAAAGAAAGAAAACTACAGGCCAATATCACTGATGAACATAGATGCAAAAATCCTCAACAAAATCCTAGCAAACAGAATCCAACAGCACATTAAAAGGATCATACACCATGATCAAGTGGGGTTTATTCCAGGAATGCAAGGATTTTTCAATATATGCAAAACAATCAGTGTGATAAACCATAGTAACAAACTGAAGGAAAGAAACCATATGATCATCTCAATAGATGCAGAGAAAGCTTTCAATAAAATTCAACACCCATTTATGATAAAAACACTGCAGAAAGTAGGCATAGAGGGAACTTTCCTCAACATAATAAAGGCCATATATGACAAACCCACAGCCAACGTCATCCTCAACGGTGAAAAACAAATCATTTCCACTAAGATTAGGAACAAGACAAGGTTGCCCACTCTCACCACCCTTATTCTACATTGTTTTGGTAGTTTTAGCCACAGCAATCAGAGAATAAAAGGAATCCAAATCGGAAAAGAAGAAGTAAAGCTGTCACTGTTTGCAGATGACATGATACTATACATAGAGAATCCTAAAGAAGCTAGCAGAAAACAACTAGAGCTAATCAATGAATTTGGTAAAGTAGCAGGATACAAAATTAATGCACGGAAATCTCTGGCATTCCTATACACTAATGATGAAAATCTGAAAGTGAAATCAAGAAAACACTCCCATTTACCACTGCAACAAAAAGAATAAAATATCTAGGAATAAACCTACCTAAGGAGACAAAAGACCTGTATGCAGAAAATTATAATACACTGATGAAAGAAATTAAAGATGATACAAATAGATGGAGAGATATACCATGTTCTTGGATGGGAAGAATCAACATTGTGAAAATGACTCTATTACCCAAAGCAATCTACAGATTCAATGCAATCCCTATCAAACTACCACTGGCATTTTTCACAGAACTAGAACAAAAAATTTCACAATTTGTATGGAAACACAAAAGACCCCGAATAGCCAAAGCAATCTTGAGAACGAAGAACGGAGCTGGAGGAATCAGGCTCCCTGACATCAGACTGTACTACAAAGCTACAGTAATCAAGACAGTATGGTACTGGCACAAAAACAGAAAGATAGAGCAATGGAACAGGATAGAAATCCCAGAGATAAACCCATGCACATATGGTCACCTTATCTTTGATAAAGGAGGCAGGAATGTACAGTGGAGAAAGGACAGCCTCTTCAATAAGTGGTGCTGGGAAAACTGGACAGGTACATGTGAAAGTATGAGATTAGATCACTCCCTAACACTATACACAAAAATAAGCTCAAAATGGATTAAAGACCTAAATGTAAGGCCAGAAACTATCTAACTCTTAGAGGAAAACTCTATGACATAAATCACAGCAAGATCCTTTCGACCCACCTCCTAGAGAAATGGAAATAAAAACAAAAATAAACAAATGGGACCTAATGAAACTTCAAAGCTTTTGCACAGCAAAGGAAACCATAAACAACACCAAAAGACAACCCTCAGAATGGGAGAAAATATTTGCAAATGACGCAACTGAGAAAGGATTAATCTCCAAAATTTATAAGCAGCTCATGCAGCTCAATAACAAAAAAACAAACAACCCAATCCAAAAATGGGCAGAAGACCTAAATAGACATTTCTCCAAAGAAGATATACAGATTGCCAAGAAACACATGAAAGAATGCTCAACTTCATTAATCATTAGAGAAATGCAAATCAAAACTACAATGAGATATCATCTCACACCAGTCAGAATGGCCATCATCAAAAAATCTAGAAACAATAAATGCTGGAGAGGGTGTGGAGAAAAGGGAACACTCTTGCACTGTTGATGGGAATGTGAATTGGTACAGCCACTGTGGAGAACAGTATGGAGGTTCCTTAAAAAACTACAAATAGAACTACCATATGACCCAGCAATCCCACTACTGGGCATATACCCTGAGAAAACCATAATTCAAAACGAGTCATGTACCAAAATGTTCATTGCAGCTCTATTTACAGTAGCCCGGAGATGGAAACAACGTAAGTGTCCATCTTCGGATGAATGGATAAAGAAGATGTGGCACATATATACAATGGGATATTACTCAGCCATAAAAAGAAATGAAATTGAGCTATTTGTAATGCGGTGGACAGACGGAGAGTCTGTCATACAGAGTGAAGTAAGTCAGAAAGAGAAAGACAAATACTGTATGCTAACACATGTATATGGAATTTAAGAAAAAAAAATGTCATGAGGAACCTAGGGGTAAGACAGGAATAAGGACACAGACCTACTAGAGAATGGAGTTGAGGATATGGGGAGGGAGAAGGGTAAGCTGTGACAAAGCGAGAGAGAGGCATGGACATATATACACTACCAAACGTAAGGTAGATAGCTAGTGGGAAGCAGCCGCATAGCACAGGGAGGGGTGGGATAGGGAGGGTGGGAGGGAGGGAGACGTAAGAGGGAAGAGATATGACAACATATGTATATGTATAACTGATTCACTTTGTTATAAAGCAGAAACTAACACACCACTGTAAAGCAATTATACTCCAATAAAGATGTAAAAAAATAAAATAAAAAAAATAAATGAACTGTTGCTATGCACAACCACATGGATGAACCAAACACACACAAAATTGATCAAAATAAGACAAAGATGAGTACATATGGTATGATTCTACTTATACCATGTTCAAAAACATGCACACCTAATTATGGGATTTGAATTAGTGAAAACTTTTGAGAGATTTCCTTTGGAGAGTGGTGAGTAGTGACTGGGGAGGCGATCAAAAGGAATTTCTGCTATGATAGCAATGCTGTGTTTCCTAATGAAAGTAGTGGTTTAATTGATATGCTCTTTTTGTGTATATTAAGATATATACTTATGATTCGTGCACTTTTCTGTATGTATGTCATCCTTCAATTAAATTTACTTAAAACCAGTAACTTCGCAGAAAACTTTAACAGGAAACAAAGTGTCGCATGTTCTAACATTCATGTAATTGACTCATGAAAACTTTAAATTATTAATTTACCAATTAAATTGTTGATTGATTAAAAATATATAGCATAAGTGGGAAGAAAAGTTTTGGGACAAAATTTGTGAAACCTGATATTACTGAACATTAAACTTGTCTCTGTCATGACTGCCAAGAGAGAAACAGAAAGATGATGGTTTATATAGCCACATTTAAAAAAAAATGTTCACAAAGCATACGAATTCACCAGAAAAACATGATGGCATTAATTTTGGAACAAATTTATCATATTTATTAATATATCTTGAACATGGGGTCTTCCCAAGCTTCAAGAGTGAGATCCATTACTTTCTCACAATTAGAAATTTTCAACATTACTGATATCATATGAGATAAAGGATTCAGGAATATTCTTATCAAAATGAGCTTGAACTTGGTAACTATCAATATTCAGAAAGCAATCAATATTTCTTGAGTATCGCCATATTCCAAGCATACTATCAAAAATCATGGAAATGCAGATAAATGTAAGTTATTACCTTTGTCTTCCTTGGGCGTTTAATTTAATTGGGCACAATAGGAATACATTTTATAATAAAAATAGATCTTACCTGTGTTATGGTCATATTAATGCTTTTAGAAAACAACCACTAAACCTCAGCAGCATAGAGGGCACACATTTATTTAACTCACAAGTCTGCAAGTTAAATGGGCATTGGACGATCTGAGATGACTTTCTGGGGATTTCTGCTAAATAGAACTCAAAGATGGCCCCCCCCATGAATTCCAACTCCTGACACTCTCACCCATGTATAAACCCTCCTCTTGCATCTGGAATGAGTCTAAAATTCTTTTTTTTTTTTAATTTTTATAAAAGCTTCTAGATTCATGAGAGGTTGCATAGAAATGTGCAGGGAAATCTCATGCATCCCTCTCCAGCCTACCCCAATATTAATATCCTACACAATTATATTATCAAAACCAATAAATAGTCCACTTATGAGTCCAGTCCACTGGTGAGCTTATTTTCACCAGTTGCACATGGCACTGTGTATGTGTGCATATGTGTTTATATGTGTATATAGCTCTATATAATTTTATCACATATGTGGCCTTACACAACCACCACCATAATCAAGATAATCAACTGCAGCATTACAAGACTCCCTCATGTTACTATGGGTACAGACCTACCCATCGCATTTTCCCCCAGTTCCCAACCACTGTAAACCACAAGTATGTTCACCATCTCTGTAACTGTGCTACTTCACAAATAATACATCGATGGAGTCATAAAGTATTTATCCTTTTAAAATCAGCTTTTTCACTCAGCAGAATTTTCTTGAGGTCTGTCCAAGTTATTGTGTGTATGAATAATTTGTTCCTTTTTATTACTGAATCATATCCCACGATATGGATATACTAGTTTCTTTAACCACTGACCCGTTAAAGGACATTTGGGTACTTTTCAGTTTGGGTTATTATGAATTAGTGGCTAGAAACATTTGTGTACAAGTTTCTGTGTGAAAATGAGTCTTCATTTCTCTTGGATAAATGTCAACAAATACAACTGCTAGGTCTAACGATAAGTCCACTTTTAGTTTTGAAAGGAACTGCCAAACTATTTTCTAGAGAGACTGTACCATTCTACCTACTATATATCCTTTTCAGCAAAGTGTCTGTGCATGGTTTTTTCTCCCATTTTGAACTGAAATTTTTTTTCTGCATTCTACTCCCCTCAACTCTTTCCCAAAGGCAACTCTCATCCTGAATTCCTTTAACAATCACTCCTTTAACAATCACAATGATTCTGATACACAGTAACATTTAAAAATTAGAGCCCAAGGAAAGGAAATTGATGGAGAGCCTGAACAGACAGCCAATGGTCTGCTCTGATCATTTGGAGAACGCCACCACCAAGGGATGGGGGAAAGGAAGATGAGAAGATGCGAAAGAGTCTCAAGAGGGAAGTGAAAAACCCCAAAGATAAATATGATTTCCTTTGCATTGTAATTCACCCAACTGTGCTGCTACTGGAAATCACCCTTCAGAGACTGCTCCTCCAGAGTGTGCTCTTGGGGGACCCTACAAAGTGGGACCATAACTTTGCTGAAGGCAGAAACCTGGGCCAAGTAGTCTTTCCAGGTCTTTTCCATCTCTGTGGCAATAACAGCTGTGGGAAAGTGGAGTAGAGGGTGTACTGAGCCAGAGCTGACGGTGAGAACAGATAGCTGACAAAACTGGCACATTAACCTTAAAGCCACTTCACACTTTGTTGCTCTTTCAGCTGAAAACAGTAATGTTCCCAACTGTGAAAGCATCTAAGGGAAAGGAAGAGGCAAAACTCTGAGGTTTCCTCCAAGTATCACAGGGAACTGAGTGGAACTTTGGACTGCAAGAAGCTGAGTGAGCAAACTGTGACTCTGGTCTTGAACAATTATTAACTGAGAGAGTTCAATGCACACTTGACCTCTGCATGGCTGACTTTGTTTTTATGAAGTAGTAATAAATTGGGCAGATTCCTAGACCACTTTAGCAAAGTTTACAAGAGTCAATCTGGAGAGTCTGCCGGTGGTATTTAAAATAGTTGATGTGGACTTCATCTAAGGATGATGCTAACCTTCAGAGTTCAGGTTTCCTGCTTCCTTTATCAACTCCCTTTCTGTTCCTCTTGGAGTCTAGCAGAGTTTTATGTCCCATAGCAGATGGCACTCACCCGGGCAGGCTTGGGAGGGTCCCAGCAACTCACAGACAGTCAAATGTTTTTCTGGAACATTTCAGTCAGGAAAGAAAAAGTGGTCTTTTAGGAGGCTAACTCCCCTAAAAATATTGTAGACCAAATGCCCCCTTTACATAGTAATCCTCAGTTGAATCAAACACACTTCAGAAGCTGTTTCAGCAGAGATTTCTAATAGAACAAATCCCCAAGCCTGATGGAATAGCATATCGAAGTTTAATGAGAAGTTACGGCATCTTTTTTTAATTAAATTTATGGTTGAAAATCTTTTAATGAGTCAAGTTTTTTGTTATTTTTTTTTTAACAGCCTCCTGGCTTCATCCAACCAGCCATCACACTGACCAAGTTCAACAGAATTGCCACAAGAGGAAAAATGTCTCCAGCCATCCACAGTATTAATTAGCTCTGACTATAAATTTTCAAGCAAAAGTTGACATCATCATGTAGGGCAACAAGCTCTATGGTTTCTCCGTAAGGACAAAATCGGGCAGTGACTGAAGGAAACCAAAACTGAATACTATGCTAAAGGCTTAATATCACAGGAAATATGAATCTAATCCATTGATGTAAACATTGTTTAGTGTCAGAGAGTAGTAAAAGGGAAAGGAAAGGAAAGAGAAAGAGTGCAGAAAGAAGGCAAGGGGAAAAGGAAAAGCAAAGACAAGAGATCAATTTGAACACTGGAGGTTTGTGCTAAACAGATTATAAGTTTCTAGGAGCCGGGCAGATCTGCATGTATTTAATAGATCTGTGTTATGTATCAGTAAAAAGCATGCCCATATGATGTCAGGTATTCATTAGAATATTTTTTATTTATATTCTTGCTCCCTATAAAGAAAAAATGCAGTAGTTTACCACAAACACATTAAACGCATGGATATAATTGGGGAAGGAGAGAGAGTGTTGCTTGACTGAATGGACATATTATCTATTGAACAGAATCCAAAAAGCAATTCTCCCTCCAAGTTAAAATAGGCTGCTAGAATGATGAGAGACAATAAACATAAGAGGTGAGGACCTCTCAAAACAGTGACGTTAGGGATGGTAGTTGTACCATAAGATTCTCTGTTCAGTAGGAACAGCTACTCAACATCATGGCTTCCTGAAGACAAAATGCCAAGAGATCTGGCTCAAGAAGGCAGGATCGAGGCTGTAAGCCCTAAGAGAGCAGGGGCAATGGCCTTCTGCCTTCACTACTGAATTCCTGGCACATAGAACAGGGCCTGGCATGTAATAAACACACAGTGGGAAAGAGTGAGACTGGTTTGACCCAGACAAAGCTGAGAAATAATTCCTCTAAAAGTCAGCCCATACCCATGAGTCCTGGGAAACTTGAAAGAATGGAAGATGTAAAGAAAAGAATTCCAAGCTCTTCAGGATAAGGAATAAAGAGTTACTAATTATGAAGTGATAATTTGAATAGATTTTGCAGACTGAAAACCTGTGTTGTCATTAATGTCTATATGCAGTTGGTATATTTCAGGTAATATATATATATAATATATATTAAATTGTATAAGTAATATTAGAGTATTTGTTTACTCATAAAGTATTAGATTAGATTATTTTTGTTAATTAAACTTCTTAATATTACTCTGTGAAATGACTGCTTGCCCTGTTTCAAATTTATCCAGAGTTTGGGTAAAGTTGATTCTGTCACCCTGAAATACCCCATGGAACAAACTGTCTAAAGAAATTGATACAAAATTACATACATGAATATGATAATACAAAATTTAAAAACTTGGAGCCAAGGAAAATTAGAGTTGAAAGTGAAGACTGAGGTTAATACACAGAATTCCTAGGCCATGACCAGCAAATGCCCACATTCCTGCCACCTCCCTTACAGTCCTGCTGATGGGACAGTAAGAGGAAGATCACAGCACCCTTCCCTTTAAGTTTTCATGCTGCCATGTAACTTTCCAGCCAGTGTTCCAGTTATCCAAAAGGAACTGACTGCTCTGCAGGATGAAACTTCTTCACAATCCCTGACTTTGGCCACAAGATGTTATTAGCTGCTTAAAAAAAAGCAACCCAAATTTACATTCCTAATAGCCTACGCAAAAATGGAGTGAGTTATACAGGTTTAATTGGTAAAATCAAAGCAGTTCTTAGAGGAAGCAACACATTTTTTAGTACTTCTTCCTATAAAAGAAATTTCTCATAAAGCCTTTTTATAGGGACACTATATTCTCAAAATATTTGTATAGGAAATGTAACAGGTTTCGTATTTTCCTGGATCATTGCTCAGTGAAACCAAGTTACATAAGAACAATAAAGCATTATTTGGTGAAGGTAAAAACTATTTGGTGAAGGCGATGGTCCAAAAGGACAGCATTCTGTCCTCTGGATCTGGAGACTGTCCAAGGAGAGAGCAGAGAAAAATTAGAGAAATGACTGGCCTATGTGTCCTTCAAACACCACCTTTCTCAGCATAATTTTGATAGCAGTTTGAGCTTGCAAGATCTGGAAAATGAAGCTTTCTGTGTTTTTATCCTCATTAGATATCAGGTTGCTATTCTTTTGTAGAAAATAAAGGGCACAATCAAAATCACTCAAAGGATTCTTCCCTTGGAGGAAGGTGGGTGATGAAAACATTTATTGATTTTAAAACAATGATTGAATACCTACATTGTGGCAACCACTGTGGTAGTCACCACAGGAACAAAAATAAAACAAAAGTTCATGATTTTAGTGAGCTGAAGAGTGAATGGAAATGAGGAAATGGAGACCCAGTGAAACACAGACTATTCTTGCAAGACACTGGCTCTCAAAGAAAAGGAGTGATACAGCTAACAATGAATGCCAGTCAGGCTCACTTAAATCTTATTATGGAAATGCCTGAAATATAAGACAACCAGTCTGCCCCAAATCTGTGATGTCCAAGCTTCCACCATTACAATTTCTTGGTATTAAACCATAACACTGACAATTATTTTAAAGACAGTATTTTTAAATAAGATATCCATTGATCAGAAACTAGCTATATACAGTTGTTTATATTGTAATACTCTCAAAAGTAGCATGAGAGGTTGGAACTAGAGATTATCAAAATATATTATTTAAAGAACAAAACTACAGCTGGACTTTGCATTTAAAAATATATCTGAATAAGTCATAAGGGTTATTTGATCCAATCTCTTCATTTTAAATATAATTCTTACAAAACTATTCTTCTGCTCTATCACTTTCTGCCTTCCTTTATATTCTTTTATTCATTAAATGTTGACGTTTCAAGGAATCTTAAGAGATAAGGTCCAAATGAACCATCCTCAGAGGAGAGAAAGAAGAATGGAGGCTAGTCCTTCAAGACTAAGAAACAGCCTGGGAAGAATTATACAAAAAGCCCTGGGATACTATGTAAAAATACAAATTCTTATTTTACTGATTTCCCATTGTTGTTATAATAAATCACCGCAAATTTAGTGGTTTAGAGAACATAAAAGTATTCTCTTACAGTTCTGTAGGGACGGAAATCTGAAATCAGTTTCACTTGGCTAAAGTCAAGATGCGGGCGGGGACATGGTCCCTCTGGAGGCTTTAGGGGAGAATCTGTTTCCTTGCTTTTATCCAGCTTCTAGAGCTGCATTTCTTGGCTCACGGCCCCTTCCTCAATCTTTAAAACCAGCAGCATAGCATCTCCAAATCTCTCTCTGCTTCCATCACGTCACCTTCTCCTCTGTAGGAAAACCTCCCTCTTTCTCTCTCTCATAAGGACACTTGTGAGTACATTTAGGTCCCATTCAGAAAGCACAGAATACTTGCCTTATCTCAAGATCTTTAACTTAAACATATCTGCAAAGTCCTTTTTGCTACATAAAGTAACAGTCACACATTCCAGAGATTAGGACCTAGGTACCTTCGTGGCCAACTACGATACCATGCTTATACAGGGAAACACATCTTTCCAAAAGGCCATTGAGGTTGTTCTAAAGGTGCTTATACAGAACATACTCCTCTGCTCTGGTATATACACTCGCTTGGAAAAAAAAGTACAAACCTACAAGTAACTATTTTTTTCACTCAAAGATATAATAAACATTTTCTCCTGTCTTCTTCCACAACATAATTTTTAATAGCTACATTAATATTCCACACTGTGGATGCATTTTTGTTCTTATACACTGTTGTAATAGCATTCATGTATATGCCTGGTTATTTCCTTAGCATATTTATCCTAAGTATCCGAGGAGTAGAATTGCTGATTCACAGGATGTGAACAGTTTTAAGGTTTTTAATGCACATTCTTATCCATTCTTCAAGACTCACATCACACATCATGGCCTCTGTCATGGCTTTCTTGATGACCCTCTACCCCAACCCAGAGGAAGCATTATTTTCTGTTCTCTTATACTATGTACTTTACAGCTGCCTCTATACACTATACATATAATACAGTATTGTATAATCATTTCTTAATATGTCTGTCTTCTCCTGTAAGCTCCTTTAGTAAGTAACAACCATTTCTTATTTTTCTCTTCATCACCAGCACAATATCTGAAACAATAAGAGCATTTAATAAATACTTCTTGGAAGGAGTGAATACATGAATAAACAAACAAAATAATAAAGGAAAGAATTAATAAACTATGTGTCCTTTTCAATCACTGAATTTAGGTTTTCTATTATCCCTATATGGAAAATTCTTATCCCCCATTTTGTGAAGGAAAAGACAATAATTTTCCTCTCCTTTCCTCAAATTGCCCCAATTCACCTGCTCTTCTAGCTTTCTGAGTGACAGAGGTTTTCGTCTCAAAGCCCAAACACTTTTCAATGCATGGGAATAGACTCAGTCCACAACCATTGTCAGTGAAGGATCTGAGCAGACATAGCCAAGTAAATAGAGATGGTGACCTCTTGCATTATTATATTATAGAATTTTCCCTGACTGTCATGGTCATCTTTGGGGAAAAAGCAGTGAGACTGCCTTGTACTAGTCATAATCTTTTATTCACTTTCCTTAGTTGGAAAGGCACATCTTAAAAATAGATATGAAATTTAATTATTCATTAAGAAGGTATGTACCCCACTTTCACATGCATAATCTCATATAATAATTTAATCAAAACCAAGAAAATAACAAGCCAAGTGGAAATTGCTCTTCCCATTTGGAAGACAAGAAATAAAAGGACATCAGCTACTCAGAGCCCAAACCCATCCCCTAACACACAGACAGATTCTTCTCCTTATCATGCCAGAAGCTGTAGAAAAACAGAAACACTGGTTTTGTTCTCTGAGATCAAAAAGACAAATATATATCTCTCTGTGATCTCCGCTGTCTGACAGAGACATCCCTGCTTCACCTCGAGATAACGAGAGGGATGATATGGTTGGCCTCTTAATCTCTCTCCACTTTTTTTGCATCACTAGCAGATTTCCTTGCACACTCCTGTCTCTTTTTATATGCACTGAACATGCATTAGCATCAGAATCACACAAGGAAACTTGCCATGGTCAGCAGAAGCATAAAATCAGTCCCTATGCTAAGTGGTTGTCATAGATTTCCTCTTCTGTGCTGTCAAATCTCCAAAGAACTGCAGTTCTGGACAGCCTATTTGCTGAACCTGGGGGTAAAAAGGGGCAGAAGTGTGAAAGTAGAAGAGGGAAATAGATAAGTAAAGTACCTCAAACCCCAGGAAGGACTAGGACTGCTGTTCCACCCCTTTACCCCTATAGTGGAATTTCAAGCATTTGGGAGATCTCACAGACTTTCCATTTCAAGGATGACTAGAACAAATGTACTTAGAGAAACATCTAACCTTTTTAAACATCTGATTCTTCATATGAGGAAAACACTAACAATCATTGTATTTAAATTTTGTTTATTTTGGCAAAAACTGAATATTTCTCCTAACCTTAGTATTCCAGAATACAGCTACTGCAAACAGATATTTTTGATGTGATAAGTGGAAAGGGAGCAGAAGCCCAGATTAAGCATTCTTTGGAAACTGCTTTGAATCAGTAAAGGAAATGCTTGGCAAAGCATATTACACCATAGTGAACCTGCTGGAAATCATTTTTACTTGCTTTACAAGGCCCATGTGCAACCTGTTTATTCTTCTTAGAACTACCTGTAAAGAGCAGTTTATCAGTCTCCATTTCAGTGAGTGTTATAACTTCTGGGGTTTATGTGTTAAGTTGTTCCTGTGATACTGGGAGTGGCTCACTAGTAATGGTTTCATTTTGTTTCTTCTCCCAAAGTTAATATGAGCAATACTATTATATGAGTATCATCTAAGTCCTAAAATGATGCTTAAAGAAATGACGTCTGGCTTCATCTGAATTTAGAGTATACTTTAGATGCCTTTCCCAAAGTATTCAAACTTGACCCTAAAGAAATGGGACAGAGAACATTCACTCTTTTTTTTTTTTTTTATAGAGATATTTAGTACTCTTGGAACCTTACTACTTCTACTTCCTGAATTAAAGATTAGCTACTCAAAGCCATTTGTCCATTTGTCTGTTTTAATTTCTCAACATAGCAGGGATATTTGTATCTCATTTGTCCCTATTTTCATATACCAGAATGGTTTAGGATCTTCTAGAACTTATTGCTACTCAGAGTGCAATCCACACATCAGCAGCATCTTGTGGACAAGGGAGGTGCCTTGTTAGAGATGCAGAAACTCAGGCCCTGCCCCCAATGATCTACTGAATCAGAATCTGCATTTTAACAAGACCACAGGGTGATTCATATGCATACTCAAATTTGAGAAGCATGCTGCAGAATAAAACTAGGTGTCTTAATCCGTTCAGGCTGCTGTAACAGAATACAATGGACTGGGTGGCTTAAAAAACATTCCTCACACTTCTGGAAGCTGGGAAGTCCAAGATTAAGGCATCAGCAGATCCAGTGTCTGGTGAGGTCCTGCTTCCTGGTTTGCAGATGGCCATCTTCTGGCTGTATCCTCACATGACATGACAAAGAGCAGAGAGAGAGCACAAGCTCCTCTGTCTCTTTTAGAAGGGCACTAAATCCCATTCATGAAGGCTCCACCCTCATGACCTAATTACCTCCAAGGCCCCATGTACTAACACTATCATATTGGGGGTTAGGATTTCAACATATGAATTTGGAGGGGGACACAGGCATTTAGTCTATTGCAATAGGCAAGTAAATTCCACTGTCTTTTTGGTCCGGCTTCAATGAGATAAAAGCAAATATATGTAAATCTACAGGGACAAATAAGAACTGACTTCACAGGAAGGTGAAGTAGAAAGCAGACTCTATGGTATAATTTAATACTCTCCAAAAGGAATTAAGCAACAGTGCTTCCGCTGGGACAAACCTATATTAGCAGCTCTCACTTATATTTGCCATTTCACAAACCTACTATGCCATTGTGGCAGAAAACAACCAAATATGCTGTTCTAAAACTTTTCACGCCCCTTTCAGATGGAAAGGGGCATGAAGTCTTTCCATGTGCCTGGCTCTGTGGTAATGTTTTATATGCATTATCTCTTTGAATCTCATTCAAATAATATTCTATGGTGCTCCAGTTTCATATCCCTGTTGCTTCTCAGGAGGACAAAATTGTCCTAGGCCTCAGGTTCCATGTTGGCAGTTACTGTCAATAGAGATGTTACAAGTTTCTGGTTAAGTGACTCAGAGGGGCCCAAGGTTATAGAAAGAGCAAACACCAATAGATCAAGCGTAAAAGACCTATAATACCAATAGAATGTAGTGAAGATAGTGTCAATCACAGTGCCAGAAAAAGCAAGATCAAAGGAATAAGCTAGAAGAGGGACACAAATTATTTGGGAATAGCATCAGAGGCCACCTGGAAACAGGCAGAAATCCAGATCAGAAGTTTCCAGAGCACAATCTAGAAACCAAACTGGGCAGTCCTTGCTTTGGCCTCAGCTCCCTGTTTACAACAGCCTCCATTCTGCCTTTTTGCCATAACTTAAAGATCACCATGTACAAATGCCACCATGTGATAAAAAGTGGACTCTGGGAAAATTCTATTTGCACTGTTACTCATCCTGTGTAACTTAGTTTTAATCCACATAAACCTTAGTTGCATGGGGCTTCAGAGGTCTGAGTTTTGAACTACAGTTTATGCCAAACAACATCAGAGGGCTCAAATACATATAGGTATACACACATTTTAAAATATATAATTAATTATATTTATGTAATTATAATTTTCTTCATTTCTAGGTGCTCTCAGGAAAGTAAATGCCCAGATGATATGATAAGTATTAATGACAGCTGGGCTGGCTGACATCACTTCTCTAAATGTTGCCTTCTGCTAATGCTGCTTCTCTGGGCAGAAATATCATTTTTTAAAGCACTGAGGGTAAGGATTCTGGGGAAAATGTTTGCATTTTTACATGACCTTATGGTTTTAGGTATTCGTCGTTAATAAGAAAAAGCCTTTTTATTTCTAGCAGCTATGTTTCTAAAGAGAAAATATTGAAGGCTTTTTTCCTGTCTTAACTGGATTTGGTCTGTATTTGCTGTGCATGAAAAGAGTTTTTCTTACTATTAATGTCCTATGAACCATAAAAGTAAATATAGGAGAAAATTAATATGGTTACCTGCAAAGAAGCATCAATTAATATTGAGGGGTTTTTTTGGGGGGGTGGGGGTGGCGGGATTGTTGCCTTGGATTAGCTCCACAGGGTAGTACGTAGATGCCAAGAAGAATCCTATTTAAAGCTCAGAATTGCAGTTTAAGTTCTATGTACATTTTGACTTATCAGCTCTCATATCCATGTAGCAATATATTCTATAATAATAATAACAGCTCTGACAAATAATTTCTATAGAATGTTTACATGACTTTTGCTAGTTGGTTTATGTAAATTATCTCATTTAATGCTTACAGTAACCCTAGGAGGAGAAACAAATGCCCTTATTTGGTGGTCCAAGATGTTGAATCACAGGCAGGATATTTCCCAGCATGACACAGGTAATAATGATGGAGACTGAATTCACATCCAGGCAGGCTGACTCCTGAGCCCAAGCTCTTAGCCATCATGCTAGCTTGACCAAAAAGGAAGAAAGGGGTTTCCCAAAATCCAGTCCAGGACTTCAACTAGATGGGTAGTAGAGGAAGATTCTACCAGGCTCACGAGAAGAAGGCAGAGGGTGGGGAGTTCTCTCCAATTCCATATCCCACTAGATGCTCAGCCACTCAAAAGGGAGATCCAGGACCCAAACTACTTTTAATTCGCTGTGGGTTCAATGCAGAACAAGGGAAACAATGACAATTAACGTTCCTAAACATGGACACTGCTGTGCTAAGAATGGCCCACTCTGCAGCTCTCTGTTTCCCAGAGAGCTGAAAGAAGAAAAAGAAAAAACAAAAAACTTAGACCAGAATAATAGAGAAAATAATTAATTAAAAGCAGCCTTTCTGGCATCAGGAACTCAAAATGAACTGTCTAAGAAATGGAAGATGCTCTTAAATCCTGCTGTTAACAGCTAAAACACCAGGATAGTGATTTTTTGAAAAGTGAAGCAAGACCTGAAAGTTACCCTGAGTTAAGGTTTGGGGACGACTGACATCTTTATGTTACACTTGTTTTATTTCACAACCTATACGCCTCCTATCTCTCTAGCTAGTTATCAGCTCCCCAAGGTCAGGGAAATGGTTATATGCATTTTGATACCTCTCTTATGATGCGGACACATTAAAGAAAAGCACAGGAGGCAGTCTCTTCTCTCCCACCCTCCTCCCCACATTATTGTACTCATTGTTGGTAGTGTATTCTGAGAAATAAAATTCATTGAACAGCACGTACACGTGAGAGCAACTTACACGGCTTTTACCATTCCAAATATCAAACGCTACTCCTAAAACTGCAGTTCTACCCCTAAAACTGGGGAGTTACGGGCTCCATGGCCTTGGCAAAATAGATTACACTTATTGTAACATGTGTTCATTTTCAGAAGTCCAGATTATTCCATGTTTGCCCTAGTCTCTGTATTACATTTACTAAGATTACTAAACTAATCTTAACTTTTGCAGTTTCCAGAAGCAGAGTCGTTAAGTATCTTCTATGGAACATGCTGTTTTCCTCCAATAATCTTAGAAAATGCTGGCTGATGACTTGCTTTCCTAGTTAGCTCACTTGAATAACAAAGTGAATAAGAACACAGCCTCAGACTTGCAGGCTACAAATGTCAATATTGTGTGACTGTGGAGAAGTTATTTAACTCCTCTCAGCCTGTGCCCTTATCTGAAAAAATCATATGAAAATAGTTACCTCAGAGGGTCAGTGCAAAGATAAAATGATATATCAAGCACCTAATATAATGTCTGGTATACAGTTAACACTGAATAAGTGTTGGGCATTATTATTATCTTTCTTTCTAATCCCTTAATGCTTGAGTTTCTGTTACCATGTCCTTCTTTGGAGCATTATGAACCTTCCTGGATACCATCTTAAAATGTCACCCTGGAGTCAGTTGCTTCACACCTTCCATCAAGGTACTGGAGATTATCATTGGAGACACTGCACTGCAATTTCCCACTAAGTGTCTTTAACGTGTAACTTCTCTTCACACAGAACTTTATTCACCTCTCTCCATTCTGAAGTTGACCCCACCCATCTCAATCCATGGGTTTTATTTGTGCTCAGTGCAGCTTGAAGGCAATTTCATCAACAGGTTTTAGTCTTTCTCTATCAGTATGATTTACTGTATATCTGCAGGGTCTGGGTTAAAACAGTCTAAATGTGATTAGCTATGAACAAAAGCAATACACGATAAAGAATGACACAGCCACTGTTGTGTCCTTCAGGGTGTTAAGCGTGATCACATTTTCCTACTTTATTGGGGAAAACCTCGTTCTGCTGAAGGCATTAGGGCAAGGTGATTAAATGTTACTGTGTATAATTTGATATTAGGTATTACCTTTATAATACCTATGTCTTCCTGCCACTGAAGCTAAACCATTTGCAAACATTAATGTGGTGCAATTGAGTACAAACCATTTTCCTTTGTGTCTCCTTGGCTGTGGTGGAGTTAAAATGATAATAATAATCATAAAATGTTTTTTGTTTGCAAGGCAAATGATTAGCAATAAAGATGAATAAATTTTTATTAAAAATTAGAGTAAATAACAGATGGCTGAACCATTGGATACCCCAATAGAAAAAAATCTGTGGTGTTCTAGCTTGAGCACTTTGGGAAATGTGTATGGTACTTACTTTCTGATGAGTAACAGCATGCAGCATTGTTAAGCTTGATTAAACAAATTTAATTAGCGTTAGTCAATGCATTTTTGTAAGTGGATAAAATATATTCCAGTTTAGGCATGACTGTTAATCTTTAATTTATGAGATAAAAGTTAAAATGCAACCATAAAATATTAAAATTGCAGTAAACTGCACTTAAAGGAACTGATTTTGTTAGATTTTCTCAATTATTTTTTAATCCTACAATTCAAAGGAAATTGCCTTAGTGTTTCCCTGTTTCTTCAGTTTTGTTATTATATATCAGGTAGCAGAGGTAAAAATGGTAACATGAGCCCTGCATTCCCAACTGAGGATATCTAATTTCTAAATGAACTAGGACTGCATTACTCTAAAACCAGGCTTTATAACATTCTTCAAACCTGGGCTTTTTGTTGCATAGGACTTAACTTATTTAGGGCTCTGGAGACTAAAGACAGAAAGAAAATCTAAATCAAAATCTCATCTTAGAAAATAAAATGACCTTAGAAAAAAATAACAAATTAATTAATTTAAATATTCAGAAATCATTCAAACAAGATATTCTCAAGATTTCAGGAAATCACATCCCAAACTAACTTGAGACTTTTCAAGTCTCAATTAATACTTTTAACGCTAGTCACTGATAATTAAGCAGACCCTGGCAGAGTGCAGGACCTTTTGCTCCACACAATTAGCCTTCCTGAAAAATACTGCAGCCTGATCAAGCACAGGCACAAGATTTTATGGAGTTTTCTAGAACTTGTATGTCATAGCCAACCATGATAGAAGAAAGATTTGTAAAAAAAACATTATTTTAGAAATGTGTTTAAAATTATTCTCTCTCTCTGACTCTTCTTTTCTCAGACTCTCTTTTTCTGCCTTTCTCTCTCTCTTCCAGATCAGCTGCTCTAAAGTTTAAAAAGCTGGTCAGAATAAAGCGTGTGTGTGTGTGTGTGTGTGTGTGTGTTCGTGTACATATATGGAGGCAGGTGGAGAGAACATTTGAGCTTGGCCACTTTACAGGAAAATGGGAGCGTCGGCCTGATCAATCTGATCCCCAAAGTTATCAAATCCCAAATCCCAGCAGGAGCTCTAAAAATGGTAGCCACATACATTGCTCCCAAGAGCATGCCAGGCCCCATAGGGAGACCCCTCCCCACTGGTGTAGGAGCACTGAGACTGCAGACCTCAGAAGTACGTGTTTTTTGACTATGGACATAGGGGGGAAGGGATTGTGAGAAACGGAAAAAGCTGTACAGATTCATGGTGAGGATGTGGTTATAAGGTCAGAATGGGAGACGTATCCTCATTCAGAACACTCATTTCATGTATTCATTCAGTCAATGTGCCAGGCACTATGATAACTGCTAGGGTTACAACACTGAGCAAAACTGACACAGTTATTATATTTCATGGAAAATTTACATGAAAAAGCTTACCAGAGGAAAGAGACAGGAAAATTCCACAAAGTCCTTCATTATCTAGCTCCTGTCCGTTTCTCTCATCTATTTCCCCTCACTCCTGACTTACCACCTTTGTCCTATCCATACAAAACTAATTGAAGCTTCACCAAAATGCATGATCATACTTCCTTGACTTTTCACCTCCTCTGAGAAGCTCTTTGATTTCTCTCTTCTGGTTTGGTGCACACCATATGATCTTATCCTCTTCCATGGTAAATAAAAAAGATTATGTGTATACATATATTTTTTCTTGTCTTCCCTTAATTTCTTTAAAAGTCATATGATAGTTAAAAGCAAAAATTATTATTCTGTATTTTTGGTATAAAACTATATTGATGTTTTATAGAATATCAATACAGAATTCTATAGCCTAATTATATATATATATTTATTTTACTGCAACTAATTCAATATCAACCTTTAGTATTCTGCTTTAATTTGTCTACTGTGATTTTGACTATATATCTTTACATCTTTTTTAGTGGTTGTTCTAGTAATTATAAAATACATACTTGACTGTTCACACTCTATTTAGAATCATATTTTGCCATTTCAGTTGTAATGTAGAAATCATATTGTTATACAGGTGCTATTATTTTTCCTTCTTTATGTTATAGTTGTCATATATATTACAACTATAAACATTTAAATTCCCATCAGAAAATATTATCCTTTTTGCTTTCAAATGCCCAGTATATTTTAAAGAATTCAACAGAAGATTTCTCTACTGTATTTAGTAATTTTATTTCTCTTCCTTTATTCCTGATGTTCTAAGTTTTTTCCAATTTTTATATTTTTCAGTTCAAAATTTTCATTCCTTTATGTTATGTATTTCCTTGTTAATCTTTCAGTTTTAACTTTTATGATAGCTGCTTTTAAAATCTTTGTCAGGTAATTCTCATCTTGCCATTGGCATCTGTTAATCATCTTTTCCCATGAAAGTTGATATTTTTTCCTTATTCTTTGTATGCAGAATAATTTCCATTGAATTCTGGATATTTTGAATATTTCCTTATGAGAATCTATATCTTGTTTAAACCCTATGGAGAATATTGATATTTTTGTTTTAGCAGGCACATGACTTGGTTAGTTTCATCCCACAGGTTCCAATCCATCTTCTGTGGCCTATGGTTTCAAAGTTAGTTCAGTTATCAATGCCTTTGTAGTTAGGGCTACCAGATAAAATACAGGACACCAAATATTGCATGAGATATACATATACTAAAATATTTATACTTTTATCTGAATTTATTTATATATATATGTGTGTATGTATATAGAGTTGATCTGAAATTCAAATTCAACTGGCATCCTGTACTTTTATTTGCTAAATCTGGCGGCCCTATTTGCAGATTTTGAATTTGTCCTACATGTTAGCTACCCAGTGGTGGTCTATATCTTATTTCTCAAATTAAAAAAATATATATCTATATGTCTTTATCTTAGTTCTCAAAGCCATTAGTATGCTAATAAAGATCAGACTCCAGTAAGTACAGGTCAAGGATGAGCCCAGGAGTACATTTTTTTCATGCTTCCCCCTTTCTGAGACTTCTGCAGCAGTTTCTGATCTCCTGTGCCTCCTATTTTACATCTCCTGGCCAGAAACTGCCCACTTCTATAATTGTACTACATCCTGGCCCATGTAGGGGGATACCAGAGAGACAGGAAAGTGAAAACCAACAGGCTTTGGCCATGCCTTCATAGTCACAGCTGCACTAAAAGGAGAGGAAACTGTTCTTCCTGGCATGCCACTGCCCTCATTGCACAATAGCCAGGTCCTGAGGATTTGAGAATAAGGTAAAGGGAGAGGAAAAAAACTGGATGCTATGGGCTGAATGTTTGTGTGCCCCCCAGAATTCATATGTTGAAATCTTAACCTTAAAGGTGATGGTATTAGGAGATGAGGCTTTGGGGAGGTGATTTGGTCATCAGGGCAGAGCCCTCATGAATGTGATTAGTGCCCTTAAAAGAGACCCTAGAGAGAGATCCCTTACCCCTTCCACCATGTGAGGACAGAGAGAAGAGTCAGCGGTCTGCAGCCTGAAAGACAGCCTTCATCAGACACCAGATCTACTGGTGCTCTGATATTGGACTTCTCAGCTTCCAGAACTGTGAAAAATACATCTCTGTTGTTTATATGTTACCCAGTCTAATACTATTTTTGTTACAGCAGTCCAAAAGGACTGAGACACTGGGGTATTTTCCCAGTGAGCTTTAAAATTTCCCTGTTTTACTCCTCAAGCCAGAACTGGAGGATTTCTCCTGGATCTCTTTCTGTATGTCCCACATTGCCCATGTCAGGGTTTCAGATTGCTCTTGAGTTTAGGCTGGGGGATACTGGAAGTAAAAATTGGTAAACTCTCTGCCAGTTCAGTGGTACTTCAGAATCTGGTATTCTTTCCCAATTTTCATGCCAACATTTACTTTTCGGAGTTCTTTTCAGGGAATGCTGTCTGTAGTTTCTCAAGTTTTCATAATTGCAATAGGAGAGGAAGGTTGACATGTGTTTATTCCATCTTACTCAGAGCCTACAACACTAAATCTTAGAAGACTGCAATGAGTTAAAGATATATATTATAATCCTTAGAGAAATCAATAACAAATAATGAAAACATATATAACAACAGATTCAAAAGAGAAACTAAAATATATACTAAAAAGATTTTTAAATATAAAAAGTGCAAGAAAGGAAGAATAGAGGAACCAAAAAGACATGAGACAAATAAAAAATAAATAAATAGCAAGATGGCAGACCTAAATACAGCCGTATCAATAGTTACATTAAAGAAAAATGGGCTTCTATATACATTATTTTGGAAAGACTAGAGATTAGCAAAGTACATTTTGTTAGCAGCCCCTTAAAATTTAATATAGGATAGAGCTGAGAGGCTGGGAGTCAAGAAAAGCCCTAAGTATTCAAGATGGTTGTCTGTGGGAAAGAGAAGGTGAGGAAGAGAAGAAGTCTGGGAAGAGAGCATGCCTACACTGGACCTGGTCATTCTTGGAAAAAATGAAATACTGATGACATTAGTTACTTCTAGATCTCTATGTTTTACCTTCTCCTTATCAAACAACATTTGGGCAATAGATCCTCCTTTAGATCAGACTCTTCTGAGATGTTCAAAAATCACTGAGACTAGCCAAGACCTTTGGCAATTTTCCCCTAGTTTGAGTCAAATGCTTACACACTATCAGGTGCCACACTTCAGTAGATGGTGGATAGATAAGATAGATAGATAAGATAGATAGATAAGATAGATAGATAGATAAGATAGATAGATAGATAGATAAGATAAGATAGATAGATAGATAGATACTCTTTTCATAGTCGTCAATCAGCACAGGATACATTATAGTCCATTTTATAGTTGAAGAAGCACATGGTTTAAAAGTGTAAATAATTTGCCCTAGGTAATACAGCCATGAAGCAGTGGGGCTCAGAGTTTGAATCCAGGATTGTCTTTAAATCAAATCCATGTTCTTTCCACTATACAATGCTTTCTTCTTGTCAACAGACCTTAACATCTACAACAGATAAAGTGAAGACACTTTATTGGAACAATTATTGGGAGCCCTATGTAGAACTGAAGCAAGACCAATCTAGACTATAACAACCAGGAAATGGATGAAAAAGCATGGAGATTGAAAACCTTTTTGACTTACTACTCAATGTTGTATCATACTGCCAACTCCCCAAGGAAAGGAGAAAATGCTTGACTGATGATTGAAGAGATACACAAGTGAAGCAAATGTCAACATTTCATGAACAACCAATCACTGAGTACATGTCAACAAGCAAAAGGCCATTTATTTGGCAATTATACAATTGAAATGGATCATTCAAAAAAAAGGCATTATTAGTGCTACAAGCACAATATTTGACATTTCTAACAAGGGTTAATAGTTAAAAGGCAAGGACCAATTTAAATAAAACTATATTCAAATCAAAATCAAATTAAAATTCTAAAGATGCAGAGCGCCTAGAAATTAGCTTTTCCAGAACTTTAAGTTAACAAATAGAATTCTAAATTACTCAAATGTTTTTTACTCTTTTAATAAAAATGCTGCATTTCATATTTTTTAAGACATGGCAAAGTATTTTTAATTCAATCAAATTGAGAGTCATTTTCTATATGTGCTGAACATGTAATAAATCATTCTCCACTCAATTTATTTTGGGGGAACAGAACTTGAAAATATACATTCATTTAAATTAAAAAAAAGCAGGAATGGTCTGACCTGTGCTCCTACATTATACATAAATGCCAGGGGAGTCCACACTTCAGGGTTAGCATTAATGCATCTTTGGCATTCCTGTACTTATATGCTGTGGTGATTTATGTTGGGGTTAAGCGAGATCATATTTATAGCAATAAAACTCTCTTTTTATTGAAGAGAGTCATCCTTTACTTCTGTTGTTGCAGTTATTCAGTACCACCCCATGTGTTCACGAATGGGATATTGTTAAAAAGTAACTCAGCAACAGTAGGCAGTGTAAATTCACTCTCAAGAACTGCTGGCACACAAATGAACATGGCCTCTAATGAAGGAATCTTGATGCTTAGCTTCTGAGCACATATGAAACAGTCAATCTGCCTGCTTTTTAAGATTCTTAAGAAGAAGGAGAAAAAAGCACTAATGTTTTATGAAGCACTTACCATGCACCATGGTCCATGAAACAATCTCATTTAAAACTTACAACTAAACCCTTTTTTTTTTTTTTTTTTACAGATGAGGAAACTAAGAATCCAATCTGTTCAGATAACACAATAAAAGTTTTCCATCCATCTTTTAAGAAAAGAAAACCAAAGGTCACTGATTGTAGTACACTGTGCTTCTATCTGCCTATGAGACTCTAATACTGCCAGAAAAAGAACTTATTCCACCTACAAATAAAACACATTGTATCAGGGTTCTGCAGAGACAAGATTAATAGGATGGATACATAGATAGATAGATACATAGATAGACAGATAGATGTCTCAACTCAAAGGCGGTTGGGCAGGAGGAGTTCCCTCTTACTCAGTCTTTTTGTTCTATTCAGGACTTCAACTGATTGAATGAAGCCCACTCGCTTTAGGGAGAGCAATCTGCTTTACTCAGCCTACTGATTCAGATATTAATCCCATCCAGGAACACCCTCACAAATATACACAGAATAATGTTTGACCAAATATCTGACCACTCTGTGGCGCAGTCAAGTTGATGCATAAAATTAACCATCACATACATGCTAGCACTGCACCTATCCTTTCAGCCACTGTCCCAAACTATTGATTTACTAACAATATTAACAACTGCTTAGAAGTATTATGAGTTACACTGCAACCTGTTTCAACACTAACATAGGGACTGTCTTAAATGTGATAGTTATCATAACCTTCAGTGGTGCCTACCAGCAGTGGTAAATTTGGCACCTAAAGACTTTAAAATCTATCCTACAGGACTACACAAGGCATAGGTACAGTATATCTGTGGACACCAGCTTTATTTGTAATGTTGGAAATTTAAAGCAAAGTAAATATCCAACAATAATAAAAGAACTAATCAATTCTAGTGCAACCATATCATAGGATACTATTTAGTCATTAAAAATAATTCAATGTTTTTATTGGCATATAAAATGTTTATGATGAATTTCATGATCATACTTTTATAAATATATATAAACACATGTATATATACATCTATATATATATATGTGTATATGAACAGATCTGAAGTTTACAAGCTGCAATGGTTTTCCCTGAGAAGTAAGAGGTGATATGCTTTCATTGTGAGAAGAAACAATTCCTGCCACATGGCTAGGAGTTGAGGGTGACCTCTAGGAAATGAGAATGATCCACTGCTGATAGCCAGCAAGAAAATGGAAACATCATTCCTACAACCACAAGGAATTGTATTCAGCCAAGAACCTGAACTGATTTGAGAGAGCACTCTCATCTCTGGATGAAAATGCTGTCAGCTGACACCTTGATTTCTGCCTTGTGTGACCCCAAGCAGAAGACTCAGCTATTCTGTGCCTGGACTTTGGACCTACAGATCTGTGAAGTAATAAATGTCTTTTTGTAGCCACTGTTTGTAATAATTTGTTACATAGCAACAGGAAACTACTATAATCATTTAGCATAATATAGAAATGCTGTATATTCTCAATAAAAAATAATAATATAATAAGTGGGAAAAACTGGAGTTTCAAAATAATCACTTGATTTACTAAGTTGAATAATGTTATTAAAATTTTTGTAAATTTGTATGGTGACAAATGAAAGCTAGACTTACCTTGTTGATCATTTTGCAGTGTATACAAATGTTAAATCATTATTGTACACCTGAAACTAATATAACGCTGTATGTCAATTACACTTCAGTTAAAGAAGAATTCCTTATCAGAGTTTTAATTTAAATATCAAGCAAAAAAGAAAGTTATCAAAGCTGCATAGGTTTGAAATTACCTGCGTTTTCAGTTTTTAAAATATATACAAATATCTTCAATTAAATGATATGCAGGACCAAGTAATAGATTTTAATTTAATTATGGATAGGTAAATTGCTATGGAATAAACTAAAAACTTTCAATGTTTCAAAAGCATTCATTCACTTTTATCTCAAGGCAACTGGAAATCTTCAGTGGTATCTCAATACATCAAAATAAATCGTAGACTACAATGTTTTCCACAATTGGATTGTTTTGTTTTTTTTCCCAACTTGTGACTTAACTCCACCTTATTGACCTCATCATATTGACTGTCTACTACTGTTTTCTTCCCATTTTATGTGTCTTTGCTCAAGACCCTCCCTCAGCCTGCCTCTTAGGTGGAAGTCTTACCAGCTAGGTAAGGAAGACCCAGCTCAATTCCTCTAAGAAGTCTGCCCTCCTCCTTACTCACTACCAGTAGAACCCATCACTCCCACCCCACATTTCCAAAGAACTTGTTGGTTTTACTATGATAAAATATACTGTTATCGGTTTTGTTTTACATTTATATATGCATGTGATGTCACCGTCACTAGTCTATGAGTTCCTAAATGTCAGGGACTGTCCTCCTCCTGGTCTGTAATGCCTGGTAGAGTGCTATACATTTCGTTTACGGTCAGAAAAGTGATTACTGAGTTTTTAAAAACTTCCATCTTGCCAATGCACAAGAACAAGACATGAACATAAGTATATAATTTTAACTTAAGAAAGTCGGAGTCCAAATAAAGATCTAATGAGAAGCAGAGAGAGAAATTCAGGTTTTTAAAGATGAGGAGAACGGTTTTGCTCAGAGATTGAACAGATCATAATAACTGACAAATAAAATTGGGAGCACAATAAAAGATTCAGAACAGGAGGAAGGTCATATTTAAGAACTAGAAATACAGCACAATATGTATAATATTCATTACACCTCTACAGTTCCTGCTGTAGCATTTTACATTATTCAAATCTTTTTATCACTGCTTATGACAATATTTGCCTCCCTTATGAATTCATTTTCAGTACAGTCTGGTACTGTGGTTGAATTTGAAATATATTCTAATTTAAGTTTATCAGAATTGGACAGAGGACCATATTGACTGAATAATAGGAAGTTTTATGCATATGAAATTCAGAATGCCTCAAACGTAACTAAAATCACTACAAGCCCAAGGGAAATATAAAATACTATGTACTAGTAACTAGTTTACTATCTCTACTTCACATGCAATTATTTACACTTTCTGAAAATAATATTGATGTACTTGTATAAAATACAAATAATATAAAAGGGTGGTTGAGACGTCCACTTATTCAGTTGAATATTTATTGAATACACAGTATATGCAAAATTTATTATTATATTCTGTAAAGGACACAAATATAAAGATATAAATATAAGGAGGAAGGAGAAGTGGAGGAAAACAGAAAGTTAATTAAACATATTTAGTACTCTATCTATGCCAAGCCCTGCGTTGGAATATTGATAATAATAGCTAATATTTGCTGACTGTTTACTACATCTAGTTATAATTCTGAGTGTTTATATTGATTGAATCATGTAATATTTAGAACAAATCTATGAGCTTAATAATATTAATTTTCCCATTTTTTTAGATGAGGAAATTGCAGCATAGGGATTAAGAAACTTGCTAAATGTTGCAAAACTAGGAATTTCAAAGGTGGAACTTGAATTTAACAGCAGACACTTTGAACCTAACCTCTACATTATATACTTCCTATTAGGTTTTATTAGCTCCATTTTGCAGAGCAAGAACTTGAGATGCAGAGCAATTAAGTGGGTTTCCCAAGATCATCTTCCTGGTGAGTGACAGGGTTAGCATTCAGAATCAAATATGTCTGATTCCAAATCCTTTGCCAATTCCTCTACATCACCTCCAAACTACAGGAAAGAAAATATTAATAAAATGTATTCAAACTATATTTCATCTCTTCTATTATTTAAAACCAACTGCATCTCTTCAAACTGCATCTGGTTGCGTGACATTAGTTTAGGCAAATTACTTAATCCCTGTCTGCCTCAGTTTCCTCATTTGTAAAATGAGGATAATATAATTGTTTGGAGGATTAAATATGATAAAGCAGTTGAATAGGAACTAGCACAAACTTATTATCATTGTTATTATTATCATTATTACTATTATTATTGTTTGTAGATCATTATACTTAATAGAGACAAGGAATATCTATGAATAATACTGCTAATAGGTTAAGTGCTGATCTAAACACTTTTCAGCATTATCTCACTCCAACATTCCAATTTTGTAGATACTGTTGTATCATTTTACAGATGATGAAATAGGGGCTTTGGGAAATGAAGGAAGTGACCCAGAATCATACAGCCAGTGAGTGGCAGGACCAGATATCAAACCTGGGTTTACTGACTACAAAGGCCACAGGGTAGTATGATATCAGTGTCAAAAGAAAGGTGCAATCCAAGTTCTGAAGATATTTAGAAAATACAGAACACTTCTTGACTAGAGATTGAGAAGGGTTTGCCTAGGTGTGTTAACATTTGAGCTAATCTCTGAAGGTAAGTAGAGTTCAATAGGTTAGAAGTACATCTTTTTTTTTTTTTAACATCTTTATTGGAGTATAATTGCTTTACAATGGTGTGTTAGTTTCTGCTTTACAACAAAGTGAATCAGCTATACATATACATATATCCCCATATCTCTTCCCTCTTGTGTCTCCCTCCCATCCTCCCGATCCCATCCCTCAAGGTGGTCACAAAGCACTGAGTTGATCTAATATTACTCAACCATAAAAAGAAACAAAATTGAGTTATTTGTAGTGAGGTGGATGGACCTAGAGTCTGTCATACAGAGTGAAGTAAGTCAGAAAGAGAAAAACAAATACCGTATGCTAACATATATGTGGAATCTAAAAACAAAACAAAACAAAAAAAATTTGTTCTTAAGAACCTATGGGCAGGACAGGAATAAAGAAGCAGACGTAGAGAATGGACTTGAGGACGTGGCGGGGGAGGGGTAAGCTGGGAAGAAGTACATCTTTTGAAGGACAAAACAAGCTTACCTGGTATAGCATGAATAAAGGTCTCGAGACAGGTTTAATACATCTGCCATTGTAGGGAAGCAGTAGAAGATAGAGCTGGAAATGAATTAATGTAAACTTCATGAGTGTGGGGCCTATGCTTCTGAAAGTGTGCTATTTATCATGCCGCCATGAGACACACGTAGATTGTGAAACGTGGCTATAGAGACTAAGGAACTGAGTTTCAAATTGTGTTTAATTTCAATTAAATAAAATTTAAATCTAAAAACTGATACTCAACCTACTTACTGAAAATTCTTAAGTATGTTTGGAGCAACGTAGATATGTGGGTCTGCTTTTTCAACTGTACATCTTATGAAGTCTAAATACCAATTAAGGATTTTCAATGAAAATTTGCCATCTGAATTTAGATGTGATGTAAGTGTAAAATATATATTGATACTTGAGATTTCTTAAAAATGAATGTAAAATATATCATTAGTAATATTTAATATTCTTTATATTTTGATATTTTATATATTGGATTAAATGAAATGTATTATTTAAATTAAGGTTAACTAATTATTTTTACTTTTTTAATATGGCTACTAAAAAATTTATAATTATATATGTGAGTTGTTATATTTCTATTAGAGATGTTCTATCTTATTCCTGGCACACAGTAGGTACTCAATAAAATATTTGCTCACCAACAGCAGTAAGAACCAGATTGTAACTTCAAAGGCAGACTAAGGATTTTGCATTTTCTTCAATAGACAAGAGAGTCACTGAAACCTCTCAGTGGGGAAGTGATATGCTTTCTCAGAGTACTATTTTAGGAGGCTCCATCTGGAACAGCAACTAAAACAGAGGAGGAGCTGTTCGATTAGAAGAATATTGCAATATTAAAGTAGGACCTGAAACCCCCAAAATTCTTCCAAAGCAGCTCAGCTGAGTAGCAAAACATTGTGTAAAAGTTCAATATTTCTCATAAAAATGCTAAACACTCTCGCATGTAAAAGGCAATTCCTTCTTGAGTCAAGCCTTACACCTCTGTGCTCCTAATTTCATCACTGTTACTTTTTTTTTTTTTTTTTTGCGGTACGCGGGCCTCTCACTGTTGTGGCCTCTCCCGTTGCGGAGCATAGGCTCCGGATACGCAGGCTCAGCGGCCATGGCTCACGGGCCCAGCCGCTCCGCGGCATGTGGGATCTTCCTGGACCGGAGCATGAACCCGTGTCCCCTGCATCGGCAGGCGGACTCTCAACCACTGCGCCACCAGGGAAGCCCCATTGTTACTTTTAAAGAGAATGAAACCCAGAATCATCGGGGTTATCTCTGAAAAAAAAAGTCATTTGGGCTATAAGTCTCTTCATTATAGCAATCATCTGCCAAATATAGCTCCATAGCATAATTTTGAAATATGCACAAGTGTAGCTACAGGTATGAAAAAGCCTGAATAGATCACTCTATTCTCCACCCGGTGACCAGAGTTTTGTCTGTTTGTTTCTTCATCACATCTCTGATTGTGTCATTCCATGTTGAAAAGCTTTAATGTTATACCGTAGCTTAAAGGATGAAGTCCGAACTCAATTAGCAGCCCTTCCCCAACCAATCCTATTCAGCCTCAACTCTCTCCAAGCCTTCCTATAAACCCTCACACAGGTCTCTAAGTAGCAGGTGACAGGAATCCAACCCAAACTAGTCAAGGAATTTGTTGGTCCCACAATAGATAAATGTTAATAAAGAGCTCGACACATAAACTGATGGGTGAATGGCTATCTTGATTCTGTTGTTCCCTAGGTGCTGGCCACATTCACACCTGCTATAGACAGACTTGCTCCGTGTGGCAGAATAAACGTCTACCCTCAGTCCCTACCTCACTTTCTTCCAACCACTTGACCAAAACTGCAAAGCACATTTTCCTCCACTCTAAGTAAATAAATGCCACCATGGAGAGTGTGTACCATGTTCCAGGCACTGTTCTCCATGCTATATATATATATATATATATATATATATATATATATGCCATATATATATATATATATATGCCATATCACTTTATATATAAAGAACCATATATAAATATATAATCGCTTTATATATATATATATAATCACTTTATATATATATATATATATATATGGTTCTCCATGCCATATATATAAAGTGATTTGGTCCTCACAAAAACCCTATCATCAGCCCCATTTTGGAGGTTGAGACACTTAAGCATAGAGGGGCAGAGTAACTTGCCCAAGATCAGATCACTGTGGTAAGAAATGGCAGGACCGGAATTTAAAGCCAAACAGGCAGACTCTGTTATCCAAGCATCTCTACAGGACTCACTGTGGTCAGAGGAAAAGGAATTTTGATTGGCTATGCCTAAGTCGTTGATGAGTCCCCATGGGGAGTAGGGCAGTACTGGGAATGACAGCCCCCACCAGAATCACAAGGTACTATGGAGTAGGAGAAAGAGGGATTAATAGGCAGATCAAAACAACAGTCTGAGATAGGTTCTATATTCCAACCATAGTGAACAGTACAGGACAGCCTTTTTCAAATTTTCCATGCACTCTTTTGTCTCTATAATTTGCCCCTCTTTCCATCCCTACTTCCCAACCCTCTTTCTGGAGAACTGCTATTTATCAATCTATGAGGCCAATCTCAAGCAATGAACTATCTTTTCAGCAACATTTCCTCAGTCCTTAGAGGCAGAATAAATCACTCTCTCCTCTGTGTTCCTTTGGTGTCCCATGCAATCCAACATCCATAGAGCAAACAGAAGTTCTGTGTGCAAGCCTTATCACTCCTGCTCCTCTAAAAGGAGTCTGTGGTAGCAAGACTCAGTCTAGTAGGATTAAAATAAACCTCCCGGACATTTTTCCTCCACTTATTCATAATTGTTTCTTTCTTTGGATCACTTCAGGGTCTTGAGAGTAGTACTGTTCCTCTACACTCCCAGGTTCTCTCTGATACCAGGCATTGGTGGTGGCTTCCCTCTCTGCTCTCTGCTCTTGCCTCTGACCAGCTTCTGCATTTGACAGTCATTTCTTTAGTATGGATTCCTGGCATGGTTTTAAGAGGCTTGTCTCTGACATACACCTTGGGCATATCCCCATTATGGTGCTCATTTCACTGATTTACAGTTCTTTGTTTTGATGTCTATCTCTCCTGTAAGACTCTAAGCTCCTTTGGGCAGGCATTAAGACCTAAATCACCTTGTTATTCCTAATGTTGAAAGAAGCTCAACATAAAGGGAAGGAAGGAGGAAAGAAGGAAGGAGAAGAAGGGAGAAAGAGACGAAAGTGTGAGATTATTCCAGTATCTACATTTTTTCTTGGGAAAAGGCAAATACAAAATAGTATGCTCAATTCAAAGTTAAGTCAAATAATCTTTTAAATTTACGATGGTGAAAAAAATTAAATTAATGAAACAAAGCAGTTTCTCTTGTTGGTTAAGAAAGAAAGTTGTCAGAAACAAACTTTTTCCTTAAGATCTTGAGCACATTTGCCTTTAACTCATAAGACAACTTGAACCTATGGTGATAATGCAAGAAAATTGGGTTGATTGAAGTAAATCTATCTCCTTTCAGACCCAGAGAAGTAATTTAGAATAGAGGACTGCTCATCTGATCATTTTGTCCTAACCTCAATCTAGCCTCCAAACAGAATAGAGTTGGCATTGCCCTGTGTCTGGAATTGACACTGACCTTGGCAATGATTTTGTCACCCAGTTTCTTTCCTTGCTGTGCCCAGGACAGAGTGGTGTGTTTGGAAATGTCTGATGGCTGAATCTGAGCAAGAATGCTCACTGATTCACAAGTGTACTTTGTTTTTTGACATGCTTCAAGAGATCCTATGTCTGACTCTACAGAACAAATATTATGAGAGGTAATTTCCTGAGAAGCAAAATCTGTCTCTCTCTACAAAATGAATGAATGAATGAGTGCTAACATTTAATACACAAGAGTGGTTAAAAGCATCAGCTCTGGAGTTGGATGATTTTTAGCTCAATCTTGATCTTTCAGTTTATTGACTGTATGACCTTGGCCAAGCTACTCTAATCAATCTGTGCCTCAGTTTCCCCAACTGTACACAGAGATAACAGCACTTACCCCATATAGTTGTGGGGATTAAATTAGCTATATTTTTAAAGTACTTATATACCACTGTGTCTAGCACACAGAAAGAACTTGTGCTTGTTAAAGAAATAAAATTAATTCAGCATACAATATAAGGTATATAAACACCTTTGAAATATTACCTAAAATACTAAGAATAAAGAGAAATCCAAACAAAATAATAAATACATACATCTTATAATCTGTAGAAATATATTAAGTAATATGGAATAAACCTCAAATTTCTTGAAAATTTTAAATAATATGGGCACAAGAGTTTTATCATTTCTTTAGTCATTAGGATATTGCATTAAAATTATTCTATTGGATAAAATTCAAAAAACCTCATGCTTCCTTATATAGCTAGTGTGACCTCTCTGAAATTAAGTTTAATGTTTCCAACAACCCATAAAATATTGCTTAAAACCTTTTAAGTAAACCATTAATTGTATTTAAAGTATTCTAGGAGAGCAGTGCCATATACTGTCACAGAAAAGAAAAATTATAAATTCTATAAATCCCACAGAAGTCTGAAAGTATCCAGAGATCAATAAGCACTATGTCCCCTAAACTCTATCAATTTCTTCTCAGGCTGTGTCTTCATCAGATGTCTGCCTATATCTAGAAACAAAAGATTGCAACACCCAATTTTTAAAGAATGAATAACCAAAGAGAGAGATTTTGGTGACTGTGCCTAACAGCAATCTTATTGGTTATTATTTGCGTGTTTGCTATGTCATTTATTAAAAGTTCATGAGACCCAAATTTCAGAGTAACAATTAATAAAATCAATGGCAAAAAAAAGAGGGTTGGCAAGAGGACATCACACCTACCTGCCTTAACCAAAGTATCATTTTATGTTTCAGCTGTTTACCATGCAAATTAGATATTTGGGGAAGCTCACCAAAGCCCAAAGATTTTTCTCTTCCCCGATATTTTTGGGAATACATTTGAAAAAGTCCAAATAGTACTAAAATGAAGAAAAATCACATGATTAGTGAGGCCAAAAACATTATGTTGAAAAAAGCAGGCCTGTGTTATTTCGAAGTGAACAAAAAATATTTTCCATCTGTACTCTCACAAAAGCACAAAAGTAAATAGAGTGAAATGTTCTGTACGTTTCTGCATACAATTTGAAAAAGTCCCAAATGATCACAAAGTGATCATTTCCTAACCCTATTCTCCCATCAGCATCCTTCCTTCCCCCGACAGGAATCAATTTCCCATCTAATTAATATTGTTGTCAGATATGCTATGACTGGATTTAAATGTTTAAGAGAAGAATTGTGCAGCCAAGGGAAGATGAAGCAAACTTTATGAAAGAAAGGATGTTGAATGAAAACCCTAAGCATACCTAAGGCCTAATCTCACTGACTTGGTCACAAAATGAGCTTAAGGGAAAACTGAAATTTATTGGAATACAAGGTTATCTCCTGAAATCCAAGGTCAACATATGCAGCTGGGCCTTGTGAGAGACTAACACCAAGAAAAGGAAAGTCAGTGGGAGCCAACACAGCTGTTATTTCCAACATTTTTGTTTTCTCAGGGAAGCAAGATCTAACTTTTCTCTTTCTCTCCGCAGACTGGCTTCATTCTTCAGTCTTGACATGGATCGACCTCCTAAATTCTGCTTACAAATGGACCCCTGACTATTATCATCACAAATTCCTTGGGGAAAGAATCTGATTGGAGGAGACAAGCTTCCCAGATTGGTTCTCTTGGTACACTGAGTGTTGGCCATTGGGGTTATGGAAATAATGCATAATAAGGGCCATGGCAGTAGCGTACACAAGAGTTGGTACATTTTTTTCTGTAAAAGGCCCTATAGTCAATATTTTAGGTTTTGGGAATCATATATTCTCTGTCAAAACTACTCAACTCTGCTGTTGTAGCACAGAAGCAGTCACAGGCAATACATATGAATGGGTGTAGCTGTGTTCCAATAAAAGTTTATTTACAAAAATAGGTGTTGGGCCAGATTTGTTCCACGGGCTATAATTTGCTGACCCCTGGTCTACAGCTACACCATGAGCAGGAAAGACTTTTTAAGAAAGGGTTGGGGCAGGGTGATCATTAGTAAACACACCCAGCACTGAGCATTGGAAGCAGAGACCTGCAATGTGTGGGGGAACCTGAAACTTGGCCGCACTGCTGGCTGCTAAGTCGCAAAGCATCAGCATCACATTCAGAGAAAGCTTTCATTCTATCGATAAAATCCCCACCCCAGCAACATGCCTGTATCCCCTCAGGAGAGACATGGAAGAGAAAGCTCAGAAGGAAAGTGACCATTTCAGCAGACTGGAGTTGGAATAGAGAGAACCGTGCTAGTGGAGGAGGGGCAGGTTTTCAGAAATACATGCCTGACAAACTCTTATCTAGCTACAGCACTGCTGGGAATTGTATATTGTGGGGAAAGTGATAGGTAAACTCACAAGGTGAAGTTGGAAAACGTGCAGTAGGCAATTTTAAAGTCCTATTTTGAGCTAGGGAGAAGAAGAGGGTATAAATATTGCATGAGGTTGTATTCTGAAACGATATTCCATCCATTTCAGCAAACCAGATACTCAGTGCCTAATGGCAACTGAAGCAAGGTGTGATAAGGATGAAGGGGAGACAGGTGCACCACTGGGGCAGCTGCCCCAGTAGCCTTGGAAGAACTGAAAACAAGAGGTAAAAGGCATGTTTGCTTGATACTTTCCCTAAGCTACTAGTGTGACCCAAGGGGTTCTGCAGGAATGGTTATGATTCCTTTAGCACTTGCTGCAGCCCAAATATGGTCAGCAAGACCCAGCTCTGCAATCACTGGAAGAGGACAATCAATGATGGCTGTGACTTCTTAGTAGCAGTTTTCCTTTGTGCCTTCAATGGATTCACTGGTTTGCAGTTAGCTCCTTGGCAGGACTGTTCTTCCCCTCTCTGCCATAGAGATAGACTGAAAAAGGGAGGGTGGTATCAACTACTTAAGCAGGTGGATATCACAAGTGTTTTAAAAATATTAAATAGGGCTTCCTTGGTGGCGCAGTGGTTGAGAGTCCGCCTGCCGATGCAGGGGACGCAGGTATGTGCCCCGGTCTGGGAAGATCCCACACGCTGCGGAGCGGCTGGGCCCGTGAGCCATGGCCACTGAGCCTGCGCGTCCGGAGCCTGTGCTCCACAATGGGAGAGGCCACAGCGGTGAGAGGCCCACGTACCGCAAAAAAAAAAAAAAAAAAAAAATTAAATACTTAATATTAAAAGTCAAAAACTAAAAAACAAATGGCTTCCAAATATATTTTCCACTGCCTGGAGGCAATATAACAGAAAGGCTAAAAGCAAGCCCAGATTTTGTGTCTCAGCATGCACCAGCTGTAGAAGTCAGTTACCTATCCTCTCTCAGCCTCATTTTCTCATCTGAAAAATGAGACTGAGCAATTACTACCTCATAGAATTGTTGTACCTCTTAAATGAGATAAAATACACAAAGAGCTGAGGTTAGCACACTTGTGCTTATCTTAAATCCTAGTTATTATTATATTATCATAAACAACTAGGTAGTTAGAAGTTAAAGAGATATGAAATTATTATTGTGATACATGTGAGACAATTAGAGCTCAGAAATGTTGAAGTGCATTTTATTATTCCTTGAGTCAGTGCTCACAAAACTCCAGGCTTGGCTACTTCCGCCAGAAGGAAAATGGTGATAACTAGTTTCATTTTTCGGTGCCTTACATGCTTTCCCATATATGATGTTTCTTTATCATGCCACAGGATTCCTCTGGACCTAAAGAACATTGAATCACCCCTTCGTTATTTAGCAAATATGCCTTCTATCAGGGCACCTCATGTTATGCACTTGAGATATAATCATGACAGAAACACTGACCCTGTCTTCCTGGGGGATTACTGTCTGATCCACAGGTATATCCTTTGCAGAGTACCTTGGGGCTCATTTGTTTACTGGGAAAAGATGTTTACTTTTTCCCAGGAAAGATGAGTAAGATGTTTACTTGCTCATCTGTTTACTGCAGAGATGTTGTAATAGGTATGATATTTGAGGCAACAAAAGGAGGTAACTTTATTTTTCTATAAATGAACTTAGTTTCTATCTTGAGACCTCATTCTGTCAGGTAGTAAAAAGGTAATCTTGGGTAGTTTGGAGTTAACTCCCCATCATCTCAGGGTTTCTTCCTTTGCTCTTTCCCATGAAGTTTCATTTCCTTCCCTGGACTACGTAGCCTTAAGCTATCTGGTCAGGAGAACTGTCTTGTCCCTGGTACTTACTGAAAGATTTATTATCACATTGTCACCTCCACCATCACTACGCTCTTAACACCAAAAACTGCAGGGTCATCCACCTTTCCATCTGATATCTAGCTGCACAGTCATCCTTGCCTCAAGACTTCATCAAGTCTATCAGGCCTCCTACCTGTCCTTTACACCCTTCCCAGATTTACAAAAAAAAACTGCTGACCCATTCTGAGGCTGTCTCAGGACCTCTCTGTTCAGTACCCCTTGAAACTCTCTTTCGTGGAGATTTGACATAATGATAATACAGGAAAATATCTGTAAAGCTGCCTTGCCCAGGGCTCCCAGAAAACAAGCGAGTACAGGGCTCCTTTACTCTCATATCCTGAATCTGTAAAAGAATTCTATTGATCTCACCAACCTGAGGAGGCAGAGGTAGGGTCTTCTCTCAGAGATCCATACCAGCAACTCCTTCTATTGTTTTTATTCCCTCAGTTTCACTGTTTATTTTGTACTCCTCTAGAGCTCTTCCTTTTCCCTCCAAATCATAGAGTTTTCTCCTCCACTGATGCAGGAAAACTTTGTATCAGGAAGCATTTATCCAACTCTGTTGCTTTATTCAAGGTCCTTAGCTTCTGAAGCTCAAAAGTCAATAAATAAATGTTTTCTTTATTTTACCTACTTGGTGAGTTTATGTATTATGTCTAGATATCCCAATGAAATAACGATATGGGGCAAAATAAATTTCCAAGGGTGAAACAATGACAAACTCTTATTCTGCTATAATGTTAAGAGGAAGAGTCCTCTTTGAGAAAAGGGAGCATGTGTGATAATACCTGCAGTCAGAAGGGCCAGGCCCATATCTTCATGTCCAGATAATGATGGGATATTTTCTCAACACTAAATCTTAAGTCTGATCTCTATACTGAATGCTAGGGGTTGAATTGTGTCTCCCCAGGAAGATATGTTAAAGTCCTTACCCTGGTACCTGTGGATAAAATCTTATTTGGAAATAGGGTCTTTGCAAATGTAATCAAGTTAAGATGAGTTCATTAGGGTGGGCCCTAATCCCAGATGACTGTTGTCCTTATAAGAAGAGGAGAACAGACATGGAAACATAGGCACACAAGGGGAGAACACCATGCGGTAATGGAAACAGAGACTAATGAACTATAGCTGTAAGCCAAGAAATGCCAACAATTGACAGCCACCACCAGAAGCCAGGAAGAGGCAAGGAACGATTCTTCCCTAGAGCCTTTGGGGGGATCATGGCCCTCCTGACACACTGACTTTGGATTTCTGTAAGACAATACGTTTCTGTTCCTTTAAGTCATCTGTTTGTGATATTTTGTTATGCCAGCCCATGTAACTAAACTCAGCACCTCAAGGGTTGCTCATTTGAAAGGATGTAAGTTTCAAAAAAAAATTGGCTCATATTATTTAAGTTCTCTTGACACCTCACTAATTTCTAGAAAACTGAAAAGAGCCCTAGACAAATCCAGCAAACTAATTTTAACCATGTCTCCTCTGGGCTACATTGCTTGAAATCCTGTGCTGAGTCCTAAGGCATTTGAGGAAGACAAGAGGTGAGACAGAGGCGGCTCTAGAATTCAGTTGGAGTTGTTTTGGGTGGCCACAGTTTTGATCCCTGTGAGAAGGTGGGGAGAGTGTGTCTGCATTAGCAAAAAAGGGCCTAAAATTCAATATAAAAGGAATGGCCAGAATCAAAAATGTACGACACATCACAGACCCTAAAGAGGAAACAGGTTTGGGAGGCAAATGCTCAAAATAAACTTTGAAGCAGGGCTTCCCTGGTGGCGCAGTGGTTGAGAGTCCGCCTGCCGATGCAGGGGACACGGGTTCGTGCCCCGGTCCGGGAAGATCCCACATGCTGCGGAGAGGCTGGGCCCGTGAGCCATGGCCGCTGAGCCTGCGCGTCCGGAGCCTGTGCTCCACATGGGAGAGGCCACAACAGTGAGAGGCCCGCGTACCGCAAAATAAATAAATAAATAAATAAATAAACTTTGAAGCAGATGCCAAGGAAGAAAGAGACTTCACCTGAGCCTGTGAGGTGGAGGCAGCTGTGACACACACTAAGCTCTTTCAGATACCCTCGCTTGCTGGGTTCTGCCATTCTCTCAGGTCCAAAACCTGGACGTTTGGCTCATAGGAGTACACCGTCCTCAGAAAAAGTTCTCATGCTTCCTGAGCCCCAGAGACTAATTTCTACAAAAGTGCCTATTTATTTATTAATTTTCTGTGAGAAATATACTGCTCATTGATGCCTTCTCTTCCCACTGGGAAAAACTACTTGAGAAAACTAAATAAATTTCCAAAGCTATTAGTGAAACAAAACTAAAACACAGGAAATTACATGGCTGTAAGGAATTTTTCATCAGACTGTACATTCTGATGAATCATCTCTCTCCACAGAAGGGATACCCCTGTCAAGAGAAAAGCCATGGTTGTGATAGATCCCAAAGGTCCCTTCCCATAAAAGCCCTCCCCTGACTTCTACCCGGCAATACTGGATACAGAACCTACATCCTTTTTTTTTTTTTTTTTTTTTTTTTGCGGTACGCAGACCTCTCACCGTTGTGGCCTCTCCCGTTGCGGAGCATAGGCTCCGGACATGCAGGCTCAGCGGCCATGGCTCACGGGCCCAGCCGCTCCGCGGCATGTGGGATCCTCCCGGACCGGGGCACGAACCCGTGTCCCCTGCATCGGCAGGCGGACCCCCAACCACTGCGCCACCAGGGAAGCCCCCCTACATCCTTTTAAAGCATGTTTTTCTCTCTTTCATATATACTTCAGGGGCTGGTACAGATATTTTTAATTATATTTATTTTTACTGGCTTATATTTGAAACATACCAAACATGTAAGCATCAATAATGAGGGTACATGTTTCCAGATATAGGTATGTGGTACTTTCATGACTTCATAGGTGTTCTTTAAGACCCACTTGGGACCACAGTTCCCTTTTTCCAAAATGTAACTATCAAATAATGACAAAGTAAGTAAATGCTTCACTCTCAGGAGGAATTTTCGTCTAGCTGCCATAGCCTGATGGGTCACCTCTTCCATTCTACAGATAATTCTGTTTACAAACCAAGGCTGGTCATCAGGAATTTGAATGCACTCTCTCCAAGATGGTTCCAAATAGACTTTGGCTAATCTTTATTTTCAGAGTCTGGACTGAGGGAGTAAATTTTTTCAGAAGAATTAACATAGCATCTAAATTATTGGAGCACCTCAAGGCTCACTCATGGGGCCCCTTTACCTTACTTTTTAAACTCTCCACCTGGGTAGTATCATAGAGTCCCATCACCTTAAATACTGTCTATGTGCTGATGGATATATTGCTCTATGTCTGACCTCTCCAATAAACTCAGACTTCAATATCCAACTCTCTGCTTGACATTTCCATTTGATTGCTGCCCTGAAATTCAACTTTACATTTCCAAATCAGAAATCATGATCCACAATACTCTCCCTGCCAAAACTGTACCTACTCTGATATTCTCCACCTCAGTAAATTACACCTCCATCCATCCATTTCAGCTGTCCTAAAACTTAGGTGCACCCCAGATACCATTGCTAAGCAATTCCAGTCAATTATATTTCCTAATTATATCACCCTCCTAGTTATTCCTCTCTGACACCATCATCTATCACCTAGACTTCCTACAATAACCTCCTTTTACCTTATAGTACATTTTCCACTCATTCACCAGAGTGATTTTTTTTAATTTAAAACATCATGTCATTACTAAAAAATCCTCCAGTTGCTTCCATTTGTCCATAAAATAAAATCATAATCCCATTCTCAACATATGGCATTACATGACCTGGCCTCTACCTATCTCTCTGACAGAAATCCCTTTAATTTAACACTTCTATTCTTGGCTAAAATGAACTTGTTCCTGCCTCAGGGCATTGATACATGCTGTTTCCTTTGTCTAGAATGTCCTTGTTTACTGCTACATTGCTGAGGGTGACACACTAGTGTCAGTTTGTCTGGCAGTTCCCCAGTTTTAGCACACAAAGCCCTGTGTCTTCAGAACTGCTTCAGTCCCAGGCAGACTGGAAAGGCTGTTTACTCTATGACTGAGTGTATGTACTCAATAAATATTTCTCAAATAAATGCATTTAGTGACGATGTCAGTAAAAGTAATTTTTGAATACTGAGGACAGTAATTTCCTGTTATGGAAAAAAACTATACAACTTAACAAAAGCTCCAGGCTGCTCTAACTATTAATGAAATTTTAAAATAGTTTGCAAAGGTAAAAATTTAAACTGGTTGTCTACAGTTTCACTGAGAAATGGAGAAATTAAAATAAGTTTAGGAAAAAATATTCAAAATTAAAATATGGTCCTGGGATTAAGGAAAACTAATGGAAAAAACAAATCAACCCATCAAAAATGTTTATATTGGAAGCTATAACTAGACCTGCATTTCCTAAAATGTGGTCTGATGAAATGGTCCTATAATATGCAAGAAGGGGGAAAAAGTTGGGGATGCAGAAGACACATCTCCCTCGTGGAAGTTCACAATACATATTAGTGTATTTGAGGGCTCTGAGAAGTCAGAGAGCAGGGACAACTTCTCAACATTGATAAACCCAGAATTTTACATATTGGACTATAGAATTCCTTTTATTTGTAACATTTATTTATACACTACAGCATTTAGGCATACATTTTGAGAAATGCTGCCATAAACCACAGAGTCCCAACCACCAACCAGGATCCACTAAGAAATTTCAAAGCCTAACCTGGTAGATATGCAAGCTCTGTCCCAATCTGTCTCTTCGTGGTCTGCAGAGATTTGCAGCAGGCAAAGAAGTGCTAATGGCAGCACCACTCCTTTAAGATGGCCTTACTAGGACTTCCCTGGCGGTCCAGCGGCTAAGACTCTGTGCTCCCCAATGCAGGGGGCCCAGGTTCGATCCCTGGTCAGGGAACTAGATCCCACATGCATGCCGCAACTAAGAGCTCGCATGCTGTAACTAAAGACCCAAAACAGCCTAAATAAATAAATATTTTAAAAAAGAAAAAAAAAAACAACCAACCATTAAAAAAAACCCAACTGGCTGGACATGGCCTATTCTTTAAGATAGCCTTACTGTCAGCACCTCCAGCCCTGTGATCTGAAGTCTAAAAGAAATTAAGGCAGCTCTTCATGAAAAGTAGGCACAATGGAACCCTCACCATCTGGAAACAAATGATATGGAATTTATAAGCAATTTGATTATAAGGAGGCTGATGTTTAGCTAAAGCTCTATCAAAAGAAGTTAAAGGTCAGTTTGAAGATTCAAAAGAAGATTAAAAATATATAGTACACTGCTCATAATTAAGTTCAAAACCATAATAATGTGATGGGTTATTATTATTATTTATTAATAAAATTATCAAGCCATATAACTGAGCATCATCAAAGATTTGTGGAGGGTCACCAAAAAAGAGCAACCATTTTGGAAGGACCTAGTATTCAATTAAAAAAAGGAAGGAATCAAGATGTAATTTGAGGGTGGCATTTAGTAAATTAAGCTTTGATTAATAGAGCACACAATTCAGGGAAATCACTTGGGATAAGGCATATTTTAAAGAATTACACATCGGAATAAAATAACATATATAATGTATAAACATTTTCTATTTCTAAGGGAAGTACAAAAAGTATCAGTAAACTTTTTTGTCTGAAGACTGGAGAATGAAGGATAAAATGGTGGTAAACAAAAAGTGATACATAAAATGGATTGCTATTTCCAGGGAAAGCTAAGTGACTTAAAATTCAGAATAAGTAACAGATTATTGTAAATATTTTAAGGGGGAAGAAAAAGAGTCCATGTAAGCTCCTTAATAAATTAGGACTATTAAATCCATAATGGGTAAAATGCTGAGCCACTGAATTTGTTTTAATTGTCTTTTAGGTAAAAAAATGAAAGGAAGCTTTCAGGAGAGAGAAGATTCAATATGAGAATTATGTGGTTCCTTTGGGAAGATGAGGGGTACATACTAAGAGGAGTAAGGTGATGGTAGGGATGGGGGAGGAGGGGGTGTGTTTAGTACAAACTTCATTTACTTGGCTTCCTCAGAACTCTAACTTTTGACTGTTGAAACTGATTCTCAGTTGCCCAGTTTCCCATAAACTATGTAGAGGACAGGGTTTGCTAAGCAAATTACTAGTGTAAACACAATTTAAAAACTATTGTTTAAACAAATCTGGCAGGTTCTTTGCTTGGCAACCTTTGGGTAGCCATTAGCCGGAGTTACTTATTAACCTGCTCCATCTGTTCTTTTCTCTTCACAGTCTCTCCCTTGGAGAGTGAGTGCATCTATGCTTGTGACTCTCACTATCACCTCGCTGCTAATGACTCCCAAAACTTTCCTATCTATCTCTCAATCCTTCCCAAGTGCTAGCCTCACAAGTTCAAAAGCTAAACCAAAATCTGTGTGTATAAAGCCAAATTCATTGTGCTTTTCCCCAACACTGCCACCTTCCCTAATTTCCCTACCTTTGTCAATGGCACCATCCTTCTGCCAAGCAATCAGTCTTAGTAACTTGGAGCAACTTAGAATTACTTTTATCCTCATAGCTCACATGTAGTAAGTTCCCAAAATCTCCATTCCAATAACCCCACCCTAGGCTATAGACCCTATAGACTCATTACTGAAATGCCACCTGGGGTCTCTGATCTTACTCTTCCCCAACATACACACTTCCCTATGTATAGCTTTAGTTGCGTCAGTCCCCTCATCGAAAACTGTCATTTCCTTCCTACACCATGCTTATGAGATAGTGTAACAAAGGTAATAAAAGCGTGGATTCTGGGGGCTTCCCTGGTGGCGCAGTGGTTGAGAATCTGCCTGCTAATGCAGGGGACACGGGTTCAAGCCCTGGTCTGGGAGGATCCCACATGCCACGGAGCAACTAGGCCCGTGAGCCACAACTACTGAGCCTGCACGTCTGGAGCTTGTGCTCCGCAGCAAGAGAGGCCGCGATAGTGAGAGGCCCGCGCACCGCAATGAAGAGTGGCCCCCGCTTGCCACAACTAGAGAAAGCCCTCGCACAGAAACGAAGGCCCAACACAGCAAAAATAAATTAATTAATTAATAAACTCCTACCCCCAACATAAAAAAAAAAAAAAGCCCTGGACTGGAGTCAGACAAATTACCTTTACGACCTCAGCCAGTAATTCAAGCATGTGTTCCTTATTGCTTCTATTCACCACACAGTACCTGGCATATCATGAGCACTTGATAAATATATGATAGGTAAGTGAATGAATGAAGAAAAACAAAAAGGAAGTATCGAGGGGTATATCACCAAAAAGATGCATTTCAACTAACGTTCAAGTGATGCAGTCTGTAGCCTGTCTTTTCTCTTTGCTGTATCTCAGAACAGTGCTGAGAAAGCAAACGAGGAGCAGCAGGGAAGGAGGGATTGATCAACGACTTCGTGACAGGCAGTTTACTTATATGATCTCATTTAATCCCCTGTGGAGTGGGTGTTAGTAACATCGTTTTATAAAGAAAGAGTTTACATTCAGAAATACGAATAAAACTGGAAAAAGGGCACTTCACTGGAAAACCCATTTCTTTCAACTACCCCGGACTACTTCTCTCATACATACTTTTCAATAAATAATTCTGTCAGTTCAGTTTACTGTGTATACTTGAAAATAAAGGTCACAAGTATTTTAAAATATGCATATTTTTTCATGCTATACTATATGCTCTATAATATTTAGGGAATTTATGTTTTCTGGTTCAGAAATTTTAACAACTTATTCATAATTTTCCCCAATATTATCCAAATTGGTAAATTTTCAGTGAACTTAATAAGCTAAACTGCACGTTGGTTTATGCTCCTTTGTATCCTTATCTGATTTCCTTAAACATCTGCATCTGAGTTACTAGGCATCACTAATTAGAGCAGCAGCTATCAGTTAAATAAACTGAGCTTTAGGTTGCAAACCAATTTAGTGATTATTACTTAAATACAAGTTTTGAAGAAATTACATAATTCACTCTATAAGCCACCAGTAGCTTAAAAATTAGACGAATTAAAGAAACAAATGCCAATAAGTTACAAAAGAGAAATTCAAATAAGCTATACAATATGTTTAAAACAAAAGCAACAGTAGCAATTACCATTAATGTAAGCAGAGATAGCATTGGACATGGAGTCAAAGAAGCCGAGCCTGCAAACTAGCTGAGCCATTCCCTGACTATGTAACATTGGACAAAGCACTTTACCTCTCTCACTAAATCTCAAGTCACTCATTTACAAGATATATTATCTAATTTGCATGTGTGCATATATGTGTGTACTACTTACCCTCTTCATCTATACATAAAATAAAATAATTTACAAATATAAACATATTAATAAGATTACATTTATAATATCCATATGTTTGATTTGTAAAGCATAAAGGGATATTAAATAGCAAACACTAATATAAATATTAACTGAAAGATGAGAATTTCTAGAAGAAAATAATATAAAAGCTTTATATATCAATAAGATTTTTTTAAAACAATGCCATCCAATACAATGAATTTTTTAAAGTCATTATTTAAAGTCATTATTGGAAAGTAATACAACAAGACTTCTTGAAACAATGCTACCAAATTTTTGCAGGGAAATATTCAGTTTGACATGACTCAATATTACACAGCGTGAAAATCATTTAAAGGACGTTTTCAAATGGTGAGAAACAGAAGTTTTAACAGGAAGAATTTTATAAAATAATGTGACTCATAGAGCTGGATTCAAGTTGTTTTTGACCTTCAAATAATCTTAAAGAATATTGCCAGTTTCTGTCCTCAAACACAAGGAATACCAATGTAGATAGCAAGAGAAAAATAATAAATGTCTTTTGCATGCAATGCCACAGTCAGGAAGAGCACAGAGGAGTCCCAAACTCTAAGTGCCACTTTGAGTGATGTGAACTTCAATTCAAATAGTAGGGAATTTACCAGAAGTATTTCCCATGATTCATCTTTGTATCATTTCTCAGTATAAACCACCCTATTTAATCTCATCATCTCTTCAGCCTATTCTTTTGAATATTTCCTCCTTAAAAGTAGGGGAAAAGAAGGAAATTAACATTCATGTCTAGATCTCTTCTCTATTGTCAACCCTTCAAATTACATTAGTCATTGAGATCCTTTCTTCATTTGCTGAACAGCAAAGACTCCTGAGAACTGAACAATTGTTGGTGGAAAGTTCACGGTCATCCAGAGTTTATAACATTTCTACTTGCTCTGGAAGTCGTACCTATGCATTTAAAAAAGATACTCAAGAAAGTCTGTTTCATAAAGGTTATGGGTATTTTTGCGAGAAAAAGAAAGAGAGGAACATAATTTGCATTCATCAAAATATAGTTTTTATAATGTATCCTTTCAAGTTTTTGTCTCAGATTTTATTCTGAAGGGAAAAAGACTTAGCAGCCAACTCAAGCACAGTTGAGTGTTATAACTGTGCCCATAAAGGAGGATGTGAATTAAGAAGGAAAAGCACCAAATGGCCAGTCTATGAAAAATAAGGGAAAGGAAGGAACAAGGACCTGAGAAATAGTTGGCAAGAGCAGAGGAGAAAGAACTGACTAAATCTCCTCCCACTCATCACCGTTAGCAGCTGATCATGCCCTTTGTTTTCCTTCACAAGGAGAAGGCACATTTTGCTCATTAAATCATCTGCTAGTGGCTTGATTGTTACTTGAAAAAACAAAAACTTATTTGTGTTGAAAGTAACAAGATGGATTCATGCATGGCAAATAGCTTACCTGAGACTCTTTCCAAAATGCAGATGGAAAGAAACGTTCTGGCAGAAGTAGGATACATGAGTCAATTCAATAATTCATGATTTAAAGACTTAAACATAAAGTTTTTAGGTAGTGCCACTTGCATAAATGAGCAGGTCAATTCTGGATATCTTTTTGGAAAACAGTGATGTCTTTTTTAACTTGTATACCAGGTTGGTCTATTATAGCATCCTTCCCATCTATAGTTTTCTACCCTGCTTGAACTGTAAGTTGAAATTGTCTAGAATAGCATCCTCCTTGTCTGATCATAAGAACCCCCAGTGATACTTGTTAAAAACACAGCTTCCTCAGCCCCGTTCCAAAGCTACTGAATCAGAAACTTTCCCAGAGAATTTTTAATCCCCAGGTAACTCTGATGATCAGTAAATTCTGGCTAACTGCCAGTGAACATTACTGTGATCCTCCCTGACCTTGATTCTGTATCCTCCTGTCCCTTCTCCCCAGATGTACACATCAAAGGAGCCAAAATCATATAACTTTAATTCAAATTGGTTGTCTACGCTCTCGGAATAATTTCATCACTATTTTCTTCTCACCATATGTCAAAGAATCTTAATATTAGAGTTATGAATATCTTTTTCTAACAGATAGAACTTATAATACTAGTAAGTATCAAATCATATGTTCTAACTCACATCCTTGAAACCATTCAAGATAAGAGGGCATGGGGAGCAACGCACGAGGAGGAAGCAAACAATTATAGACCAGACTTTTTTTCTCTGCCTGGCATGAGCCAGAGGTTGGAACGAGAAGCCCATTCCATGTCACAAAGTGAAAGTATACAAGGTTGACTGAGGTTAAAGACTTGTAGAAAAAGGTCTGACCAACAACAACTTTAAAGAGAGGATACAGATCCCTGGTACACAAATAACCATAGATGGTTCAAGAGACTAACTGCTTCAGATGTCAGTCTGTAACCACGAAAGTTTCTAAGTCAAGATAGTAATTATCTTTCCTATGCTTAAAAATTTCCAAAAGCAGGGACTTGCTGGGATTACTGTTCTATCACCTCTATAGCATAACTGTTTCTTATGTATAATGGACAGTAATTTCTCACCAAAGTTCAAATTCACGAGGTTTGTTCACTTGGGCATATTATCATTATAAGATGAATAGTGAGGAATTTCAGGGAAAAAATAGCCACAACCAGCTATCAAATTCAACTGCCATCTGAATTCTCCCTATAAGGTTTCTTCAAAGTAAGCACTTAGCTTTGGTTTGAATGTTTCCAGCAAGGTGGCCTGTTCATCTTTTGCCACCCCGATTAGAAAGCCCCTTATTATTCTAAGTTACATAAGTCCATCTCCCCCTAACTTTTGCCCATTGCTCCTAGTTCAACTCACTGAAGTCATCTCAAGAAGGTCTGATCCTGGGCTTCCCTGGTGGTGCAGTGGTTGAGAGTCCGCCTGCCGATGCAGGGGACACGGGTTCGTGACCTGGTCCGGGAAGATCCCACTTGCTGCGGAGCGGCTGGGCCCGTGAGCCATGGCCGCTGAGCTTGCGCATCCGGAGGCTGTGCTCCGCAACGGGAGAGGCCACAACAGTGAGAGGCCCGCGTACCGCCAAAAAAAAAAAAAAGAAGGTCTAATTCTTCTTCCATTTGACATTTCTTACAAATATTGGCATCAAATCAATTTGAAGCTTCTTATCGCCTGGTTAAAGCTCTCTTACAGCTTTGACTCTCCCATGTGAGATACCATGTCGCTTGCTGCTTATCACACTATAGCTTGTCTTTGTCTTACAAATTGTGAAGTCCAATAATATACCAAGAGAACTGCTGGAAGAGGTCATCAAGAGGATGCGAAGGCCAGCTGACCCCTAATAACCTGGACCCAGGCAATCAGAGTCTCCTCACCCCCAATTCTGTCCTTGGAATCTCCTGCCCACTGTTCTTACAGCCAGAGCCATTTTCAAGGATGCACCTAGAGAGAGCAATGTGTTGTTGGGACCATCTGGACTGGATACATGACTGAACACTATTAAGGCCTCTATATAAATGTTCAACATTTTGGCAGATGGGTGCAGAGATCTACTCTCTCCTGGCTTCCCAAGACAAGCCCCCGTATGTACGTTTCCTTGCTTATTAAACTTACTGCCAACTAATCTGGAGTAGGCTGCCTCTTTCTTTTGCCTCTCCTTGTGTACATGTAGTGGAGGAGTAGTTTCAGATACCACCACAGGAACTCCCCAGGTTTTGAACCAACAGGAACACACTGTCACTTTCTTCATCTTTGTACTGTGCATCTAGCAACATATCTAAAATTACAATATTATTGTGTAGCCACATCACATTGCTGCCTCACACTGCACTTACTGTGATGCAAGATCCCTTCTTTACTCTGCTAAAGAAACATCTCCTACATTAGGCATTGTGAAGCTATCTTTGGGCCCAAAAGCAAGAGCTCAAATTTGTTCATTTTGACAGACTCAGCCTTTATTTCAGCCTGTGAAGATCCTTTTGGTCCTGATTCCCTCATCTAGCATATTCACTATCATTCCCATCTTTGGGTCATCTATAAATCTAATAAAACATCATCTATATTTTAATAGATTAAAAACTCTGACAACACAAGGCTTAAGAAAATTAAGAGAAGCCCCACAGCAGGATAATTTGAAGCCACTCTTCATTACCCTTAGTTGGTAATGTAACCAGTTTCAAATCTTCTAATAATACTATCACTCTATTTTTCCATTGCATCCAGGAGGCTACCATGGAATGCCTTTTCCAGAAGGAATACAGATGGAGAAAATTTAGAGAAGCAGTAAAACATTATGATTAGCTGGGAATATCTAAATTACCTGATATCTTTTCAGGGGGAATTTTTAAAAGCTCAAACTTCAATCATCCTATACTCTATACTCCAAATGAATATTTAGTATTGATGCAACTCCCTTGCACTACTGCAAGTCTTCTGAAGAAAAAAATCTTAATTCAGTGTCATTTGTTCATCAAAGAAATAGACAAATTTATCTAAAAAGAATGTGAAGCCCACACAAACATCAAGCATGCAAAGCAGAAATAGATTTTGGTTGATCTTATTGGCAAAGCAAAGACTCCTGAAAGCAATATGGTGTACTTTCTAAACTTATGCCAGAGTTCTGTGTATTAGCAGTTAATTTAAGAAAGCAGGATTTCTAGATACAAATAGAATTTAGAACCAAATATTTCTCCATTTTCTCATGTGACAATATGACTTGTTCTCAAAACTAAGTGAAGCAAACTCCATCTGGCAGTGAGTAGAGAGCCAGGCAGGTAGAGAAGCTAATGGTTCCTTCAGGTGGGTCTCTCCCTGGCATTCAAGTTCAGATATCCCACCTGGCTTTGAAGATTTCCCAAGTCCCTCAGAATCTGGGACTCCAATTCAGAAAGCTGATTCATCCATTATTCATCATTACTTCACACCAAATTTCTAAGTTAGTATATGACCTGGAAAAAGAAACAGTTGGCTCCTTTATATTTGAGGAGTTGTGCAATAATGTGATGGAAGGTAACACAATGTGACAGATCAAAGGAAGGGCGCCATTTGAGATTTTGAAACTCAATTTAAGATTTCTTTTATTCCACACATAAAAAATCTAGTTGCCTACCACTCTTAAACACCCTAATCTTCATCTGTCAAGATAATAACTGTCAAGGGAAAAAATTGCATTAAAAACTGTTGTAAATTCCCACCATGCTTTCTAATACAAAGTTTGACATTCTTTCTGATGACTTCTTACTATGGACAAGAGCTGAGTTCTTATAATTTAGGTTTAAGGAGAAAGCGGTTTTACTATGAGAAATGAAAAATGAGACCAGATCAAGCTAATCCCATGGTGCAAAGATCCCATTTCTTTCTTTTGGTCCTAAGAAGTATATTTCAAGGAAGTCTAATAGTTATATAACCAATGCCATTGTGTGGTTTTCAGCTGGATTTGTTTCTATAACAGGGTCATGCTCAGCCTGTAGCAGCACAAGTAATGAGTGAAATGCAAATGTTCAAAGTGTTTGCTGTTGCAAGTCAAAGAGAATCTGTTTACCGAGAGGAGAGCTGATCTCTGGAGCTCCAGAGAGAGGGCTCCCTGAGCCTGTAGAACCTAAGACTACTGTTTTCAGTTCAAATAATAGGACCACACACAACTGTGTTAATTGCCAGAAGGCAGGTCTGAGAGGTTCTCTTAATTAGAATGAATGGATTTCTACCCAAATATTTCAGCCTATTGTCAGGGTTTCTACTGTCTTCCCTAAAGCTGCCTCATTTAAGAGCTTGGTTTGAACGTTGTGTGCAGTGAATGTGAATGATCCCAAGCTGAGGGACCTCTGCAGACAAACTCAGGTAGTCTTATTACCAATGCTAATAACACTCTACTTGTCAAGTGTTGGGCTGGGTTTTGACACCTCTGCATTGCTGCATGTTGTGTACAGATGTGCTAAGAGTCTTGATTCACAGGGAGAATATCAACACCAAATCTTACCAGCAGAAGGAAAGTTATACCACTGTGCAAAAAACGTAGTGGTATGTGCTGTGAAGACTAGTGGAAATGTCCATTGTACCCTGTCTACCATACTAGGGCCTGCATGAATGAATAAATCACTAGAAGTCAAATGAAGAATCAGCTAAGGGGTCCACTACATAATAACTGATGGAAATAAAGCAGACCCAATGAAGACTCTTCAATAGGAGCTTATCATAGTCTTTGAAATGAATGAATAACTATGTGAAATAAACACTGCATTTTCTTTAATAAGCAAAATTATACTACAAAGAAAAGCTCCTTTTACACCTGATTAGTTTCACAAATTTCACCAGTTTCACCTATCCAACTTACCATTAATGTAATTAAGGACACTATATTTCTAGCATAATACTGGGTGGAATGGGTGCTATAAAGTATATATTTATGACAGAATCTTTGCCTTTGAGGGGCTTAAAAATGTTATTTAGACTACATATATTGACTAAGCTGTCATGGGCAAAGCAATGTCCTGGGTTCTGGAGACAAAGGAAAAGAAAAGTTAGAAAGTAAGAGAAACCCTCTTGCTCCAAGCTCCCTCCCTGGAGGGAAAAGAGACTAATGATTACAGTTCAGTGTGAGAAGTCAGACCTGAGGTCAGCGAAGGAACGTGTCATTTGGGATGAGGGCTAGGATTTTGTCTTTAAATAAACCAGATTTCAAATTATGACTCTGCTTCTTACTAACCAAGTCCTTTGAACAAGTTGCAGTTGTCTGATGCTTAAAATAGTGATTACAAAACCCAAATCCTAAATTGTTGTGAGGATGAGGGGAAACAATATACGCAAAAACACTTGAAAGAAGGCCTTGCCCCTGTCAATATATAGAATGTTTCCATTATCTCAGAAAAAATAATCTTCACACTCTACTCAACATTCCAGGAAAGGTTTTAAAATGATTGACCTAAATACCTCTCTGAGGAAAGAATATTGCAGGTGTCCACTGGGAAATATGATAGCACTGGAAGTCAAGAACCTCTGAGTAGGGACTTGAGCTGTCCCATATACAAACCAGACCAAAGCTTCCCAATCAGGAATCCTGAACCTACATTATAAATCTTTTTATAATTGTTTTATTTTGACAAAATATCAAACATACAGAAAAGTTAGAAGAAACTTCTGTGCACCTTTTGCCTAGGTTTACCAATGGTTTACATTTTGTCTCATTTGCTCTATCATTCTGAACCATCTGAGAGTAAGTTGGAGATATAATGTCCCCTTGCCCCTGTATACCTCAGTCTGTATAGCTTTGGATATTCTCTTGCATAGCCATAGTATAATGATCAAAATCAGGAAATTTAACATTCGTACAATACTACCTTCTAATCCACAGTCCACATTCAACTTTCAACAATTGTTTCAATAATATCTTTTACAACTTTTCTTTTTCTGGTCCATAATACAATTCAGGATCATACATTGCATTTGTTTCTCTTTTATCGCCTTTAATCTGAGAAAGTTTTCAAGCTTTCTATTTTGAAAATGAAAAAAAAAAATATTTTTGTTGAATGTCTCTCAATTTGGTTTGTTTGATGTTTATTCATGATTAGATTCAGGTCAGATATCTTGGGCAGGAATAAAAGAGAAATGTTGTTATGTCTTCCTTAGTGTATCATTTCAGAAGGCATATGAAATATTTTTGTTCCAATATTGAACACACAGTTTTAATCACTTAGTTAAGATGATATCTGCCAACATGCACCCCAATGTTCATAGCAGCACTATTTACAATAGCCAAGACATGGAAGCAACCTAAGTGTCCATCAACAGATGAATGGATAAAGAAGATATGGTACATATATACAATGAAATATTACTCAGCCATATAAAAGAATGAAATAATGTCATTTGCAGCAACATGGATGGACCTAGAGATTATAATACTCAGTGAAGTAAGCCAGACAAAGATAAATATTATATGATATCACTTATATGTGGAATCTAAAAAAATGGTACAAATGAATTTATTTACAAAACAGAAATAAAATCACAGACATAGAAAGCAAACTTACGGTCACCAAAGGGGAAAGGGGGGGAAGGGAAGGATAAATTAGGAGTTTGGGATTAACAGCTATACATCATTATATACATAAAATAGATAAAAAACAAGGACCTACCATATAGCACAGGGAACTATATTCAATATCTTGTAATAGTCTATAATGGAAAAGAATCTGAAAAATAATATATATATATGTATATCTCTGAATCACTTTGCTATACACCTGAAACTAACACAACATTCTAAATCAACTATACTTCAATTTAAAAAAAAAATAGCACATGCCAGATTTCTTCCCCCCAAGTTACTATTTTTTCTTTGTAATTAATAATTTGTGGGGAGATAATTATTCTGATCATCATTATTCTGATCAGACTTCCCCTCACTAGTTTTAGTATCCACTGATGATTTCTAACTTCATCATTCCTTCTACATTTATTAAGTGCCATTCAAGAGTCAGAAAGAGCTTTCTCTTCATCCCCTTTTATTTATTCAATTACTTATTTATGTTAATATGAACTTATGCATTCTTATTTTAATGGGCTATAGTCCGTTACTATCATTATTGATTTTAATGCTCAAATTTTTCCAAGTTTGGTTAGTGGGTCTCCCTTCAAGAGAAGTTATGTGTTCTTTTAATATACCTCCACAATTCTTTTTATCATTTCCTCACTTTCTGGCACACAGACATTCCAGACTTTTCTTGTACTTTTTGTATCCCAGCCCCAGAATAAGTCATTTCTCCCAGGAGCCCTGGTTCCTGTTAATGGAGAGTTATATGAAGAAACAAGTATTTGACCCTAGTGTGTTCACTGTTACTGGTGTATCATTGTTTCTAGGCTCTCTCAGCAGTGGACAATGCTAGAAAAATAAATATATATAATTATAAAATATTATAAATATACACATATTTATTCAAAATTATGAATTCATACTAATATCACCAATTCCAATCCAAAGCCATAGGATACATTCAAGTGTTACCTCTTTTAACTTTTGTAAATCTGTTATTAACTGCACAAAATCTGGCTGCCATTATTATTCCCACTGCTTTTACTCATTCGCTTAATCCTAGAATTTACACAAAATGGTTACAGAGTTGTTAAACCACAGCAATGCAAAAATGAAGCCTACTAATTATAATTGTGTATTTGCATAACAGTGTACGAGGTTAGGTAAAATTTATATGTGATGAAATTCATAAATCTTAAGTATATAATTTGATGAGTTTTGACAAATGCATATATTCATGTAACCCTATACCCTATCAACAGACAAAACGTTTTCATCAACTCAGAAAGATCCCTTGTAATCTCCCATTCCCAGAGCAAGCACTTTTCTGCTTTTATTTACCATAAATTAGTTTTCCTATTCTAGAACTTCACATAAAAGGAATCACAAAATATATGTGTGCCAATATATCACGTATTTGTTTCCAGCTTGTCTTGTTCAGCATTTCTGTAAGATTCATACATGTGGTAGTTTATATCAGCAGTTTATTCCTGAGTACTATTCCATCGTATGGTTATACTACAATTGTTATACTACAATTTGTTTATCAATTCTTTTAATAAGTATTTGGATCATTTCCATTTTGGGGCTTTTATGAATAAAGCTGCTATGAATGTTCATGTACAAGTCTTATTTTGGAAATATACTTTAGTTTGTCTTGGAGAAATAGCTTTAAAATAAATTGCTAAGTCATAGAGCAGGTATACATTTAACTTCATAAGAAATTGCCAAACATTTTTGCCAAAATGATGGTAACATTGTACTCTCCCAAATGATAGTTCCATTAGTTCCATCTATTTTCTCACCAAATTCTATCTCATCTAAATTCTCACCAGCATTTTGTATTGTCAGTTCTTTTAATTTTAGCCACTAGAGTGTCTGTGTAGAATTATCTCATGTGGTTCCAATCTTCATTTCCCTAAGGGCTAATGATGTTGATCACACTTCAGGTGCTTATGTCCATTCATTTACCTTCCTTTTTGAAGCATCTGTTCAAGTCTTTTGCTTATCGTCTATTGGATTGTCTTATAATTGCATCATAGTAATTTTATTATGTATGCTAGATATAGGTCCTCTTTGAAATATGGGTTTAGAAAATATTTTTCCCAGTGTATGGATTGTTTATTTGTTTAAATGTGTCTTTGGATGAGCATATATTTCTAAATTGGATAAATTCTAATTTATAATTTTTTCTCAAAGTACTGATCAGTGCATGCATGTAAGGAAACTAACATAAAGCTGGAGAAAATTTTCCAAAAGGATAAAACAGAACAGTCCTCAGAAGCTGCATAGGAATGACGGAATGCCTCTTCCCACTAACCAGACTGTAAAACCTTCATGGGGACATTAGGTAGAGTAGGCTCTTGCTTCAGTAGTGAGAAATAATTAGCTCTATATTGAATGCTGTCCTGGTCCACTTACAAATTTTAAAAGTAAGAATCAAAAGTATCAACCTGCTTCCAAGTAATTTAACTGCACCCCAGAACAAAGTTCAAGAACATGGAACTTGAAGACAAAAATATGAACTTATGAAGACAAAAATATTCAGCATCCAGCAAGGTAAAATTTACAATGTCTAGTATCTCATCAAAAGTTACATGACATGTATACACTGATGTGTATAAAATAGATGACTAATAAGAACCTGCTGTATAAAAAAATAAATTAAATAAAATGAAAAAATTTTTTTAAAAAGTTACATGACATACAGAGAAACAGAAAAATGTAAGCCATAATGAGAAGAAAGTTCAATCAAAACCAAACCAGAACTGACATTGACATTAGAATTACCAGAGAAGGATATTAAAACAGTTCTTACAACTGTATTCTATTGGTTCAAAAAGCTAGAGGAAAGACTAAGCATGATAAGTAGAAACATAGAAGATATTAAATGACCCAAATCTAACTTCTTGGGGTGAAAACTACAGTGTCTAAAATGAAAATAAACTGGATAGGATTAAAAGCAGATTATATATTATATGAGAAAGATTAATAAACTTGAAGACATAAAAATAGACGTTATCTAAAAGAAAACACAGTGAAAAATGATTCCAAATATGATAGAACAGAATATCAGTGAGATGTGGGACAAATTCCAGCAGCCTAGTACAAGTGTAATTTGAGTACCAAAAAGAAAGAAGAGAGAGGGGAGAAAAAATACGTGTAGAAATAGTGGCAAAAATTTTTCCAAATATTGGGTTGGCCAAAAGTTTCGTTCCATTTTTTCCATAAGATGGCTCTAGTAGCACTTAGTTGTCTTTAATTTCATTTGAAACAATTTTGTTAGACTGTATGTGGCAGCTGTCATATCAGCGTGCATTTAAAAAAAGACTTACCAAAATTGCTGAATTTTTGTGTAGCCATTTTATTATTGAAGATGGAAGAAAAACAGCAACATTTTCAACATATTATTTCAAAAGAGGTAAAAACTCAACTGAAATGCAAGAAAAAAGATTTGTGCAGTGTATGGAGACGTTGCTGTGACTGACTGAATGTGTCAAAAGTGGTTCGTGAAGTTTCGTGCTGGAGATTTCTCACTGGACAATGCTTCACAGTCGGGTAGACCAGTTAAAGTTCATAGGGATCAAATCGAGACATTAATTGAGAACCATCAACGTTATACCACCTGGGAGATAGCCAGCATACTCAGAATATCCAAATCAAGCACTGAAAATCATTTGCACTAGCTGGGTTATGTTCAGCGCTTTGATGTTGGGGTTCCACATAAGTTAGGCGAAAAAAACCTTCTTGACTGTATTTCCGCATGTGATTCTCTACTTAAATGTAATGAAAACATTCCATTTTTAAAACAAATTGTGACAGGTAGTAAAAAGTAGATATTGTACAATAACGTGGAATGGAAGAGATTGTGGGGCAAGCGAAATGAACAACCACACCAAAGGCCGATCTTCATCCAAAGAAGGTGATGTTGTGTATATAGTGGGATTGGAAAGGAGTCCTCTTGTATGAGCTCCCTCTGGAAAACCAAACAATTAATTCCAACAAGTACTGCCCCCATTTAGACCAACTGAAAGCAGCACTTGACAAAAAGCAACCGTAATAAGTCAACAGAAAACACATAATCTTCCATCAGGATACCACAAGACCACATGTTTATTTGATGACCAGGCAAAAACTGCTACAGCTTGGCTGGGAAGTTCTGATTCATCCGCCATATTCACCAGACATTGCACCTTTGGATTTCCATTTATTGAGGTTTTTATTAAATCCTCTTAATGGGAAAAATTTCAATTCCCTGAATGGCTGTAAAACGCACCTGGAACAGTTCTTTGCTCAAAAAAATACAAAGTTTTGGGAAGATGGAGTTATGATGTTGCCTGAAAATGGCAGAAGGTAGTGGAACAAAAGGGTGAATACGTTGTTTAATAAAGTTCTTGGTGAAAATAAAAAATGTGTCTTTTATTTTTACTTAAAAACTGAAGGCATTTTTTGGCCAACCCAATATATAAATTCACCAGTCTAAGAAGCTCAATGAACCTAAAACAAAAGAAACATGAAAATAACTACACTAAGTCACATATTAAACAAATTGCTCAAAAAATGACAAAGAGAAAATATTAAAATCAGCCTGAGAAAAACGACACAATACATAGAGAGGAATAACACTTAAAAAAAAAAACTGTCAATCTAGAAGTCTATATCCAGTGAAAACGCCTTTCAAGCATAGATGCTACAGTCTAACCATGAAATTCACACACACATACACACACACCAAGCAAATTCCAATAGACAGGCATTCTACAAAATACCTGACCAGTACCCCTCAACATTATTAAAGTCATCAAAATAATGAAAGTCTGAGAATCACAGCTAAGAGAGTCTAATGAGACATGACAACTAAATGTATTGTGGTATAATGGATGAGATACTGGAACAAAGATGAGCATTAGATAAAAACTAAGAAAATCTGAATAAACTTTAGTTAATGAAAACATATCAGTATTGGTTCATCAGTTATAGCAAATGCACCAAGCTAAGGTAAAATATTAATAATAGAAAAAATTGGATGTGAGATCCATGGGAACTCTCTATAATATCTTTTAATTTTTCTATAAGTTTAAAACTGTTCTAAAAAGTAAAGTCTATGAAATACGAAGGCAAAATCAAGATTTTCCAGACATACAAACACTGAAAGAATACATCACCAGCAGACCTATAAGACAAAAAATTTTAAAGGAATCTTCCATGAAGAAGGAAAATGATCCAAGATGGAGAAATATGAATCATGCAAAGTAATGGAAAACACTAGAAATGATAACTCTGTGTGTAAACATACATTTCTCTTGTTATTTAAAGACATTTAAAATATAATTGACTATTTTAAAAGCTAACCAAAGAAAAATAACCATACAACATCAGGATGATAGCATAAAGAGAAATAAAATATATGAGACCAAGCTTATAGACCAAGAGGGGAGAAATGAAAATATATTATTGTAAGATTATTGGGGATCTGTTTTTCTCTTCTCTTCAGATTGTATAATTTCTATTGATCTCTTTTTAAGTTCACTGAACATCGCTTCTGCCACCTCAATCAGCTGTTAACCCCATCCAGTAAATTTTTCCATTTTAAATATTGCATTCTTAAATTTTAGAATTTCCATTTGATTCTGTTTTAGGCTGAAATTCCTTATCTGATCATTCATTAAGACCATGATTTCCTTTACACCCCTGTCGTATTTACAAAAGCTGCTTTTAAAGTCTTAGTCTTCTAATTCCAACATCCGGTTCAGCTCATCTGTTTCTACTAAGTTGGACTGGGGAATATCCTCAGGTGAAAAACCAAATAAAAGTCAAACTGATCCAGTTCAGTGTCTGCCACAGTTTCTTTTTCTGTTGTGTTTTTGTTTTGTCTTGTCACTCTCTATTGCCTTTGAATAGTTGTGTATGCATGTGTTTGTTTGCTTTCATTATTTTGTCCAAAGATTATAATTATTATTTGTGAGGATAGTCCAATATAATCTATTCTACCATTACTAAAAGCATAACTTCTTCAAGATGTTTTAAGCTTGAAGAAAGCACACCTTTTCTGCCATCATGTTTCATGAGAGAGCTGGAAGAACTTTCTTTTCCCTCTGGGCTGAAATTTTATGAATTAAGTATGTATAACGCTTAACTATGACCTACTGATCTTATCTGTCTTCCAATAGTCATTCAAAAATACTGTCAACTTTGTGCCAGTCACTCCCGTAAGAAGTGATATAATTGTGAATGAGATAAAGCCCTTATCTATAAAACTTATATTTAACAACCATTATATTAAATTTTAATCTTAGAAAAACTAAGTGCTATAAGAACAAGTTAGTAGAACAAAGAGTGATCAGGTGATAGGAGGGGCAGAACCTTTTACTCTGGATAGTTAGAGAAAGCCCCTTCTGGATAGGTGTTGTGTGAACTACAACCTGAATGCTTTCTAAATGATTATAAAGAATTAGTTATGAGAAAATCTAAGGATGGGTTTCTCAACCTTGTAAATGTTGACGTTGGGGCCAAATAAGAAAGAGAAGAAGGTTGTCCTGTGTACTGCAGGATGTTTAGCAGGATCCCCAGTGTCTACCCACCAGATGTCAGTAGCACCCCCCACCTCAGATTTTGATGATGAAAAAACGTCTACAGACATTGCCAAATGTCCCCTTGGGGGCAAAATCACCCCCAGTTGAGAATAACTAATCTAGATGAAGAATATTTCAGGCATAAGTTATAGCAAGAGGAAAGATTTTGAGGCAGGAACAAGTTCAGCAAGCTCAAAGAAGAGAAAGGACAGTGGAGATGACAGTGAGTGAGTAGAAACGTTGTCAAGATAGGCTCAGAAAAATAGAGGAAAGACCATATGATTGCTTAGTTTGAAAGAAGGAGAAAATGAATTATTATTCTTTTAATGTAGTTTGATTAAAAAAATATATATTAATATTGGTATCCATGAAAGTTGGTGTGAATTATAAAGGCCCTCAGTAACGAAATATTTGTGGACTAATTTAGAATGCAAGAAGCTGTGGCCTGGAGGCAAGAAGATGCAGCATAAAAACCAGAAACCTTCTGGTACATACAAGAATTTGCCTCATTTTCTATACATGACTCTTTCTGCTGTAGAAAATCCCACATGATGACATATTCTCCATAGCCAACCATACAGTGGTCACTCCCTTGGTTAGCATCAGTATGATACCAAGTAATATAAAGACAGATTTATGGAATACCTAATTTGGATCCAAATTATTTTTAATAGGCATTATATAATAGCATATTTCTGTTTAATAAATTTGAATAAAATAGCATTAAAATGAGAGTTGAAGGAGAAAAGAAAGAATAATCTATAATTAGTATTTCTTAATCTGAAAATAATGTCAACTTCCATTCACTCCTAGAAAATGTTTCCAGTTTGTTCCCCTTTGTTTTATGTCAATAGCAGTTTTCAAGGTCAGGATTCTTTGTTTAAAAAAGAAATTCTACTTTTGGGGAACTACTGACAGATTTCAGGAGATTATTTTTAGGTTAGTCAATTCTATTATAAATTTCATTCCTTGCTTTCCCTCTATAAGATTTCAGGTTCAAGTAGTATAGATATCAGTGCATTTTCTCATTTGTTAAATGAAAAAAATTTGTTTTAGAAAATGGAAATGTTTTTATAGCAATTCTATGGATATGTTCCAGCATGTAGAGTAACAAGATATTCTTCCAAATCCCTTTATCTTATGTAGAAAGGATGACATGGATTTTTTCCATGTCTTAGTGGTATTAAGATGTCAGTCAACATGAAATGCTATTTTAAATTTCTAGTATCTATTTTCTGCCTTTAATTCCCTTAATGCTGTTTATTTAGGTTGTACCTAAACATGTTCTAATCTTATAAACTTATGACAGACTGGAAAGAAATACCATACATTTATTTATGTTTTCATCATAGTATTTAGGTCAAAATACAAAATAGGATAAAAAGAATGGTTCGTGATTTGGTGAAGCCATATGCTTTGCACATAAAAGGCATCTAATTATGAATGAATGAATGAGTAGTGTTTTAGAGCTGAAAGGGATCTTAAAGACCATCCAATTCAACCCTCCCAATTTATCAAAGAAAAAACCCTAAGGCCAAAATATTTGATCAAAAGAAATTAATTTTCCCAAAACTTACCAGATATCTGATAACCCTCTCTGACTACTTTTGCTCATATTAATTATTTTAACATAGTCATATCCAACTAGCCACACATACCCATTCATATAGTAATACATTTATCTATTTATTGATATATAAAAAATTATTGAGCATTCTCTAAGTACTAGGCATGGCCCTTAGGTAATATGGATACAGTGGGGAATAAGACATAGTCTTTATGCTTCAGGAGCTTATTATCTGGCAGAAAGAAATATATGTAAAAAGGAATTAAAGAGTAAGACATGCTATGACAAAGCATAAGAACAGTTTAATGAGCACCAGAAGAAAGATACATTGGTTCTACCTGAAAAAGCTTGGAACTGCTCCTAAAGAAGGTGAATTGTTATTGAGCCTCAAGCTTGAATAAGAGTATGATAGACTTAAAACATAAAAGCATTCTAGGAAGAGGAATGTGCATGTACAAGCCCCAAGTGTGAAAGCTCAGAACATACTTCAGGAGCATGGTACACACTGAGGAGCACCAGAGTTGAGACTAGAAATGTGCATCTAAGCTAGATTGTCGAGAGTCTGGTAAAGGGCCAGACTTTAGAAAAGTGCAAACTTCAAAGGATATATCAGCAGCACAATACAAACAGATCAGTGTTTCTGAAAGACATCAGTTGGCAGTAAGAAAGATGGATTCAAGATAACAGAGATACAGAGGCAGAGAAAGGAGTTAAGAGGTTAATGCTGGAGTCCAGATGACAGAAGATGAGGGCCGGGACTAAGATAGTGTCAGGGCTGATAGAGAAGGGAAGCTCAGCCCTTGGTAGGTGGTTGGATCAGGCAAGCAGACAAGGAGAAAAAGATGAAGTTAACAGGTCTGAGGGTTTTCTGGGACAACTAGGTGGATTAATTTTCTTTGCTGCCATTCTTAAAAATATTATAAATTGATTGCTATATTCTGCGTAAAAGCCAAAATCCTTACAATGCCCTACCAGGCCTGCATTATGTGGTTCCTATTGCCTATTTGATCTCATCTCCCATGACTACTTAATCCCTCACTACCAGCTCTGCCCTAGCCACAGTGGCCTCTAAGCTTGCCTTCAAGAATGCAAGGTGCACTCAACCACAGGACTTCCCTGACCTAACAGCTTAAAACTGTAGCCCTCTACTTTGCTGTTGCTCCCTATCTCTCTCCCCTGCTTTAAGTTTCCGTTTCTATGTGGCACTTATCATTCATCCTCATAATTTTATATCTGTGTGTGTATGTGTATAATGATTGCCTTTCTCTCCCTACCAGGTTGTTAACACATAAAGACCAGGGTTATTTTCAGTTTTTATTTACTTCTATCTCCCAGCACACAGAAGACTGTCCAATAGATGTTCAAAAATATTTGTTGAATACAATAATGCATGCATACATGAATGAATCCATAATGGATTAATAGTGCCTTAAGTAGAAATATTAATTAATACTTTAACATGTTTTAATCATGTTTCTAAATCTGACAATTTATGTCTTTATTCCAGAAAACGACACAGGAAGGGAAAAAATTTGCCACTTACCCTCTTCACTTAATTCTAGACAATGGGTTTGATGAATCTGTTTTAAGTTCAGTTCAGGCTTTCATCCTCTGTTTCCTACATGGTTCTTAGAATATGAAAAAGTTTTAGGAGGCTTATACTATTCATATCAAAGGATTTCATTTTTTATTGTCACGAATTTTATCTTACATCTTTACCCTTCATAGTATTATTTAAATTATACTTCCAGTCTATATATAAATTCATACCCATTTCCACCCCAGGAATTTTTCAGAAACTCATTCTCCCTCCTTTACTTTACTATCCCTATTTCTACTCTCTGGAAATTTAAAATAAGGCATTTCCTCTTTTATTCTCCCACAAGTTTCTTTTTCCATCTAGATAGACCCCCATATCTGATCTTATGATTACTCTTACCTCCTCAGAATAAAGGAAAGAAGAAAGTACTATATATATAAAACTATTTGTCTCATGATATAATTAGTTTAAAATTAAATTAAAATAAAGCATATTATTGTAGAGTTAAAATAGAAGGCAGAAAACACAACTATTGAGCTAATATTCTGAAGCTAAGCTACATAATATGTTTGTACTTTGCACAGATCTGTAAAGATAGGTATAATTGACCCCTGTTTTTGCAGGTGAGGATACTTAGGCTAAGAGAGGTCCAATGACTTGCCCATGGTTGCTACTAAGTGGCAAGGCAAGAATTTGAATGCAATTCTGATGCTAAAATCTATACACTTTTTTCCTAGGGATAGGGAGAAATGTCCTGATAAAAGAATTAGGCTAAATGATCCCTGAGATTGCTTTGAGCAGTAATATTCTATGGGTCTAAAAATCCATGCAGTGATATCAGCCTATGACTGTGGTAACTTCAAAACAAAGCAACGTCAAATGAATATTTATTTTCATCTAACAACTACGGGTAAACAAAGATAAGCAAAATCACCTGAAAATATCTAAGAAGGCTACAAAAGTATGATTTGAGATAGAAAAGTAAAAGGTCCAATTCCTAATTACTTTTCCACCACACCCCAAGTCTATTCATAACAAGTGTTTGGAGTTTAAGTGACAAAATTTAGATAAATGGACAAGCCACAGTTTAACTTAATGTCGTATCAAATATCAACAGTATGTCTAGTATAAACTAGGATATTCACAGCATTCCTTGTCATCAGAAAAGCATGCTATTATTACCAAATTAAGACACATAAGTATTCCTGTGCCCTGCCCTTCAGCTTCAAAGCCGAGTGGCTGAGGGTCAAAACACCAACATTATGGTCGTTGGTAATCCCAGTTAACTCGTGCAGCCCAATGATCCATCCATATATGGCAATGGCATGCCCTGTGATTCACAGCCAAGGGGCTCTGCAGAGAAAGCAGGCTCTGGGAGGCCCGCAGGTCACGAACATTGAGCTCTGCATGGGCAAGAGAGCAAATGGCTCATTCTTCTCATTTGCCAAATGTGCTTATCATGAAGTAAGAGATAAAGTTCCCTCAGAGATAATGCCCACCCCGTTACCACCTCTAACAGACCCCAAGGTACAGAGAAGCATGGAATGCTTGAGCTTGAAGAGCAGTGGGGCTGACGTAATACAGCCTCCTGGATTCACGTGGTTGTCAGAGAGTAAGTGACCAACACAAGGATGGAGTGAGGTTGAGGCAGAGTCGCGGTCACAGTTGTCTTTCTTTCCAATCCTTTCTGAAGGTGATATTGCAGAGTGGTTAAAAGGTCTGAATCAGACTTTGTCCTGCTTTGAAATTCTGCTTCTGTTTTATGTTAACTCTTTGTGTGAGTCTAGGTCACTTGATTTGAGCCTCATTGGTGAGGTTCAAATAGGACACTGCATGACAGGTATTGCCACCAAGCCTCACACAGGTAGGTGTTTAATAAATGCTAACTAGTTACATAAATTTTGTTATTTATCCTCAGTATCAAATATAGTATGACTTACCATTCGTAAAAAGAAGGGATAAAAATAGGAGGAGTGGGCTATTTTAAGTAGTTTATACCTTTGTTCTTTTGGGGCATCACCTTATTCTATATAATGTGACCCCCCCAGTGTGACTATGAATGCTTGACCCGGCACTTGTCATTAACCAGCAGCTTCAGAGTCCAACCTTCACAAAGGATCCTAACCTGCCTCCAAACCTGCAGAATGTCCAATTGATTTCAATTCAGTAATTTCTCTTTCAATTAAGTTAAATTCAATTTAAGTTAAAGTAATTGGAAGGATTTAGGTTTGTAGAATGCAGTGATTAGGTTTATCAAACAATCATAACATGTGCAAAACCTCACAGTTAGGACAAGTCCTAGTGAAGTTTGGCAAACCTGCCTCCTCTTTCCTCTTCCAAAACCCTGCTCCCCTCTTCTGAGTGCCTCTCAATGTCTCACACTGGCCCAGGTGCCCTTACCTTCCGTGAACGTTTGCAGCTTCCCTGGACATGTCTTATTGAATTTATACTAACAAAACTGTGGTCTGAAAAGGAGCCAATTGACTCACATTCAGATGTTATAACAGAATGATGTGTGACCCTCTTCAGGGACATTTGTATTCAAAAGGAGTTGAGATTTTAACAAAGAAATTAACCTTCAGTCATAGAATTTTAAGTAAGTAAAAGAGGAATATATTTTGAGGCACATGGTTTTCCCAGTTCCTCCCAGATAATGTCATTTCAAGATCCACCTACTCTGTTGATGAAAAATATTAGGTAAAAACTTCTTTTAAAATATTTGAACTTAAAGGGAATGTTTAAGCTTAATTTGCTGTTTTAAGATTCAGTCAGCTGAGTGAAACTAAAACTAGTAGGCCCCTTTCTCGGAAACAGTCCAGTGGCCTTCTCCACCACAGCCCCACAGCAAGATGGCTCAAGTACATGCACTGACTTAACATCAGCCCAATAATGGAACACCTGCTATGTGCAAGACATAGTACTAGACAACATGGGAATAGAAAGATTATTTTTTTAGTCAGATGCCAGGGACTCAGTCAGAATGAGTCTTATTTGTGTATTTGTCTCCAAAGTTCTTTATTTATTGCTCAACATTAGTAACTATCACTTGACTTAATTATGTGGTTAATTGTGTTCATGACTGCCTTCAACATTAGGTGAGATTCCTCTCCACAGAAGGAACAATTTTCTGGACATTTCTGGAGGCCTCAACACTTAACACAATACTTTGTCCTTAGGAAGTACCTCTAGACACTAAGTCCTGAACATCTCAACCCTACAGCCATTTTCTAGAGCTGATAAACAAGTTCTCTCAGTTAGAAGACTCACTTCCAAAGTGAAGAAATTCAGTTACTGAAATCCAGAATGAGAGTAAAAATAGAAAGTTATCACATGTTACTTATTATCTATATGTTTTGTTTCATGACAAAATTTGAGACACATTGTTAAAAAATATTTTCCATAGCTAAATTAATATTTAAGATCATATGATAAAATTGTATCAATCACATGACTAAATACTTTTTCCTGAAAAAATAAAATTATATGAAATGCAACGCAAAACTCAATAAAATAATCACTTAAATTTAGGTTGTCACTTTAGTTATTTCACTATTAGTAAAATGGATATCTTATTAGATTTAGTAAAAATTTTAGTCTGGTGTTTAAAAATTTATATATTGCTTTTTCTCCTAAAAAAATTGGCAGCTCTTTTGTTTCTGATGTCCAAAAGTTATTTTTTAAGGAAAACAACCTTTCTTTCATAGCATCTGTACATAACAATGAGACAATGAACCCACATAATTTCTTTGCATGTGCTTCAAATCCTAATATTCTTATGCCAAACATCTTTATATCCTCTTAGCCAACTCTGCTCTGTAGAGTCTTTCTACTCACCTTATTCTGCTCACAAACTCTCACTAAAATATAATTTTAGAACGTGTTTATTTAAAAGATTATTTCCTTAAAAGTGAGAAAACCCTCCTTGAATTTACAAAATAAAAGTCTCCCTTTTTCTACTTGTAAGTTAATAGAGCCTAAAATAAATCAATTTTTCTTTTTCTGTCTGAGTATATAAAGGCGTATCAAATTCCCAATGCTAGCAATATATATCTCATTTCTACAATGTGCACAATATCACTTGTGATTACTGGTTATTATTTTAACTGGATATTCCTTTTACCCAGTTGCTGGAAAAGTATACATTTTCTTGACTTTTAAATTCATTTTGACATTAATATGAAATATAATTTCTTTTGAACACACTTCAAAGAATGCTAGCAATGTAGGCAAGTAACTGTCTTCAATTACACTTGGAAATATTTGTCATCCTTATCATCTTGAATCAGTGACTCAGCTTTGCCTTGCTCAGGCAGACACAGCAACTGCCCTGGCATTAACATTAGGGATGTCTTCGAAGAGAGGAAGATTAGTAAAGCACATAAAATCTCCTGCATATGTTTCTGTGAACTTTCCATTTCTCTTCAACCTCTGACTTGAGTCATTCCACTGTTATTGCCAAATTTTGGGAATTCCTGTGGCATTTTGCTGTTTTAAGACACTAGTAAGGTACAGTGTTTAAAATCAGGACTGTCCCAGAAATTTTTGTAATCTGATTTAAGAACAACCCAGATAGATGAATAAATAATGTTATGTAGGAATGTCTTCACAACAGAAGCTGACAATATATCCCAGAGCTTGTCACTGACTTTAGATTCCTTTCTCAGTAAAAAAGAAGTCCCACGGAGGGGCAGAGTCAAGATGGCAGACTAGAAGGACACAGATTTCACATCTCTGCAAAACTAGGGCACCTACCAGGCACTGGTGGGGGACCACAGACACCTAAGGGGATGTGGAAAACTGCCCAGTGACTGGCTTGTGGGATCCTGGTTCCCAGGCCAGAGGTCAGGCCTGAGCTCCTGTGGTGGGAACTCCAAGTCCAAACCACTGGAATAACACAGAACCTCAGGCCCCAGGGAATATTAATTGGAGTGAGGCCTCCTGGAGGTCCTCATCTCAGCACCAAGACCCAGACCCAGCCCTATCCAACTGCCTGCAAACTCCAGTGCTGGACACCTAAGACAAACAACCAGTAAGACAGGAATACAGCCCCACAAATCAAAAAAGAAAAAAAAAGAAACAACAGAAAAATATGTTACAGACGAAGAAGCAAGGTAAAAACCTACAAGACCAAATAAATGAAGACGAAATAGGCAACCTACCTGAAAAAGAATTCAGAGTAATGAGAGTAAAGATGATCCAAAATCTTGGAAACAGAATGGAGAGAATACAAGAAACATTTAACAACGATCTAGAAGAACTAAAGAGCAAACAAACAGTGATGAACAACACAATAACTGAAATTAAAAATACTCTGCGCATTGGGAGCCGGTGCTCCACGGCGGGGGAGGCCGCAGCAGTGAGAGGCCCGTGTACCACAAAAAAAAAAAAAAAAAAAAAAAAATACTCTAGAAGGAATCAATAACAGAATAACTGAAGCAGACGAACGGGTAAGTGACCTGGAAGATAAAATAGTAGAAATAACTGCTGCAGAGCAGAATAAACAAAAAATACTGAAAAGAATTGAGGACAGTCTCAGAGACATGAATATACGTATCAATAACTACCTTAAATGTATATGGATTAAATACTCCAACCAAAGGACATAGACTGGCTGAATGGATACAAAAACAAGACCCCCATATATACGCTGTCTACGAGGGACCTACTTCAGACTTAGGGACACATACCAACTGAAAGTGAGGGGATGGAAAAAGATATTCCATGCAAATGAAAATCAAAAGAAAGCTGAAGTAGCAATTCTCATATCAGACAAAACAGACTTTAAAATAAAGACTATTACAAGAGACTAAGAGGGACACTACATAATGATCTAGGGATCAATCCAAGAAGAAGATATAACAATTGTAAATATTTATGCACCCAACATAGGAGCACCTCAATACATAAGGCAAATGCTAACAGCCATAAAAGAGTAAATCAACAGTAACACAATCATAGTAGGGGACTCTAACACCCCACTTTCACCAGTGGACAGATCATCCAAAATGAAAATAAATAAGGAAACACAAACTTTAAATGACACATTAAACAAGAAGGACTTAATTGATATTTATAGGACGTTCCATCCAAAAACAACAGAATACACTTTCTTCTCAAGTGCTCATGGAACATTCTCCAGGATAGACCATATCTTGGATCACAAATCAAGCCTTGGTAAATTTAAGAAAATTGAAATCGTATCAAGTATCTTTTCTGACCACAACGCTATGAGACTAGATATCAATTACAGGAAAAAAACTGTAAAAAATACAAACACATGGAGGCTAAACAATATGCTACTAAATAACCAAGAGATCACTGAAGAAACCAAAGACGAAATAAAAACTACCTAGAAACAAATGACAATGAAAACACAACAACCCAAAACCTATGAGATGCAGCAAAAGCAGTTCTAAGAGGGAAGTTTATAGCAATACAATCCTACCTCAAGAAACAGAAAAATCTCAAATAAACAACCTAACCTTATATTTAAAGCAATTAGAGAAAAAAGAACAAAAATTAGGGAAAAAAGAACCAAAAAAAACCCCAAAGTTAGCAGAAGGAAAGAAATCATAAAGATCAGATCAGAAATAAATGAAAAAGAAATGAAGAAAACAACAGCAAAGATCAGTAAAACTAAAAGCTGGATTTTTGAGAAGAAAAACAAAATTGATAAACCATTAGGTGGACTCATCAAGAAAAAAAGGGAGAAGACTCAAATCAACAGAATTAGAAATAAAAAGGTGAAGTAACAACTGACACTGCAGAAATACAAAGGATCATGAGAGATTACTACAAGCAACTATATGCCAATAAAATGGACAACCTGGAAGAAATGGACAAATCCTTACAAAAACACAACCTTCCGAGACTGAACCAGGAAGAAATAAAAAATATAAACAGACCAATCACAAGCACTGGAATTGAAGCTGTGACTAAAAATCTTCCAACAAACAAAAGCCCAGGACCTGATGGCTTCACAGGCAAATTCTATCAAACATTTAGAGAAGAGCTAATACCTATTCTTCTCAAACTCTTCCAAAATATAGCCGAGGGAGGAACACTCCCAAACTCATTCTCTGAGGCCATCCTCACCCTGATACCAAACCCAGACAAAGATGTCACAAAGAAAGAAAACTATAGGCCAGTATCACTGATGAACATAGATGCAAAAACCCTCCACAAAATACTAGCATACAGAATCCAACAGCACATTAAAAGGATCATACACCATGATCAAGTGGGGTTTATCCCAGGAATGCAAGGATTCTTCAATATATGCAAAGCAATCAATGTGATACATCATATTAACAAACTGAAGGAGGAAAATCATATGATCATCTCAATAGATACAGAAAAAGTTTTCGACAAAATTCAACACCCATTTATGATAAAACTCTCCAGAAAGTAGGCATAGAAGGAAACTACCTCAACATAATAAAGGCAATATATGACAAACCCACAGCCAACATCGTCCTCAATGGTGAAAAAATGAAACCATTTCCTCTAAGATCAGGAATAAGACAAGGTTACCCACTCTCACCAGTATTATTCAACACAGTTTTGGAATTTTTAGCCACATTGATAAGAGATGTAAAAGAAATAAAGAGTCCAAATCAGAAAAGAAGATGCAAAACTGTCACTGTTTGCAGATGACATGATACTATACATAGAGAATCCTAAAGATGCTACCACAAAACTACTAGAGCTAATCAATGAATTTGGTAGACTATTTGGATACAAAATTAATGCACAGAAATCTCTGGCATTCCTATACACTAATGATGAAAAATATGAAAGAGAAATTAAGGAACCACTCCCATTTACCACTGCAACACAAAGAATAAAATACCTAGGAATAGACCTACCTAAGGAGACAAAAGACGTGTGTGAAGAAAGCTATAAGACACTGCTGAAATAAATTAAAGATGATACAAACAGATGGAGAGATATACCATGTTCTTGGGTTGGAAGAATCAACACTGTGAAAATGACCATACTATCCAAAGCAATCTACAGGTCCAATGCAATCCCTATCAAACTACCAATGGCATTTTTCACAGACCTAGAACAAAAAATTTCAAAATTTTTATGGAAACACGAAACACCCCGAAGAGCCAAAGCAATCTTGAGAAAGAAAAACGGATCTGGAGGAATCAGGCTCCCTGGCTTCAGACTATACTACAAAGCTGCAGTAATCAAGACAGTATGGTACTGGCACAGAAAGAGAAATATAGATCAATGGAATAGGATAGAAAGCCCAGAGATAAACCAATGCACATATGGTCACCTTATCTTTGATAAAGGAGGCAAGAGTATACAATGGAGAAAAGACAGCCTTTTCAATAAGTGGTGCCTGGAAAACTGGACAGCTACATGTAAAAGAATGAAATTAGAACACTTCCTAACACCATACACAAAAAAAAAACTCAAAATGGATTAAAGACCTAAATGTAAGGTCAGACACTATCAAACTCTTAGAGGAAAACATAGGCAGAACACTCTATGACATAAATCACAGCACGATCCTTTTTGACCCACCTCCTAGAGAAATGGAAATAAAAACAAACATAAACAAATGGGACCTAATGAAACTTCAAAGCTTTTGCATAGCAAAGGAAACCAGAAACAAGACAAAGAGACAACCCTCAGAATGGGAGAAAATATTTGCAAACAAAGCAACTGACAAAGGATTAATCTCCAAAATATACAAGCAGCTCATGCAGCTCAATATCAAAAAAACAAAAAACCCAGTCCAAAAATGGGCAGAAGACTTAAATAGACATTTCTCCAAAGAAGACATACCAATTTCCAACAAACACATGAAAGGATGCTCAACATCACTAATCATTAGAGAAATGCAAATCAAAACTACAATGAGATATCACCTCACAGCAGTCAGAAAGGCCATCATCAAAAAATCTACAAACAATAAACGCTGGAGAGGGTGTGGAGAAAAGGGAATACTCTTGCACTGTTGGTTGGAATGTAAATTGATACAGCCACTATGGAGAACAGTATGGAGGTTCCTTGAAAAACTACAAATAGAACTACCATATGACCCAGCAATCCCACTACTGGGCATATACTCTGAGAAAACCATAATTCAAAAAGAGTCATGTACCACAGTGTTCATTGCAGCTCTATTTACAATAGCCAGGACATGGAAGCAGCCTAAGTGTCCATCAACAGATGAATGGATAAAGAAGTTGTGGCTGATATATACAATGGAATATTACTCAGCCATAAAAAGAAACAAAATTGAGTTATTTGTAGTGAGATGGATGGACCTAAGAGTCTGCCATACAGAGTGAGGTTAAGTCAGAAAGAGTAAAACAAATACCGTATGCTAACACATATATATGGAATCTAAAAAAAAAAAAAGCTTCTGAGAAACCTATGGGCAGGACAGGAACAAAGAGGCAGACGTAGAGAGTGGCCTTGAGGACAAAGGGAGGGGGAAGGATAACATGGGACGAAGTTAGAGAGTAGCATTAACATATATACACTACCAAATGTAAAATAGACAGCTAGTGGGAAGCACCTGCATAGCACTAGGAGATCAGCTCAGTGCTTTGTGACCACCTAGAGGGGTGGGATAGGGAGAGTGGGAGGGAGACACAAGAGGGAGGGGATATGGGGATATACATATGCATATAGCTGATTCACTTTGTTATATACCAGAAACTAACACCACATTATAAAGCAATTATACTCCAATAATGATGTTTAAAAAAAAAGAAACAATAAAAAGAAGAAGCACCATGAGTCCTTGAACAGTAATCAATATCCATAATTAGTGCTTATCTGCCAAACCACTATTGCCTACTGGGTATGTTATTTTGGGGGAAAGCGGGTTATTATTCAAAAGTATGAATTTGACCTTTCCAAGGGAGTATTGTCTGACCGGCTGAATGCTCTTTTTCTCTTTGCTTGTAGCTATGTATCAATGAAATACAATAGAATATAAGGTGGCACATTAAAGAGGAAAATAGTACATATGTGAACATGAACTAGCTAAATCTTCTAATACCACCTCTTTACCAAAGAGCTACTATTTCCTGATAGCTCTCTGTATCACAAAATTTGAACTGAAATTTGTGTCAAAGCATATCTAAGTCTCATAAAAATCCAATAGTACATCTTTTATTAGGAGAGTCCAGGATATGCTCAGGAGACATTAGGACCAATATGGAATTTAGGGTTCAGAAATGAAGCAGAATGTAGCCATGTGGTGTGGGGTTGCTATTAAAAGGAGTGGAACTAACAGCCCACATCATCTTCCACCAGAGGAGGCTGCTGCTAAATTAGAACTGTCCCAGTGTGGGCATGTAAGATTTAAAAAACCATTGGATCCTCTGCATTCTAAGATTATACAAGCAGAAATGTCATAGAAGCTTGGTTTTAGATGGGGTTCTACCATAAACTAGTTTTAAAACCTTATAAATTAATTTAGTAACTTATTCACCAGTAATTTATGGACCACCAACCTTAAGCTAGACACTATTTAATGCTGGAAATACAGGCGAAGGAAAGAGACAGGTCCTCTGCTCTCCTGAAGCTTACAATTGAGCATGGCTGACAAATATTAAATACAACCATATAATGTGCAATAAATACTATAAACAAAAAGTATAGTCAATTAGGAATTCTAACAGGAAGTGAGTCAGAGAAGGCTTCTCTGAGAAAGTAACATTTAAGCCAGTAGTTCTAAATTTTGCACATTAAAATCACCTGGAGGAGCTTTAAAATCAACGAGTGCTTGACCCCATACCAGATCAAAGGAACTGAATCTGAGATTGAGGTCCAGGTAGTATTATTTAATAAAATCTCACCCAAGTGGGCTTCCCTGGTGGCGCAGTGGCTGGAAGTCCGCCTGCCGATGCGGGGGACGCGGGCTCGTGCCCCGGTCCGGGAATATCCTACATGCCGCGGAGCGGCTGGGCCCGTGAGTCATGGCCGCTGAGCCTGCGCGTCCGGAGTGGGAGAGGCCACAACGGTGAGAGGCCACGTAGTGGAAAAAAAAAAAAAAAAAAAACTCACCCAAGTGAATGTAATTTGCAGCCAGCATTAAGACCACACATTTCAGCTGATGTCAGATGGTAGGAAGAGGCTGAGTAGGGAGTACACGGGAAAGTTTTCAAGGCAGAAAGAATGATATTTGTCAAAGCACTGGAAAGAGCCTGCCATGTTTAGGAATTAAAAGGAATGCACTGGGAGATGCATTAGGCAGAGACATTGGATCTGGGTCTCTCTGCAAGCGATCTGAAGGATTTGGGATTTTATCCTAAGTACAATGTAAAGCTATTAAACAGAACTGACATGACCAATTTTTAAAGATTGCTTTGGCTCCTCTCGTTAGAAATCACCGGAATGGTCAAAAGAGGAACAAGGGATGAAGGAGATAAGAGATAATGATGATGGCTCGCACTGGGCTTGTAGCCGTAGAGATGAAGAAAGAATTATTTTGAGCTATTTCAGAACTAGAACTGACATTTTGATGAATTGAATAAAGGAGGGTGAGGGAAAGGTATGAAAGAAGATTCCCAGGTTTCTAGTTTGAACAGCTGGGCAAAAGCATGCACATTTGCTGAGATATGTAACACTGGAGAAGATAAAATGCTTGTGCCTGTAAATTTGAGGTACCTGTGACACTCAAGTACAGGTGTCAAGCAACCGGTTGGATATGTGTCTTAGGAAAAAAGTCTAGACATTCCAGTTTGGAAGTCAGCAGCATATAGATAGTACTTGAAGCTATATGTGATATGAAAGCCTGGAGAGAGCACAGAATAAAAGGGCTGAGGTAGTCTCAGTCACCATTTTGTTATTGTAAAACGAAAGGATTGGATATGATCAATGGTTCTCAAACTTCAGTGTGCCTCAGAATCATCCAGAGGACTTGTTAAAACATCAGTTGTTGCGTTCACCTTTGAAAGTCTCTGATTTTGTGGGTCTGGTGTAGGGCCTGTGAAATTGCATCTCCAGCAAGTTTCCTGGGTGATATTAAAGCCAGCAGATAGAAGCCATACTTGAAAACTACATACTCTACGATCTCCCTTCCTTCTCTAATATTCTACAGTAACATCGCTGTGCTATCTGCAAAAACTCACAGGAAAACATGTGCAAATGTCAGATAGAGATTTTAGTATTGCAAAATGAAAGAATTGTAAAACGAAAAGATAGATGTGAGCACAGGAATGGTTAAGAGTTGTTTCATGCCTTCACAATTTGTTTTTTTAATGTTGGGCAAATTGAGCAGTTGACAAATATTTATTGAGCACCTTCATGGAAAACATTGTATGGAAAAGTAAATCTGCAATTCTCTCAAAGTTAAGTGTATACATTCTCTTCTTGGTGTTGCAGCTGTTTTTGAACAACCTATTGAAATTTAGAGAATTCAGTTCTTTAAGCATCATTCTGTCATTCGCAAAGAAACCTTGAGGTAGAGATAAGCAACACAGACCACAATATAGGCATTTTGCACCTTGCACACACACACGCACAGAGAATCAATTAAGATTGTGAGAATTGGACTCCCCTTGTGGCGCAGTGGTTAAGAATCCGGCTGCCAAGGCAGGGGACACGGGTTCAAGCCCTGGTCCAGGAAGATCCCACGTGCCATGGAGCAACTAAGCCCATGCACCACAGCTACTGAGCCTGCGCTCTAGAGCCCGCAAGCCACAACTACTGAAGCCCGCGAACCTAGAGCCCAAGTTCGTCAACAAGAGAAGCCACGGCAATGAGAAGCCCATGCACCGCAATGAAGAGTAGCCCCTGCTCGCAGCAACTAGAGAAAGCCTGCACACAGCAACGAAGACCCAAAGCAGCCAAAAAAAAACGATTGTGCGAATAGTGTTTTATTTTACTCTTATTACTTCATCTCATTCACTCTTCACATTAAGAAGTACACAGCTCATCATTTAAAGGACGGTTTAAGGTACATTATTATTATTAGTTATTGGCAACCAAAATTTTAAGAAAGCAAACATATTCCCTACCTAGACTTCTCAATTGTCACATCATCAAAGAATTTGGATTACACATTTTTCATAGAATTGTCAAAATAGATACATTATTCAATCTCAACCTGCCTCTTCTGTGGATGGTTCCTGGATGAGTAAAGCTGATGCTTCAAAAAGGACACAGTAAACAAACTTACCAAAACTATTTGAGAGAACTCTACCTACTCTTCCAATTTCTAAAGCAGCATAGTGATATTATTTATGCAGATACAATCACATACTCTTCCTCCAAATCCTAATTTTCTAACAGGTTGTGTTTGTATTCAAGAGCAGTAGTTACAAGGTTGCTGATTGAGGTGAGAGCCTCATTCTGCTGAAAAAATGAAATAGATCAAAGTGTCATAGAACATTGCTAAAGTGAATAGCAACTCCCCTGTCTGGGCTGGGCATTTGCTGTGATTTTTTAATGTCACCAAATAAAAGTTTTAAGCTACCCAGGGACAAAGACCAAAGGATTTTTTTTTATTCATTGGTTTCCTGCCCAAGACATTCAATTTAAATAACACTTGCATTGTTGCCAGCCCTCAACTGAAGGTGATGAGCTTTACTTCAAACATTGTAGGTCCAAGATCCCTAAGTTGACAAGCTTGTTTGGACAAAATGGTGCACCCACAGACAAGCTCCTATGCATGAAGAGCAGGTGCTTCAAAGAGAAGAGGTCACCTGCCCTCTTTTTTTACCTCTCAATGATGGAAGTCATGAGCCTTGGGTAATACCCAGCCACAACTCTCACCTCATGTGAGGTGAGTTCCATGTGATATCCAAACACAACTTCCTAACCTCAGTTAAGACATTGCAGGACAGCTCCTCTCTATTCTCTGGTAGAAATGTTAAGCTATAAGTAAGCATAATTTCTGGACAATGAGAGTCTTCTCATGGGAGTTTTGCAAGCAACACACATCCTGTTCTCTTGCTGAGTGACAAGGGAAGGGACAAAAAACCTTGGTGTGCTTTAACATTTCTTAATCCATTTGTTTCCCATGAGAAAGAAAAAAGTATTACTTTTTTTATGGGTCTTCAGTCTATTAATTTTTTTTATTAATTTTAATTATGGATTTTTCAGTTCCACAAAGGGGAATCTGACTGAGGTCTCTTATTACAAAATGGCTGACGAAGGTATTAAAATATAAATAGCAGAACGTTCTAAATCAAAATCATGGACGTAAGCAGAGGCACAAGAACCTATACATATGTGATATGTGAATAGAAGTAAACAATATTTTTTAAAACAACCAACTAGGTAGCTGTGTTAATTTGAGTCCTCTGAGAAACAGATGTCAAGAGAGGATTAGACCTCTGAAAAAGAATAGTAATGTTCTTTCCAGCAAAACATTTCAGATGAAAAAGAAGAGTATTGATTTAGCTGCATTAATAATAATACAACTGATATTCACTGAGTTTTTTATCAGGTTCCTGGCACTAGTACATATATATTTTACATGTTCTATGTCACTTAATTTTCACAATCAACCTGTATGATATGTGCAGGGGGTCTGTTGTTACTCTCACTTAACAGATGAGGAAATTTATTTAAGCAATTTACCCAAAGTACAGCCAGTAAATGATAGGGCTGAGATTTCAGTCTAGTTAGCCTGATAACAAAGTCCTTTCCCTTAAACTGATTTGTACCCCCCAAACAAATGAAAATAATCAGTAAATCGATAAACATGCATTTATTGGACATCTACTGTGTTCTCAGTGCTCTGAAGGATACTAAAAAACAGGAATCTTTGGTGTTTATGACTGTACAGCGTAAAGATGCAACAAGAAATACAAATCTTTTATAGATAAATGATATGAGACTATATAAAATTAACTACTAAATTATATGGTTCATTCTGGAAGTGCTGTGGGAGTTTAGAGGAAAGATTATTAAATAAGTATTTAAGTGAGACAGAGCAGAATTCCTAAGGAGTTGGGATTGGAACTGCTCTTTGGATCATGCATAAAGTTTAAATAGGCAGAGAGTCAAAAGGAAGGACTTAGAGCCGAAGAGAATAATAGGAACAAAACCTTAAGGGCAGAAATGAGTGACACATTCCAAGGACCATGACGGGTGGAAGCCACAAGACAGGTAACATATCTATTCAATTACATTGGAAGTTTTGTTTGAGAAAGTCAGGTGCTCCATAAATGTTCATAAGTCAGTGAATCAACGAATAAGTGAATGTGTAAATGATGATCATATTTCCAAAATTATAGAAGGATGAAGCTAAATTCTCTCTTTAAATTCAATTTCTTCTCTTTTTTTCTATGTCTTTAAGTTTAGTGATAAAATGCCATGAAAAGGTTAAAATAGAAAACTAAATCTCTGGAGAATCCTGTATTCACAGGATTCACTTCAAAATTTACCCCTAAAAATCAGACACCTAGAATCCTAATAGAAAATGCTCCTTTAGTTATCTATGTATTTCTATAAAATTTCTCTGATTTCAGCCACACTATGACTTTATTTTTTTAAAAAAATCATTAATAGTATCCCTTACTGAAGCTGAATCTTAAAAAGAGAAATTTTCTCAAGGGATAGACAACATCAGAGAATTATGAAAAGCATAAAGTAACAAAATGAATTACATGTTTTTAATGGGAAAATGAAACATGAACACCTAAGTATTTTCTTTAAAATACACTGAGAAATATTTCCCAAATACATGGGAAGTTAATGGTAACTTGATAAGTCAATTTAAAATTTCTAATGTTAAGAATTTTTCTAGGCTTGAAGGAATTGGGGTCAGAGAATAGAGACTATTTCTTTATCAAGCAATAGATCATGCAGTGACAACCCGTGTGAACACACAGCACATCTTCAGAATCTCAAGGCTGCAGGAAGGTCAGCATGTGGCACTGTGTTCTTTGTTTCATATCTCCAGTCAAGCTTAGAATGTTTTGTGTGTAACAATGAGAGAAAAAAAACACTTTAAAATGACCTCTGGCATGAGGGGAAAATTCCCTTGGCTTTGTTGAAATAATCATTACCATTCAATTTATACTAATCATTTGACCAATTCTATACCCCCGCACATAAAACATCCAGCAAAAGATTGCTATAGGTGAAAAGAAAATGCAAACCTCACCCTTCCCTACCATATGAAGTCAGCAACAGGGAACGCAATTAGTAAACTAGCAAACTGTGTTAAAAGAACTCCATAACCAATCAAGTTCAGTATTTCTAGGGCTGGGATATCATCTGTGGTACTGAGGTACTGCTTTGTCAACAAGGATTCCCTTGACAACGTGAAACAGCAATTCCCAATTAAAACGTTTTAAAAATTTAAAGCCATTCAAGTGCTACACAAATTATGTTTTCTCAACCAGAGAAGCTCCAGTTACTCTTTGGATTGATGGGAAGACTTATACAGGATGATACCTCCCAAAGTGTGTTAAATGAAACCTTAGTTCCAAAGGATGTTCACAGCTGTGACAGGAAGAAATGGTCCCGTGATTAAAGGCTGGATGAAACAAATGTCTTTACTACTGGGATTCCCAAACTCCTTCATATGATGATGTTCATTATTAATATGAAAGGGGAATAGTATGTGACATTTTCCCAATTTGATGGACTATAGAACTCACTTTTAATTGGGCGTAGGGTAACTTTCCAGGAAGTATAATTTAAGCAGTTTTTAAAGAGAAGGGGAGGAGAAAAACATGAGAACACTAAAGATGAGGCAACTCATTTTGAACCTGTTCAAACAACGTGGGCTGTTTTATATGTGTGTGTGTGTGTGAGTTTAAAATGAAACTACAAAATTCTTCAGAGCCGAAGTACATTTGAGTTTGGCAAAAATATGATTTTTTTAAGGTACTATGTTGTTCCAGCTTCCTTTTCAATTACCTTAAGCATTCTGCAGGTAGAAAAATGTGTTTTTTTTAAAGTAGAATTTTGTGTGGAAGTTAAAACATTAGAGAATTTACAGTGACATATTTTAAATTAAATTCTTTAGAAGAAAAATGCACAAAATGGAAAAAATGTATCATAAAACATGAATAAATGAGAACTTGAAAAAATCTGATATTTTGCCACCCTTACACGTCTACTAGCATCCCTATTAAAAGCAATCATTTAAAACATATCAAAATTTTTATAATTATTTTCCATCAATTGCTAGGGAATAGAAATTAAAACTATACTTAACTATAATCTGGCCACAGATGTTTACTATTCTTTGAAAATGTTAATCTCAAAATTTGGAGCATCTTATATTTTCTATAAAATGAGATGAAACTAAATCTATGGTGCACTATTTTGAGAAATAATATACATAGTTTATAATATCTTTAAAATTTTTAATTACATTAGAAAATTTTCATGAAGAATTCTTTTGTAATAACATTTTGAATATTTTATAATCATATGCCAACATAGAGAATCAACTGCTATTTAAAAAAATAGCAATTTCCAAAATGACTTCAAAGATGAAATAGGGGAGCTGACCTACTTGAAAATAGCTGAAAGAAGAAGGATCTTATAGAAAACCGAATGGAAGAGTAAAAGAGGAAGGTGCTACTTGAACAAAGTAAGAGACTCAGAAGCATGACATGTGTGGGTCAGGGAAGAGAGTAACCCAGGCCTTAAATGTTCTGAAGCTTATTAGCAGGAGAATTAAATATAAAACTACTCTCTGGTTTAAGATAAGAAGTTACAGACAATGTGTTCCTTGTGTCAATTTCAATCAAATTCAGAATACAAGATATCCCTGATGTCTTTTCCCAGATCTTCATCAGTATACAAGGAATAAGTATTTATTTTGCAAAGCATAGTTATTTTAAAAAGTAAGAAAAGAAAGCACAAAGAATGTTATAGAAGCAAAGCATTTTTCTTGCATAAATAGCCAAGCAAATAAAGAACTCAATAGATGTCCAGATGTTTGGATCTTAAAGTATCTTACAAGAGTTGGATTTAATTCAGCAGTTTGGAGCCTGGGTTCTTTTCTCAGTCCAGTCACCCTCAACTATCCGACAGGATAGTTGGTTCTATTCTTAGACATAGAATAGTATGGCAACCACAGTTCCAGGAAAATATCCAGACATGACAACATTCAGTGATAGTTTTTCTTCTATGGAATTTTCTTAGAAGTGAGGAAAACTCTTCCCAGATCCTCCTAGAAGAACTGCCCTAATAATTGATTGGCCAAAGTTGGTTCACAAACCCACTCTTCAAAGAATCACTAGGACTATCCTTAATCCAATGAGTCCACTACCAAAGCTGGAATGATGATCAGCTTTTCCAGAGGCACATGGCTGGTTGAGGAAGAGGTAAGTATCTGGAAATGATTTTTTTTTAAAGGATTCACTCAGGAAGAAGAAAGAATGAAAGCTAGGTAGAAACCAACAGTGTCCTTCACACATGTACACGTTGTCTACATTTTTAAAGACAAAAGATACATAATATTTTTGGAGTTTACACAGTAACACTAAAGAAAGCTTAACTTAAATCAAATATATGAATAAACAGCCCATATTTGAATAAGTTTCCTCTTCTGAGAAAGCCAGTAAACTCCTAAGAGCTCAGTTTCTGGAAACCTCATTTCTTAAACATTTACTCTGGTATCCTGCTTCTTTCCTGCAAACAGCCTACTACACATATCTGTGCAATAACTCATTTAAGAATAATGACAATGCTCTCAGGCAGTTAATCTCATCTGCTTCCCAAGGAAAGACAAATTGTGACATAGTGATGTTAGCGGCTCCCAGAAGTCTGCCACAGCCCTCCTCTCCCTGCACACTCATGAGAACACCTACAAGTATCAATCCATTCAGTGTCCCATTCTTGTCCTGATGAGCAGTTGTTTACTGTTATTAACAAATCCCTGTTAAGATGGTCATAGGTAATTAATGTCCTGGTGGGTAAAATTAGTGCTAAAGTGAGATTTAAAGAATAACTACCTCTATGAGAGTCATATTTAAAAAGACAGAAGTGAAATTATCTTTCATTTCCACACAGCATTAAACTAGAGTGGTCACTAAGATTTGATGGGATCAGAAGTGACACCAAATGGCAATGACAAACTACTATTAGAGCATGAAGAAAATCTCAGTCAACCTGCCTAAGAGATAAGGAGACAGTATTCACAGGTCTCTTCCTGCTTCAGCCTTTTGTCCCCACCCTAGCCTCACCCCTGGTGGGGAGGGGTATTTAAACTCAATAATTCAAAGAAGTTTTTCTATGAAAGCAGATGGTTAATAGCAAGACGAAGTGTTTCTTTATCTGGTATGTTCTCTGTTTTGAGAAATACAAGGATCACCATAAAATAGGGCTTGACAGATGGAGCACAGGGCATTGCAACAGGATTAAGTAGAAAAAGGAGCAGAAAAAAGGAAAGAAAAAGGATAGGGGACTTCTAGTACCTGTGAGAAGTTTGTGCAATATTGAGAAACAAATACTTATGAGGAACAAATACTTGTTTCTCAATAAAGAATAAGAAAGGTTTGCACTCTGCTTTGAATCCTAGTCAGTCATAAATAACATTAGATCTTTCCTGATGATGGGTAAAGTCTATGAGTCTCTTCAGTGCATCATAACAAGGGCACACCTATCACAGGGAAACTTCACCCAAGGTTCAAATTCCAGCTACTCTCAAAGTTCAATTCTGGCTCCAGGATTGGGGTTAGCATGGGTCGCTGGCTTCACCTTCTCACTTAGGAAGATATTTAGCTTTTTGCTACCTCCTTCGTCTAACTAGAGAATAATGTTTACTTCAACATCTAAGAGGCAATGAAGCAAACTGCAGCTGGGTATCCCCACAGGCAACACAACAGCTCACCTTGGTTCCAGAACATTGGCCATGTGACAGCATTAGTGCAAAGCAAACCACAGCTCTATCAACTTCATCTTTTTTATAGATTAGGAAAACAGAATTTTCCAAAGCCTCCTTATTAATAATAACTGATAGGAGGTACATGAAAGTCCAGCTACAGTGCCATGTTATAGGGGAGGACAGTGACCAGTGGGTCTAGCTGCAATTGATTGCTCCAATTAAAATAATATTTAACTTCAAAAGGCTGGCATGCCTTTTGTTCATTCAATGATTAGCAAATATATATTAAGTACATATTACTACGTGCCAGTAATTTGTTATAGGTGTTAGAGATACATTGTTAAATGAAATTGACCTTCTCTGCAGCTAAATGTAGCCAAACAAAACCACAGTATTTCTGGAGTTTACACAGAAACACTAAGGAAAGCTTCACATCCACATAAGAATGATTTTATATCCAAATAACGTTTCTATCTGAATCACTCAGAACATGTTTTAGCAAAGATACCATGTTCAGTTCAGTGATAAACAAGCTATGCAGTGTAAATGTAAACAAATAGTCCAAATGACAACATAAGTATTAGGCAGCTTTAGCAGCGTATAAACAAAACTTGCTGTTAAAACGCCAGTGGGTGACTTCATGACCATCTCACCACAGCCAGACTCAGGCATTCCCATTTTACAGACAAAGACACAGAGAGGATATACTTACATAAGTTCATTCAGCTACCACATGTTGGGCCAGAATTTTTCCCAAGTCACCTAGTGTGCATTTTCACTTCAGGTCATGTCCCTGTAGCCCTTTACTCCTTTCTTCTGATTATCCCCCAATTTCTTCACCTTTGTCCATAATTGTTCTGAGCACATTTTAGTGTCTTTACACAAATCTACATGAATTATAGATACCAACTTAAAACATAAAATAAAGATTGTTAGGATTTCTGAGGTCATTTGCAGTTAAGTAGCACTTGAAGTATTCGCTTCATGGCCAGTCTAAGCAGCTGCCCCTCAGAGTTCTAAGTATTTGTCATTTGTTCCCAGAACCACTGCCTAAACCCAGACCCTTGGCCCTTGGTTTTCTTTAAAGAGCTAAAGGGATAGTCATTCCTCCATGTTTCCTTCAGCCCCCAATCTCCCCATCCCAGACAGCTATTATCTACCATCAACAAGTCCATGTTTACCTCTTGATTGCATCCTTTTTTAAATCTGAGGATGTTTTCTGCTAAAACAGCTCAGTCTTGTTTTCACCTTGTAGGTGAGTGGTTCTCATACACTAGTTTTTCTCAGAATCACCATGAGGGCTTGTTAAAATAGATTTCTGGACCCCACACCCAGAGTTTCTGATTCTGTTGGTCTAGGGTGGGGCTTGAGAATTTGCATTTCTAACAAGTTCCCAGGTGATGCTGATGCTTTAGAACTCTTTAAGAGTTTAAGAACCACTCTTTAAGAACCACTGCTCTAGTTCAATGATGCTCAATACTGACTACATATATGAGTCCTCTGGAGAGATTCTGTTAAATGGAGATATCCAATTTCTCCAGAGATTTTGATTCAAATGTCAGACTAGAGTAGGGCCCAAGCATCATTTTTTAAAAACTTTCTACATCTGTGAGAACAGGTAAAATTTTAAATTGTGGCAATACAAAATGCTGACCATGATGCAGAGAAACTGGATCTCTCATACTTTGCTGATGGGGTTGTAAATGGTGCAGCCATGAGGGAAAATGGTTTGATAGTTTCTTTAAGAACTAAACATACACTTACCATACAATCCAGTCATTGTACTCCTGGGCATTTATTCCAGAGAAATGAACACATGTTCACACAGAAGCCTCTACATGATAGTTCATGGCAGTTTTATATGTAATAGCCCCAAAATGGAAACAACCAAAATGTCCTTCAAAAAGTGAATGGTTAAATAAACAGTGGTATATCTCCACCCAGTAATACCACTCAGCAATTGAAAGGAATGAACTACTGCTACAGGCAACAACTTGGATAGCTCTCAAGGGCATTATGCCAAGTTTAAAAAAACAGATCTCAAAAAGTTACATACTGTATGATTCCATTTATACAACACTTTTGAGACGATTAAATTACAGAGATGGAAGACAAATTAGTGTTGTCAGGAGTTAGGAATTGTTGGAGGGGTGAGAGTGACTATAAAGAGAACACAAAGGAGATCTTTGTGGTGAAGGGATAGTTCCCTATCTTGATTGTGGTGGTGGTTACAGGAATCGACACGTGATAAATGACATAGAGCTATACCCAAGGATTATATCAATGTCAGTTTCCTGGCTTGGATATTGTACTATAATTATGTAAGATGTAACCATTGAGGGGGAACTGGTTGAAGTGTACACTGGTCTTCTCTCTACTTCTTTGCAACTTCCTGTGAATCTATAATTATTTCAAAATTAAAAGTTAAAAAAAAAAGAAAAAAGAACCTTACCCTGAGCAGCCAGGGTTTGGAAACACAAACATGGCTCTGGCTGAGCACAATCCTGATGCCCACCCCTATGCTTCTGTTTCAAGCCTCTGTCTTTCTTGAGGCTTCTGCACTGCTCTGTCCACACCTGGCTCAAATCTGTGTAGATTACTTCTTCTTTTACAATTCCCTATATTGGCTGACTTTTTCATATGCTGCTGTAGAGAATTAACTGATATTACCTATTAGGAGAGGCAACTGGGCAATATCTATCAAGACCCTTAAAAATATTTATACCCTTTCAGCCAGTCTTTCCCATCCTAGCAATCTATCTTAAGGAAAACACCAGAGATGCAGTCAAAAGACTTACTGCAGTTCTAATCACAATAGCAAAAACCTGAATGCAACCTAAGTAGCTAAATAAATGTAGACACATCCACATGCTAAAATGAGGCATGCTTTTAAAATAAAATGATTGATAAATATTTGCTAAATCTTATAAAGAATGATTCCAAAAACTGTATGTGGATTTTGTCTTCAGTTACGTTAATTTGTATTTGCAAAGAAAACATGCTAAAATGTAAATGGAGATAATATTAAGTGATTGGATTATAAGTAATTTTGGATTTTCTAAGTTTTTCTGAATTTTCTAATTTCATATGATGAGCATGAACTTTTATCATTAAAATAATGCTTTCCAAAGCAGATATTGCTTAAGAGTCACCTCTACAGGCTTTCAGAACGCTTAAAAAGAAAACCTTGCCCCTAAACATATATAGAAACACAGTCTACTTCTGTCCACACTTTACTTCAGGCTCTCTTGTAAACCTCTGGATTCTCCCAGCTAACACAAAGTCAGACTCTTTTCCAAATGCATGACAATGGCCATTCATTCTGGCTCCCATCACCTACCTCACCCAACCTTCAGCTTATGCCCCTACCATTCTGCCATCTGATACCACCACAGTGTTGCCTCCCTCCATCCCCTCAGATATGAGAGTACTAGAGCTATTAAAAGAGACAAAGGGAGCAGTAATTTCTGTTTACATCTAATTAAAAATCTTCCATAAACACTGAGAAATTGTCCTATAGCTCTTGGCTGCCAATAAAAATTCCTTTAAATGAATACTTTCAATGTTTATGACTTAGAAATACAGTTTTAAGGGCCGCAGTATTGTGTTATCAATTTCTTTTTCTGTAATTAAGTTTCTCTCTGGCAGTTTGAACTAGTCCAATGAAAGGCTTTAATAACAAAAATTGTTTGTGTTTTACTTTTCCTGGATTCAAGTTTTATTTTAAAAAAGAACACACAAAAATGAAGTTATCTTTATCTCTTTAATTTAATTATATTCTACCCATCAAAATATTTATATAAATCTCATTAAAATATGAATAAGTATTTTTATGGTGCTTGATTTTACAGCACTCCCTGGGGTTCTTTTAAACGTCTTCTCTTGTATATTTTCTAGATTATAGATCGTCACGGTGCTGTCCTTCACATTGCCTCATTCATCTTAATAATCTAAAGATCTTCCAGTAATTACAGTTCAGAGATATACTTTCTGTTGGAGTTTTCAGCACCGCAAATCTGAATCTCCTATTTTAACCATTTGAGAAACAGATATACCCTAAAAGTGTTACAGAGTAACTACAACCACTGGAGTCCCAAATTCTAGTTCACCTCTCACATTCACTGCATTGACTTGGCAGATCAGTAACCTCAGTGTTCTCATGTGTAAATTGAAAACACTGGATCAGATGATTTCTAAAAGCTGTCTGATGGATTCCATCTTGTTTTCTGAGCTTAAGATGCTTAGCTCTGTATAGATACAGGAAACTAGACTACTCCCGCTGTTGCAATCCATTTCCTAGCAGCATGGATCTTGGATACGCTTTTTTTAAGAAGTGAGATCAAGTAAGCGATACCTGGGCTTCAGACGCCAAAGCCTAATTCCTATCAACTCTAAAATGCAGAGAAACATGCACTTAAAATATTATAATTTAAGTTCAAATTTCCTCAAATCAGGTGCATAGCTTCTTGGATAGATTTATACTAGTGTAAAGCGTCAGGAGACCAATCTTGAGTCAGATTTGGACTGATGGACAGTCATTTGACAAGACTCCAGTTAAACTTCAGAGAATGTTGTAAACTCACAGGGCACTTCCATTACAAAGTGCCACAATGACTGGCTAAAGACTTTTCTTTGTTCTTATTTGTTGATGATTGAAAACCAACCATGAGAAATCTCAGAAAGAGGGAGTGCCAAGAGCCTACACCTGATGGACAGGTTAATTTAGATTGCAATCCAGAGCATACATTTTATTTACAGTGAGTTAAACTTTGAGAAATTTTAAAATGAAGAAACAAATCAGAATTAAAATGTGGGGGTTATAATTTATACAGAGCTTCATTTTGGGTTTACCTTTCTAATTATTAACATAATTAGTACTAAAGATTAATAATTTTCAGCAAGCATTGATTATCTACATTGTATATTTCTTTGTGTTAGAGTATATTTAATTGAGAAGATATATATTCACTGTCATTCCTTCCACAAATATTTATTAAATGTGTATAACACGAAAAACCCTATGCTAAAAGAAACATGAATCTTAAGTAAATAACAATAACAACAACAATAATAGCTAACAATTATGGAGTGTCATAGCACTGTTATGGCACTGTCATAAATATATATATATATATATATGTATTAGCTCATTAATCTTTCCAGCAACCCATGAGATTGGTAATATTATCACTTCCATTTTACAAATAAGAAACTGGAGGCATAGTTGCCTTGCCCAGGATCTGGGTTGCAGATCTATTATTTGGCATGGACTCTAAGTTCAGAGTCTCAGGATCTTCACTACTATAATGCAAGTATTAGGGATGAAACATGAAATTGCAGGGGTTTTTTTGGTCCAAATCGTTTAATATCATCAATTTCATATGGTTCAACCAGGTTTGCATACATAAAATAAAAAGTCAGTTCTCCTAACAACAGGCTGTAGGAATTTAAAGGTGGTAGAAATAACCAAAGAGCTTGTGTGCTCAAACAAGGTTTCATGAAGAAGCTGGAAATTGATCTCAGCTTTAAAGGGCAGAACTTAGATAAAGGAGAAAACAGGAAGTGTGTTCCAAGTGAGAAGCCAGAGAGGTAAGAATGTATGCATGTCTTCTGTAAACACTGACCTTCACTTGGTCCTTGTTACAGAGTCTTACCCTTATCTCCTGCCTAATTTCAAGATTCCAGTGACCCCCAGTACCACCACCAACTAACTTTCCCTAAACAGGGGTGTTACGGGTTGAATTGTGTCCCCTCCCCCATCCCAAAATCAAATTTTGAAGTCCTAACCCTCAGTACCTCAGAATGTGACCTTGTTTGGAAACACAGTCACTGCAGATATAATTAGTTATGATGAGGTTATTAGGGTGGGCCTTAATCCAATATTACCAGATTCCTTAATAAAAGGGGAAATTTGCCACAGACACACACATGGGAGAACACACGTGAGGATGAAGGTAGAGACTGAAGATGAAGCACAGAAATGCTCTTTACAAACCAAGGAACACCAGAAATTGCCACCAAACCATCAGAAGCTAGGCAACAAACATGAAACACATTCTCTTTCACAACCCTCAGAAGTAACCAACCCTGTTGACACCTAGACTTTGGACTTCTGGCGTCCAGAACTGTGAAACAGTAAATTTCAGGTTGTTTAAGTCACCTGGTTATTGGTACTTTATTATGGCAGCCCTAGCAAACTATACGAGGGGAAACACAGGAGACCTTCATCTTCCACTCACTACTTGGGTGTCCTTATCTTTCCTCCCCTCCCCCATCATGCACACTGGGAAGAGAGTCATAGGAATTCCTCTGGCCTCCAAATCCTGAGCCTTGATCAGCACATCAGTCCTTCTCTCTCAATGTTTTATCATTAAAAAACTTGGCCATTAACCCAAACTCTCTTCTTTAAACATCTGACTTTTGCATCTTCCAAATTACATATTTTTGTGGTATAAGAATCTATTAAGATCTATTATCCCATTAGACCTGTGTCTACAGTTGTCTCTTTCTTAGTCTCAGCCTTTTTTTTTTTTTCTTTTTTTTTAATAATTCTTTTTTTTGTGTGTGTTACGCGGGCCTCTCACGCGGCATGTGGGATCCTTCCAGACCGGGGCACAACCCTGTGTCCCCTGCATCGGCAGGCGGACTCTCAACCACTGCGCCACCAGGGAAGCCCTAGTCTCAGCATTTTAATCTTCCAGTTTAAGAACTGCTATAAGAAACCTAAGGGAAAAGAATCTGAAAAAGAATTGTATAACTGAATCACATTGCTGTACTCCTGAACTAACATGACATTGTAAATCAACTATACTTCAATAACGGGGTTTTTTTTGGTTTTTTTTTTTTTGCGGTACTCGGGCCTCTCACCGTTGTGGCCTCTCCCATTGCGGAGCACAGGCTCCGGACGCGCAGGCTCAGTGGCCATGGTTCACGGGCCCAGCCGCTCCGCGGCATGTGGGATCTTCCCAGACCGGGGCACGAACCCGCGTCCCCTGCATCGGCAGGCGGACTCCCAACCACTGCGCCACCAGGGAAGCCCCCAATAACGTTTTTAAAAATAAAAAATGAAATAAAAATAAAGTCCCAAATGGATTTAAACCTACAACTCTAAACTCAGAATCATCTGTTGTACTGATTATATCATTTGCTCTATATATCAGATGCTAGCCCATTAGCTACAAAAAAAAGAATTGTTATAAGCTGTACAAATATTTAAGACATTATTTTATAGTAACATTTGTCTATCCAGAAATATCCAGATCCACTTCTAAGGATAACTATTCACATTTTTAAAAAGAATATACCACAATTTCCTGAGGCAATTCAAAAAGAAGATAAATATATAGTGGACATGATTTAATACTTATAACAAGTACTTTTTAAAGCAAATTTACATGTATTACCTCATTTAATCCTCACAACAAGCTATGAAGTGGGTTCTACTATTACCCTGAAGAAAGTGAGGCTCAGAGATCAAGGAATTTACTCTTGGCCACACAGATAGTGTTATAATCAGGTGAAAAGAAATATTTATTGAGTGCCTACTGCATATGCAACAATACGTCATCTGGTTATCTTTTAATTTCTCTTAATTTTTGGTAACTTTGACCAAAACTGTGTATTTAAGGCATTATTATATCTTTTTTCCAGATCATACAACTGAGGCTTGAAGAGTCTATCCAATATGTCTTGTTCACATTGCCAGTAATTTGGGGGACAATACTTGAGCCCACTGGCAATGTCTTTGGAATAAGTGTTTAGCCTCCCATTAATTATATTGATCAGTCTCACTACATCTTCATAAATCTTTAATTTTTCTTAATCTTTCTACTGATGTTACTTGCTCACTCCTGTAAGTATAGTCCAACTTAGTACTTTAGAACAAAGGTGATCTCTACAAAGGGCCAATATAAAAACAGCTTCATCTGTGGTTAAGTATCTCTTCGAAGTTGACTTACTGCTTTTCTTCTTTGAGCTTTTATCCTGGTTGTAGGCACCAAGCTCATTTTTTTCTTATTCTTTGTAACCCAATCCCCCATTTGAATCATGTGTTGAGTAATTAGACCCCTGACTTGATTTCTTCATTCCAGTATGTTCCTTACTGGCATGAAATTCCTTCTAAATATCAGTATTTAATATCAGTTTTTGTTGGTGATGGTTAACATTTATTCATTTTCAATCATTAGAGGTACAAACAAAGGTTTCTGAAGTTCCTTAGGAGGCTTCTGTTGATTATACTATGAAGGAGACACAGTGCACATTCTTTCTGTCCTCTTCTCCTGCATGGATAGAGTGAGAGAAATCCCCACCATTGAAGAAATTTGGTCCCAGAAAGAAATATAATAATAGACCCAGACACCAGACTGAGGAGAAGGAGCCCAGGGCTTAATTACTCTGTATAGGATACAAACTAAGGACTGGAAGCACCATACCAGTTCTTTGCATTGCCAACTCTTTTAAAATATAGGATATTAATACAAAATTGAGTTATATCAGGGCCAACAGATCAGGAAATGATTGCCATTGAAGAAAACTAGTCTATTGCTCACAGTTCCCAAGAGGAAGGGACACACCATGGAAGACCACATGAGGAAAGAGCAGCATTGGTCAGGAGGCAGAGGGAGAAGGGGGAACTGTAGTTAAGAGCCTTTATTGTGATTTCCATAGGAATAAAAGGGGTAACACAGGGTAAGCAGGCTTAGGATTGGGTATTTTGAATAATTCCAATGGGCTCTGAGGCATAGGGATTGCCCCTAGCTATCTGGTAGCTGGGCAGGTGGATAGTAGTCCAGATAGTGAGAACTCAGTGAAGGAGGTGGTTAGATTGTAGACTCAGGATTGGTTAGTGTGTATTGGAAAAGTGCACTCACAGGTGAATTCTTTACTATTTCTAGCTATTGGCTAACCCTAGGAGGGGATGTTCCTCCAAGGCCCCAGATGTCAAAGCATCAGAATAAAGAAAAGGCATGGTTAATACACCAACTAGATGACCACTGAGCTGTTGAATGGTGGGTTTTTTTCCATTTTTAACTTAAAAAAATTTTTTATTTAAAATTTTTACCTTTATCATAATTTGCACATGTGTTTTTATTTTGCTATATTCTAATATTTCAGAAGAAAAAAATAACTTCTCATGAACAAAGAGGCTTTTAGGAATTACTAGGTGGATACAGATTGCTTTAAGAAATAGTGAAAATCACAGTATAAGTAACAACTATTTTACAAATTCATCATATACAGCGTCATTGCAATGTTTGAACATGATACGCAAATATGCAAATTGTATGGTCCATGTTTTAGGATATATGGAATTGTTGGTTACTGTGCTGCATAATAATTGCCATGAACAGTAAACATTTGGTGTAAATGCTTGAGGGTTGAACTGCATTAACTGAGACATTCTGAGATCATTCTCTGGGCAATGAAAAGAAGAATGGTTTTGAGTCTGGAGAGCGACTATCATGGAGAATCTGGCCCAGCCCTACCCGAACCCCAGCCCCTAACCCCAGCCCTCCTCCCTGCTGTTGGAGAAGTCTTGTTGACAATGCTGCTGTCCCCATGGTCGCTGCTCAGGTGGAGCTAGGGAGCGTGAATGCAAAAGGAGGTTAAAGCTCCATGAGCTTGAGGAAGAGAAGGCCTTGTTCTGCGGTCTGTGTGGGCACTGCACTTTGATTAAGTACCTGTCTTGAAGCCCCACAATCCACATTACTGTTTACAATTTTCTATTTTAGGAACTCAGAGCAGACTCACCAAGGGACCAAATGGCAGAAGCTAATTGCCAGCCAGTGCTCCCTATCACATGCACTTTTCCTATGTCCCGGAAGAGAATTTATGTCCACTGACATCAGCTGTATTTCTATATGCTCTCTCTCTCTCTCTTTTTTTTTTTTTTTTTTTGCTGTACGTGGGCTTCTCACTGTTGTGGCCTCTCCCATTGCGGAGCACAGGCTCCGGACACACAGGCTCAGCAGCCATGGCTCACAGGCCCAGCCGCTCCGCAGCATGTGGGATCTTCCTGGACCGGGGCATGAACCCGTGTCCCCTGCATCGGCAGGCGGACTCTCAACCACTGCGCCACCAGGGAAGCCCTGTGCTCTCTCTCTTTTTCTGACTAGATCTAATCCAAAATTTCCCCTAAATCTAACATTTTACTCACCCAGAATTTCCTATCTGCAGGATGTTTCTGCAGATAGGAAACCACATGACTAGTCTCAAGCTTCCAGAAGTGATTATGCTTCTCACATTCTCCTGAATCCTGTAAAACACTATGTACTACTCAGAACCACAGATTACACTTCAAAGAAGTAGATTCCAAATTACACAAAAAAGCATATATACATCTATATCAATGAGTTTCATAATTATGAGTCAGATAGCTGGGTTCAAGTTCTAATATATAAGAGATTAATGGGCAAATCAATTACCTACCCTTGCCCCCTCTTCCTCCTCTGTAAAGTGGGGGGAAATTATCACCTCCGCATTGCGATGATCAAATAAGATAAAGTATAGTTAAGTATTGCCTATACTGTAAAGAGATGGAGAGAAAATACCCCCAAGGCAACCATTCTAGGGTTATGCTTTACCAAAGCTATTCTCTGGCCAAAATCTTAAAGAGGAAAGGGTCTGGATGTTTGTTTTTGATAGAATTGAACAAGTTAGGGTACAAGGCCAACATTCACAAGCAATCATGGGTAGAGACAACCCTGAAGATATAGATTATATGGTGAAAATTTTAATAAGAAAGGGGGAGGATGTTGTATCTCTAAGGCAGCTGGGAAGCAAGGAAAGGGAAGAACAGGGAACTGGTCTAGGTTGTGAAGACATAACAAAGAGCTGGGCCCCTGTATTTTCCCAGCAGTGCTACACAGGTAAGGTACAGTTTTTATATTACTTTCAACAAAGAGTTCCATTTACACTAAATATTTTTTATTTTTTATTTTTATTTTTTTTGCGGTACGCAGTCCTCTCACTGTTGTGGCCTATCCCATTGCAGAGCACAGGCTCCGGACGCACAGGCTCAGCAGCCATGGCTCACGGGCCCAGCCACTCCGCGGCATGTGGGATCTTCCCAGACCGGGGCACGAACCCGTGTCCCCTGCATCGGCAGGCGGACTCTCAACCACTGCGCCACCAGGGAAGCCGAAAGATTTTGTTTTTTGTTCACCTCATCTGCCCAGAAAAACTTTCAAAGTGCTATGCTAAGCATTGTTTCCTTATGAGTTAAAATAAGTAATTCTCTTATAAGTATTTAAAAGAAATCACCATAGTATGCCTTACTATAGCAGTACACATATCAAAGGAAATTTCTACAATCACAAATATAGAAATGTATGTGTAAATGTGCTCCAAGGCCTCCAGAACTACCTAAAGTGCTACAATAGCTTTAAATACATTCTATCAATTTCTGGGACAAGAATCCCATTACAAAAACGCAAACTGTTATTTAAAACAAAGACATCACTCAACCAAAGAAATGAGTCACTTCTTCAAAAAAGTAGATCACTGACCTGGAAAGCTGATACACACAGACACACACACACACACAGACACACACAAATATCTGCACATACTTGTATATTAATTAAATGTCTATATAAACACATAGATACAGATTATATATAGATATTACATAAAAGTCTAAAAATTACATTTGATCCTTCAACAACATGGGTTTGAACTGCAGGGGTCTACTTATATACGGATCTTTTTAAATAGTAAATACTACAGTACTATACAGATGAATCTGTGGATACAGAGGGCCAAATATAAACTATATTTGGATTAACCCCTGTGTTGTTAAACAGTCAACTCTGTGCACATTTCTTTTTTCAATTCCATAATCCTTTAATGCAATTTTAAGAAAAGATGTTCCTTTTAAAGAAGCACTTGGATAGACATTAGAACAATCTGCTTGAGAAAAGGAGGCAGTAACTCTTCTTAATACAATTTATAGCCCATATTTTTGATTCATTGAATATATAGTCTTGTTAATCTGGTGAAAAATTAGACAAATCTATGTTCCCTTAAAGCAGATTAAAGATTGTCTGAAACTAATTACAAAGTCAAGTGTTTGTGTAATTGTGTAAACATTTCTAATAAATTAGTCATTTTTCCACACTATCAAACAATTTGAGATTTAAATTTTCAGGTTTTCATCCCCTGATTGGCAAGTTATTTACTGAAACAAAACCCCCAAATCACTATACACTGTAATTAAATGCTTGCATATGCTTTGAAGATAAAGCAATGATTACAAATTATTCAAAAACATTATTTTAGGAATAAGTCCAACAAATACACTGATGCACAGGTGTTTCAGGTAGAAATATGCCTCTTTTCCTAACCTGTCATAACAGCTGTAGTGATTACAGCTAGTTTTAAACACTTTCTGTTCTGGAAAAGGCCAACAGCAAGAGCTGGTGGCTCCTTGAAATGTAAACATATTCTAAGATTTTGTTGGTTCTGTTTTTATTATAATTGTCTTGTCTATCCTCTCCCTCTTTCCCTTCCTCAGAACAAACTATCAAATAGGTTGGCGTGACTGGAAAAATAGTCACCTGACAATCAAAAACTCTTAAAGTTGGTGGGTAAATATTCAGTATTAGTGCCATTGTTTTCATTCACTTATTCATCTATCTATGCATTCAGTCACCAAATACTTACTGAACAACTCTTACAAGTGCAAAATTATTGAGCCGAAAAAGATATTCGGTTTTTTATCTCAATCAACTCACACTCTAGTAGGCACATAAGGAAGGAATACTATCCAATCACTGAAGAATTAAATTGATATTTAATTACTTATATTTAAAAATTAAATAATCTGGGAGAGACCTTCAAGATGGCAGAGGAATAAGATGTGGAGATCACCTTCCTCCCCACAAATACGTCAGAAATACATCTACATGTGGAACAACTCCTACAGAACACCTACTGAACACTGGCAGAAGACCTCAGACTTCCCAAAAGGCAAGAACCCCCCCCCCCACGTACCTGGGTAGGGCAAAGGAAAAAAGAAAAAGAGAGATAAAAGAATAGGGACGGGACCTGCACCTCAGGGAAGGAGCTGTGAAGGAGGAAAAGTTTCCACACACTAGGAAGACCCTCCAATGGCGGAGACGGGGTGGGGGTGGGGGAGCTTCTGAGCCACGGAGGAGAGCGCAGCAACAGGGGTGCGGAGGGCAAAGCAGAGAGATTCCCGCACAGAGGATCGGTGCCGACCAGCACTCACCAGCCTGAAAGGCTTGTCTGCTCACCCGCCGGGGCGGGCGGGGGCTGGGAGCTGAGGCTCCGGCTTCCAAGGTCAGATCCCAGGGAGAGGACTGGGGTTGGCTGCCTGAACACAGCCTGAAGGGGGCTAGTGCCCCACAGCTAGCTGGGAGTCTGTCGGGAAAAGGTCTGGAGATGCTGAAGAGGCAAGAGGCTTTTTCTTGCCTCTTCGTTTCCTGGTGCGTGAGGAGAGGGGATTAACAGTGCCATCTAAACGAGCTCCAGAGACGGGCGCGAGCCGTGGCTATCAGTGCGGACCCCAGAGATGGGCATGAGACGCTAAGGCTGCTGCTGCCGCCACCAAGAAGCCTGTGTGTAAGCAAACTACTTGGTGGAACTCTCAAACTACTGGTGGAAATGTAAAATGTTACAAGTGCTTTGGAAAACAGTTTGGAAGTTTCTTTAAAAGTTAACTATACAGAGTCAGAGTCAAGATGGCATACTAAGAGGACGTGGAATTCACATCTCCTCACAACTAGGGAACCTACCAGGCACCAGTGGGGGACCACAGACACCTAAGGGGACAGGAGGAAACCCCAGCGACTGGTAGGATGTGAAGTGTGAGGGGGAGTGAAGCGGGAGGAGAAGTGGAGGAGGGATGGGACTGGCGCCCCTGAAGGGCAGCTGGGAGCGGGGAAAGGATCCCATGCCCGAAGGGGGAAATTGGGAGACCATTGGGAGGGCAGAGGATCAAAAGGGAGCATGGCCAGGTTTCCCCCGCTCACTTGGACCCTAAGGAACCTGTTGATATCGTGGGCCTGATCCTCTACCCACCTAGGCCCCCTCCAGCCACATGGGTCCTGAGGGAGTGGGAGGAAGGGAAGGGGGATCAAAAGTAAAGGCCGGACCTCCAGGACCGGCACCCCTGATAGGTGTCTGGGGGAGGGAAGGAGTTCCTACACCCAATGGCACCCACCCATGGTTAGGGGTCCAGCAGCGATGGAGGAGACCCTGGGGGAGACGGTGGGGGACAGGAGCACAAAGGAATGGAAGGGAATGCAGCCAGTGCTTTCCCTGTCCACTTAGGCACCAGGAAGCCTGCTCGGTTCCTGGGCCTAATCCTCTACCCTGCAAGCCTCCCTCCTGCCGTGCAGAGCCCAAGCCCAGGCCCTACACCCCCACCCAGGGCCCCACCTCTACACTTGGAGACCCTCCCTCCAACGAGCTGGGCCTAAACCCCACCCACACACCCTCACCCAGGGCCAGAACTCCACACTCCAGAGGCCCTCCATTCGACATGCTGCCTCTCCCCTTTTGCACAGGTCCTAATCAGAGGCCCCGCCCCATGCTCAAACATCACCCCCCACCCACCTAGGTCCCACCCCACACAAAACCCCACCCCTGCCTAAGTTCCACTCCCTACCTAAACTCCACCCCCATATTCGAGGCCTTTTTTTTTTTTCTCGGTATGCGGGCCTCTCACTATTGTGTCCTCTCCTGTTGCGGAGCATAGGCTCAAGACACGCAGGCTCAGCGGCCATGGCTCACGGGCCCAGCCACTCTGCGGCATGTGGTATCTTCCCAGACCGGGGCACAAACCCGTGTCCCCTGCATCGGCAGGCAGACTCTCAACCACTGCGCCACCACGGAAGCCCTCAAGGCCTTTTTTTTTCTGCTCTTTTTTCCTCTTTTAGATTGGGGTCATGGTTTACCTTGTTGATTCACTGTTGTTGATCCCTTTCTATATTTATTTTTCCTAATAAATCTTTTATTTTTCTAATTTTATTTTATTCTTTATACTTTGTTATTCTTCTGTTCCTTTTAGCTTGTTATCCCCCTTTTTTCCTTCTTTTTTCTGTTGTGGTTATATTTTACGTTGTTGCAGTTGTTTCAAATACAGTTTTATTTTTCCTAATGTATTATTTATCTTTCTCATTTTATTTTGTTTTTTATTCTTTGATACTGTACTGCTCCTTTTTTCTATTTCTTTCTTCCTTTTTTTTTTTTTTTTTTTTTTACCGTGATATGAAGCCTGTGGGATCTTGGTTCCCAGGTCAGAGGTCAGGCCTGAGTTCCTGTGGTGGGAGCTCCGAGTCCAAACAGCTAGAATAACAGAGAACCTCAGACCCCAGGGAATATCAAGCAGAGTGAGGCCTCCTGGAGGTCCTCATCTCAGCACCAAGACCCAGCTCTATCCAACTGTCTGTAAATTCCAGAGCTGGACATATCAGGCCAAACAACCAGTAAGACAGGAATGCAGCCCCACACATCAAAAAAAAAAAAAAAATGAAATAACAAAAAAATTTCTTAGAGACGAAGGAGCAAGGTACAAACCTACAAGACCAAATAAATGAAGATGAATTAGGCAAACTACCTGAAAAAGAGTTCAGAGTAATGATAGTAAAGATGATCCAAAATTTCGGAAACAGAATGGAGAAAATACAAGAAACATTTAACAAGGATCTAGAAGAACTAAAGAGCAAACAAACAGTGATGAACACACAATTACTGAATTTAAAAATACTATAGAAGGAATCAATAACAGAATAACTGAGGCAGAAGAACAGATAAGTGAGCTGGAAGATAAAATGGTGGAAATAACTTCCAGGGAGCAGAATAAAGAAAAAAGAATGAAAAGAATTGAGGACAGTCTCAGAGACCTCTGGGAAAACATGAAACACACCAACATTTGAACTATAGGGGTCCAGAAGAAGAGAAACAGAAAGGGTCTGAGAAAATATTTGAAGAGATTATAGTTGGAAACTTCCCTAACATGGGAAAGGAAACAGCCAATCAAGTCCAGGAAGCACAGAGAGTACCATACAGATAAACCCAAAGAGAAACATGCCGAGACATATTGATCAAACTATCAAAAATTAAATACAGAGAAAAAATATTAAAAGCAGCAAGGGAAAAGCAATAAATAACAAGGGAATCCCCATAACGTTAACAGCTGATCTTTCAGCAGAAACTCTGCAAGCCTGAAGGGAGTAGCAGGACAAATTTAAAGTGATAAAAGGGAAAAACTACAACCAAGATTACTCTACCCATCAAGGATCTCATTCATGTTCGACAGAGAAATTAAAACCTTTACAGACAAGCAAAAGTTAAGAGAATACAACACCTCCAAACCAGCTCTACAACAAATGCTAAAGGAACTCCTCTAGGCAGGAAACAAAAGAGAAGGAAAAGACCTACAATAACGAACCCAAAACAATTAAGAAAATGGGAATAGGAACATAAACATTGATAATTACCTTAAATGTAAATGGACTAAATGCTCCCACCAAAAGACACAGATTGGCTGAATGGATACAAAAACAAGACCCACTTCAGACCCACTTCAGACCTAGGGACACATACAGACTGAAAGTGAGGGGATGGAAAAAGATATTCCATGCAAATGGAAATCAAAAGAAAGCTGAAGTAGCAATTCTCATATCAGGCAAAACAGGCTTTAAAATAAAGACTATTACAAGAGACAAAGAAGGACACTACATAATGATCAAGGGATCAGTCCAAGAAGAAGATACAACAATGGTAAATATTTATGCGCCCAACAGAGGAGCACCTCAATACATAAGGCAAATGCTAACAGCCATAAAAAGGGAAATCAACAGTAACACAATCATAGTATGGGACTTTAACAACCCACTTTCACCAATGCACAGATCATCAAAAATGAAAATAAATAAGGAAACACAAGCTTTAAATGATACATTAAACAAGATGGACTTAATTGATATTTATAGGACATTACATCAAAAAACAGCAGATTACACTTTCTTCTCAAGTGCTCATGGAACATTCTCCAGGATAGATCATACCTGGGGTCACAAATCAAGCCTTGGTAAATAAAAAAATTGAAATCGTGTCAAGTATCTTTTCTGACCACACGCTATGAGACTAGATATCAATTACAGGAAAAAAATCTGTAAAAAATACAAACACATGGAGGCTAAACAATATGCTACTAAATAACCAAGAGATCACTGAAGAAAGCAAAGAGGAAATCAAAAAATGACAATGAAAACACGATGACCCAAAACCTATGGAATGCAGCAAAAGCAGTTCTAAGAGGGAAGTTTATAGCAATACAATCCTACCTCAAGGAACAAGAACCACCTCAAATAAACAACCTAACCTTATACCTAAAGTGATTAGAGAAAGAAAAACAAAAACCCCTCAAAGTTAGCAGGAGGAAAGAAATCATAAAGAACAGATTAGAAATAAACGAAAAAGAAATGAAGGAAACAATAGCAAAGAGCAATAAAACTAAAAGCTGGTTTTTTGAGAAGATAAACAAAATTGATAAATCATTAGCAAGACTCATCAAGAAAAGAAGGGAGAACACTCAAATCAATAGAATTAGAAGTGAAAAAAGAGAGGTCACAACTGAAACTGCAGAAATACAAAGGATCATGAGAGATTACTACAAGCAACTATATGCCAATAAAATGGACAACCTGGAAGAAATGGACAAATTCTTACAAAAACACAACCTTCTGAGACTGAACCAGGAAGAAATAAAAAATATAACACAGACCAATCACAAGCACTGAAATTGAAACTGTGACTAAAAATCTTCCAACACACAAAAGCCCCATGACCTGATGGCTTCACAGGCAAATTCTATCAAACATTTAGAGAAGAGCTAACACCTATCCTTCTCAAACTCTTCCAAAATATAGCAGAGGGAGGGACACTCCCAAACTCATTCTCTGAGGCCATCCTCACCCTGATACCAAACCCAGACAAAGATGTCACAAAGAAAGAAAACTACAGGCCAATATCACTGATGAACATAGATGCAAAACCCGGAACAAAATACTAGCAAACAGAATCCAACAGCACATTAAAAGGATCATACACCATGATCATGTGGGGTTTATCCCAGGAATGCAAAGATTCTTTAATATATGCAAATCAATCAATGTGATAAACCATATTAACAAATTGAAGGAGAAAAACCATACGATCATATCAATAGATGCAGAAAAAGCTTTTGACAAAATTCAACGCAAATTTATGATAAAAACCCTCCAAAAAGTAGGCATAGAGGGAACTTACCTCAACATAATAAAGGCCATATATGACAAACCCACAGCCAGCGTCGTTCTTAATGGTGAAAAACTGAAACCATTTCCACTAAGATCAGGAACAAGACAAGGTTGTCCACTCTCACTCTTATTCAACATAGTTTTGGAAGTTTTAGCCACAGCAGTCAGAGAAGAAAAAAATAAAAGTAATCGAAATTGGAAAAGAAGAAGTAAAGCTGTCACTGTTTGCAGATGACTTGATACTATACATAGAGAATCCTAAAGATGCAACCACAAAACTACTAGAGCTAATCAATGAATTTGGTAGACAAGAAGGATACAAAATTAATGCACAGAAATCTCTTGCATTCCTATACACTAATGATGAAAAATATGAAAGAGAAATTAAGGAACCACTCCCATTTACCACTGCAACACAAAGAATAAAATACCTAGGAATAAACCTACCTAAGGAGACAAAAGACCTGTATGAAGAAAACTATAAGACACTGATGAAAGAAATTAAAGATGATACAAACAGATGGAGAGATATACCATGTTCTTGGATTGGAAAAAATCAACATTGTGAAAATAACCATACTACCCAAAGCAATCCACAGGTCCAATGCAATCCCTATCAAACTACCAATGGCATTTTTCACAGAACTAGAACAGAACATTTCACAATTTGTATGGAAACACAAAAGACCCTGAATAGCCAAAGCAATCGTGAGAAAGAAAAATGGAGCTGGAGGAATCAGGCTCCCTGGCTTCAGACTATACTACAAAGCTACAGAATCAAGAGAGTATGGTACTGGCACAAAAACAGACATATAGATCAATGGAATAGGACAGAAAGCACAGAGATAAACCCATGCACATATCGTCACCTTATCTTTGATAAAGGAAGCAAAAGCATACAATGGAGAAAAGACAGCCTCTTCAATAAGTGGTGCTGGGAAAACTGGACAGGTACATATAAAAGAATGAAATTAGAACACTTTCTAACACCATACACAAAAATAAACTCAAGGACTTCTCTGGTGGCGAGTGATTGAGAGTCTGCCTGCCGATGCAGGGGACATGGGTTTGTGCCCCGGTCCAGGAGGATCCCACATGCCGCGGAGCAGCTAGGCCCGTGTGCCATGGCTGCTGAGCCTGTGCGTCCGGAGCCTGTGCTCCGCAATGGGAGAGGCCACAACAGTGAGAGGCCCGCGTACCGCAAAAAATAAATAAAATAAAATAAACTCAAAATGGATTAAAGACCTAAATGTAAGGCCAGACACTATAAAACTTTAGAGGAAAACGTAGGCAGAACACTCTATGACATAAATCATAGCAAGATCCTTTTGGACCCACCTCCTAGAGAAATGGCAATAAAAACAAAAAATAAACAAATGGGACTTAATGAAACTTAAAAGCTTTTGCACAACAAAGGAAGCCATAAAAAAGACAAAAAGGCAACCCTCAGAATGGGAGAAATATTTGCAAATGAAACAACTGACAAAGGATTCATCTCCAAAATATACAAGCACCTCATGCAGCTCAGTATTAAAAAAATAAACAACCCAATCCAAAAATGGGCAGAAGACCTAAATAGACATTTCTCCAAAGAAGCTATACAGATTGCCAACAAACACATGAAAGGATGCTCAATATCACTAATCATTAGAGAAATGCAAATCAAACCCACAATGAGGTATCACCTCACACCAGTCAGAATGGTCATCATCAAAAAATCTACAAACAATAAATGCTGGAGTGGGTGTAGAGAAAAGGGAACCCTCTTGCACTGTTGGTGGGACAGTAAATTGATACAGCCACTATGGAGAACAGTACGGAGTTTCCTTAAAATCTAAAAATAGAACTACCATACAATCCAGCAATTTCCCTACTGGGCATATACCCAGAGAAAACCATAATTCAAAAAAGCGTCATGTACCAAAATGTTCATTGCAGCTCTATTTACAATAGCCAGGACATGGAAGCGACGTAAGTGTCCATCGAGTGATGAATGGATAAAGAAGATGTGGCAGATATATACAATGGAATATTACTCAGCCATAAAAAGAAATGAAATTGAGTTATTTGTAGTGAGGTGGATGGACCTAGATTCTGTCATACAGAGTGAAGTCAGAAAGAGAAAAACAAATGCATATGCTAACACATATATATGGAATCTTAAAAAAAAAAAAAAAAAAAGTTCTGAAGAACCTAGGGGCAGGACAGGAATAAAGACCAGACATAGAGAATGGACTTGAGGACACGGGCAGGGGGAAGGGTAAGCTGGGACTAAGTGAGAGGCATGGACATATATACACTATCAAATATAAAATAGATAGCTAGTCGGATGCAGCCACATAGCACAGGGAGATCAGCTCAGTGCCTTGTGACCACCTAGATGGATGGGATAGGTAGGATGGTAGGGAGCCACAGGAGGGAGGCGATATGGGGATATATGTATATGTATAGCTGATTCACTTTGTTATAAAGCAGAAACTAACACACCATTGTAAAGCAATATACTCTAATAAAGATGTTAAAAAATAAAATCTAAGCAGTGTTTGAACATAGAAAAAAAAATTACATTATCTGGTATTTTCTATAAGATTTACCAGTACAGGAAAAAATGATTACAAAAGCTTAAAGTAACACCTTGATATTTAAATATTCTTCTTGGTGTACAATTTTATGACCTATGGATGTTAAAAACAATCCACTTACATAGGTAACAGCAATGATGTGGATCAGGATCAACTTGCCTGATAGGAGTTCAAAAAGCAATCATTGTTAGGCTAATTCTGCCTTCCATTCCATCCGCATCCCTCAAATGGCTGATATGAAAAAGATTTTTATATTAATTAGAAAGAGCACCCTCTTTTCCTCTCCTGGTGACCTGGTTTTCTATCTTTAGCGATCATATTTCAAAAGTAAAATTAAGACCTCTCAATATAAGTTAGAAAAAAAATTTTTTACAAAAGCAATCATTCTAGAATTTCCACCATCCAATAGGGGAAAAAAACTAGAGAAAAATAAACAATTTACAAGTTCATCTTTGAAGTATTATGTATGTATTGTAATAGCCAGATTTTAAAATCATTGCCAAATCAATATAACAAATACAATATTGTATAATATCTTTGTTAAGAATTTCAAATTCTGAACAAAATTTTCTCTTTAATTTGTTGACGTGGTGTAACTTAGTAGAGACTTGACCCCCTATTGCTGAAAATGCCTTTACAAAGATAATAGGTAATCAGTTTCTATAAATTGGGCTCTGGCTACCTAAAAGTAATATTTCCTACTTTTCTTTATTCAGATGCTTTTATGAAAGATGAAAGAATCAGAGGTGGAGTAGGGAATATGGATTTGGGAATATGTAAAGAATAGTGATTATGTGGGGCACAATACGATGGAAGTATGCAGGGAAGAGAGAAACTGCATTAGCCTGGACATTTAATTTCCATTTGGAAGAAGGAGGAAAACAGATAATTGTGAAGTTTCCACCACATATCAGGCCCTATCATAATCTTACTTAATGTTCGTGGCAACTGTGTGAGTGAGTATTTTTCCCCATTTTACAAATGAAAGAACAAGGATTAAATAAAACATTCAAGATCCCATAGCAACCAACCTGGGAATAGAATCCCTATCTGTATGATGCCAGGACCTGCCTCCATTCCCTTCTGGATAGGAGAAGAGGGATCTGATAAGAAGAGATTATTCCAGAAAACAGGAACTATTTGTATGCTGGTACCAGAAGACTCTGAACAAACTACAGAAATGTAGTTTATTCTTCAATGACTCAGTGATGTTTTAGTCAAAATACTGGCTATTACATCAAATATTATTTTTTGCACTGATCTTTATGTTCTAGCATCGGAACTTTCTCAATCAATGTAACCATTGTTAAACCACCAAAGGAGTTAAGAATTCTTATTCTACGCAAATAGCTCCTTGCTCTAACTACAAAATGCTTTCCATAGCCTGAGAAAATTCTGAGATATTAATGAGTGTGTGCATGTGATGTCCCTTGAGTTCCTTGCAAAAAAGGGCTAAGTATAAAAGTTATGTTATTCTCTTTTTTCTCCTTTTAATTGATGTCTTGCCTAAGCTGACTGTGACTTGTTGATTCTGCTAATCTCCAGAAAAATGAAGCCACCCTTCAATGCCTAAATAAAAACAGAGGTCAGTTAATGGTTTAAGTTCTACCTCCCGGATTCCAGGAACAAAGAAAGGTGCTTTGATTTCATTTCCATAAGTTTAATGTGTATGCATTGTCAGATTAACTTAATAAGAATTCACAAACTAGTGGTAAGAGCAGGTGATGTGAGCATTAGAGAGATTGTCCTGACAAAAGTTGAGAGCTACCTTTCAAGAATCCAGGAGGTAAAGAGGGGGAGCTGGGGAAATAGCTGTTAATGGAGCCAGCAATATTCCAAGTGAACATATTTAACTTTATAAAACATTGAAGATTTCATCAATGTGGTGACCCAGAAGACAAACTCAGAGGAAAAAAATGTCTTTTTGACAGGGAATGGGTTGTTTGTAAATGGATTTTAAGTGCACTAGATTTGTATGTATTTGTTATAATATTACTTAAAATGCTAATCATGTAATTTATAATTAACAGGAGATAGTCCCTCTGGATCAAGAAAAGAATTTTAACTCAATATGTAGAGCCGTTGATTCTATTTTTCAAGTACACTCAACCTCTTTTTATCCTGTTCTTCTCTCTGCTTTCTCACCAGGACCTTCAGCCTCTTTTGCTACTGGTTTCTTTCCATCAACGTTTAAACATGATCAATGTGTCATTTGTCTAAAACAGATAAGCAAATAAAGCCCTCTCAATCCCACAACCTCCTCTACTGATTGTCCAATCTAATCTTTCATAGCCAACTTTTTCTTGAAAACATCTTCTTTGTGTTTTATACAGAGTAAAAAATATGTATTTCTCTTAAGAAATAATGTTCTGCTAGTACTTGATGCATTCTTCTATTATAACCTTTATCACATTACATCATGATTGTTTCCATCTATACGATGTATCAAAATTGCTTTCATTCATACATGGTTTGTAAATCCATAGTCCCAATCTATCCTTTTGTCCTGCAATCTAACCCAAGATATCTCTACCTACCTATTGGACATCTTTATTAGGCATCTCATAGCACTCCGCGCCCAGCCTGTCCAAAACTGACATCATCATCCCCCACCCCAAATTTACTCTTTTTCTCAAGTCTTCCCTATCTCAATGAAAGACAGCTCCATCTACTCCATTTTCCAATCCAGAAATCTAGGTATCCTTTATTTCTCCCCACACTTAGTAGTTAACCACTACATATTGCCAGTTTATCCCCTAAATACTGCTTGGGATACCCATTTTCCTCCATCTCACTATCTCTATTCTAAGGCCATATCACCACTATTTTCCTGAATTACTGGAACTGCCTCCTTACCCTCCTATCTACTTTACAACTTGCTTTAGAATGATCTTTCCTTTCACTCCGCGGCCAAAATCCTTACCCATTGCCTATATAACAAACAATCCATTCTTTAAACACGGCTTGCAAGTCCCCACCTATATCTCCAGTTTCATTGCTTATTTCTACCTCCTAGACAAGCCTATTCTAGAGTGACACAGAGATTTTTTTCTCATTCTTTGACCTGCCACATTCTCATGGTGAGACCTTCATTTTTGTAGTTCCCACTCTTTAGAATAACCTTCTCCCATTCTCCCCTCCAACCTAAGAAATCCTTAACATCCTTCAGGTCTCTTCTTCTTGCTGGAAGCCTCCCCTTGGTGTGTAGACAAGTTTAGGTTCTCTTCTATATGGTCCCATAAACCCTTTATTTCTTCTAAGTTACTGCTCATCAGACTTTATTTTAATTCTTATGTAATTCTCTAGCTTTTCCAATAGAGTTCATATTTTTTAAGAAAAGAAAGCATGTCTCTTCCTGATCTTACTCTATCCCCAGCTTCTAGTACAGTGCCTTACAATTAGTAGGCACTTAAGAAAATTTGTATGTAAAGGATCATATCCAAAATAAAAAGTAATATTATTTAAGCATACAAATTCTTGATAGTTAACTCTATCACTTTCTTATATCAGAGAACACAGATTCGGATCCCTCTGAATAGCATGACCATATAATTGTTGATCCACACCAGGACATTTTTGACAGCAAAGGGGATAATATTGATGAATTAAAGATCAACAGGGGTAAACTAAGACTGCTGCAGGCAAGCCAGGACATGTGGTCGCCTTCTCTTAGGAGGAAGGCTGATAACATAAATAAATAAAGCACAAGCGTGTCTGTTTTGTCTGGTGGTGGGGTTTGGGAATGTTCTATTGATCTGGAGATTGCAGTAACTATGCAGCTCCTGATAATTATTGCCATGCTGGAATTTAGACCTAGTCTTAACAGATCTTCTGATTTATCAAGAAAAATAGAAAATCCTGACTTTATCTGAAATATCCTAATGTTTTAATGTAGTCAGCTCATTTTAAAATTTTAAAACAAAACTTCTAAGTATGGACAGGAGTTAAAATCAAAATATGTAATCACCTACATAATCCAGACACACAGACATCAGTGAAAGCCACTGCATAGGAGCAGGGTACTCCAGGCATTACACATTTAGCTGCTGAGTCGTAAGGAGGTTCAGAAAAATCCCAAGAAAGGAGCCCAGGCAACCAGGATATTAGGAGGATACTCAGGAGACCTGAAAGCATCTCAATATTCTAAATCCAGTAGAGCTACACCTAACTATCATTCCTGGTATAGATACAAGAAATATTTCATGAGAATCCCTAGAATGTTTGTTAAAACCCAAATAACTGAGTTACTTCCACATCAGTGTGTTGATTTTTATTTCCTACTCATTCATCACAATCACTCCCTAAATGCTGTCTGTGTTTGATTTGCCCCTATATTAGGTATTAAAGGTTCAGAATTTCATGCTCCCTGCCTCTACTACAGAGTTTTACTAGACAACTGCAAAACAAGTACCATCAGTTGCCAATGCTTAAATCATCAGTTTGGTGGATATAACTTTGGTTGGAAAGATTTAGCACAGCTTCTACGTCCCCATCCACAACTCCTCACCCACAATTTGCCCATTAGTGATACCTGTCTAATAGCATAGTTCAGTCTGCAAGCTTTTGCTTAGTCTGGTAATAATGCATTCGAAATGGTTTCATGATCAAGGACTGGATGAGTAATTGACCAAACAGCTTGTGTTATTTATATTCTCCAAATGTTTATAAAACTGATTTACAAACATGATTATGCTAAGGATATAATTAAAGAATGAGTCACAAAGAATCTTTGAGATCATCTAGCCCAGCCTCTTCACTTTACAGCTGAGGACACTTCACCTGGGAGAGGCTGAACAATTTATTGAAGTCACACAACGTGCCACATGCAATGTTTAAATTCTCTAAGTGCCAATAAAGAGTTCACCAGTGACAGAAGTTTCAGCATATGGGTGGGGATGGAGGTAACAGGATTTGGGAGAGGAGTTTGGGAACCAGAAGTAGTTATTAGCTGGTTCCCAGATAGTATCTTTAAAGAGACAGATAAACTGCCAGTGACCTAACCACAAAGCTGAGGCAGACTTCTTGCTGAGGGATTAATTCCTTCACAGTCATCTGAGGAACAAAGTGGCATCCACCAGGAAATACTTCTGATCACAGATCCACTGGGTAGCGGAGATTTTTCAGCCTTAATTTTGACATTTTATTTCTATCTCTAAACTTCATACTCTAGTCATTCACCTCCCCTCACAGCCTCATTTCCATTCAGTTTAAATCTCCCCTTTTCCTTTTGCTTTCTCCTTGATGATGTTTATCTCATTCCTTACCACCATGCCCTGGTATTCCAAAGAAATGTTCTAGTTCCCTTAAATTTTCCCATGGAATATTCCATTTATCTCCTCATCTCTACTGAAACCTGGATTTCCTGTAGCAGCACCACTTCCCTCAACAATTTTCCAAGTGAGCACTTTTTATTCTCCTTCTTGCTTCCTGTTCCACGGCTCACTGAGTCATCTGAAGCCCAGGTCATTCTTGAGTTATCTTGGAGTCCTGTCTTCTCTGCCTCCAAAATTGTGTTTCAAAAATAACTTCAGAGGCCATCTCTTCCTCTTCGTCTCTATAACCACTGCCTAGTTCATGCACTTAAAGTTTCTAACTCAAAACGTTGTAATTGACCCTTGAATGATCCCTCCACTTCCAGCTCCTTCACATTCAGCGCATTCTCCACAGGGCCACCAGAGTTTTCTGTCTAAAGCACAGAACTGATAAAGTCACTACAGCACATGTGTCCCATCATTTACCAGATAAAGTCAAAATGGCTTAGCAGTAAAAATGCTTATATGCTTTGACTTGGTGAATGAAATTAGAGGAACTTATTCTTAAATAATCAGATATATGGAGAAATGTTTATTTTCAATAATAATGTTCTCTGTAGTGTTTTTAGACAAAACTCCCCCAAAATGAAATAAACCTGAATGTTCCCAAACGGAAAAACTGTTCTAAATTTCAGAATATTTATAAGGTGGATTATAATGCAACTATTAAAAATTACGTTGATAAAAATTTCTATTGCTAGCCAAAATGTATAAACCTACTATAACCTAACTCCCCAACTGATAACAGCTAAAATCTCTGGACAAAAATACAGGAAGTGATTAACTGAGGATGCTGAATAGCGTACAAAAGCAGATTAGGGAGGGACAGTCAAAGCTAGAGGAAGGAATCCATATGAGTGTGAATTTCCCAGGATTTTTCTCCTCTTTTCCCTCATGATATAAATTTGTGAGTGTACCCCAATCATAGAAACGTAGTGGTGACACCTAAGACGCCAAAAGAAACCTAACCTTTTGGACCAGTGACCAGGGCTAAAGGTCCTCTGCAAGACAGAAAGTGTAGAAGAACCCAATAGAAAAGGGAGCTGAAGAAGGGAATTCCTGAATTCTATGTATAAATCAGCAAAAGTCCTGAGCTCGTGTCTGAGTTGTGAGTGCATAGGGAAGACCCACAGTAATGTAGAAAAAGCTTTGAGACTTGAACTATAATATAAAGCACCATCCGAGTTCCTGACTTATCCCTGCGTGGCACATAAGTGGCACAGACCCAAAGCAACGTGGCAAAGGTTTGGAAGCTAAGCTGATATTGAAACCACTACTAAATAAGGTGAGAAAAAAAATTATGATCTGACCCTAAACAAGTTAAATGCCTGCTCAAACAACAACAAAATTAAGAACATTGTCAATTGAATTTTAACAGAACCCAGACTCTCCAAACATAATGTTCAAAGGGTGCAGTAAATATCCAAAAGTACTCAATATACAAAAATTCCAGAAAATATGATGAATTAGCAAAAGAAAAAAACAATCAACAGTTGCCAAGCACAAAGCAACTCAAAAATTGGAACTGCACAGAATGATTATTCCTCTATTAGTTAAAAGTAAACACACTAGAAATGAATGGAAAAATAGAAGTTTTCAGTAGAGAATTAAAAACTAATAAAAATGAAAACTTTACAACTAAAAAATACAATATGTAAATTTTTTAAAATTCACTTATGAGTTCAATAGGATGGAAACAGAATAGAATCTGGGAACTTACAGAGATATACCAACTGAAATTATCGCATCTAAGGAATGGAGGAGACTATATTAAAAGAAAAGCATAATAAAGCTTTAGATACCTGTGGGACAATATCAAAAGTTCTAACACTTTGTCCCTCAAGTCCTATAAGGAGAGAGAGAAAAACAATAGTGTAGAAAACAATACTTGAAGAAATACTAGGTAAATTATCCCCAAATTAGTGAAAGACATAGATTGAGAGATTCGAGAAGTTTAGTAAACTCTAAACAAGATAAACTCAAAGGAAATTATGTCCAGACATATCATGACCAAACACAAATACCAAAGATAAAGGAAAAATCTTCAAAGTAGTGAGAGGAAAATGATAAATTATATTTAGGGAACAACAATTCAAAGGACTGCAGTTTTCTCACCAGAAAATAGTAAAACAAATATTTTAGATATTGAAAGAAAAGAACTGTCAACCCCAAATTTTACTGTCAATGAAAATATCCATTAGACATGAAGGTGAAATAAAGATATTACCAGATGAAAGAAAACTAAAAGAATTTGTTGACAACAGATCTGCTCCAAATGATATACTAAAGGAATTTCTTCATATTTAAGAGAAGTAAAGCCAATCCTACACAATCTCTTCCAGAAAATAGAAGAAAAGGAAACTCTTCCCAAATCATCTTATGAGGCCAGAATTACCCTTATGCCAAAACCAGGCAACAACACTAAAAGAAAATTACAGACCAAAATCCCTCACAAACATAGATACAGAAATTCTAAACAAAATAATATCAAATGGGATCCAGCAATATATGAAGAAGATAATACATCATAACCAAGTGGTGTTTGTCTTGAAATGCAAGGCTGGGCAAACATTTGAAAATCTATCAGTGTAATTTACCATACCAACATTCTAAAGATTAAGAAACATATGATCATCTCCATAAATGTAGAAAAGTCTTTGAAAATTTTCAACATGCATTCATGATCTCAGTAAGGAATACAAAAGAAATTCCTTAGTTTGATAAAGGACATTGTGATGGTTAATTTTGTGTTTCACAGTGACTGGGCCGAGGAATGTCCAGATTAAACATCATTTCTGGGTGTGTACGTGAGTGTGTTTCCAGATAATATTAGCATTTGAATCAGTGGACTCAGTGAAGTAGACTGCTCCCCTCCCAATGTAGTGGGCATCACTCAATCCATTGAGGGCCTGAATAGGACAAAAAGGTGGAGGAAGGAAGAATTTACCCTTTTTGTTTCCTACCTGTTTTCTTGAGCTGGGACATCAGTCTCCTCCGGCCCTCAGACTGGAATTTACACTACTGGCTCCCTTGGTTCTTAGGCCTTCAGACTGGGACTGAAATTACACCACTAGCTTTCCTGAGTCTCCAACTTGCAAACAGAAGATCATGGGACTTCTCAGCCTCCTTCCCTCATAATTGTGTGAGCCAATTCCTCTAAATAAACAAATAAATAAATATGTGTTTGTATATATATATCCTATTGATTCTGTTTCCTTGGAGAACCTTGACTAATACAGTCATCTACCAAAATACATACATACATTCATACATACATACATAAAACCATAGCTGACATAATACTCAGTGGTGAAGGGTGAATGTCTTCCCCCTAAGATCAGGAACAAGGCAAGGATGTCCACTCTCACCACCGCTATTCAAGGTCATACTGGAAGTCCTGGGCAGTGCAATAAAGCAATACAAAGAATTAAAGGGAGTACAGATTGGAATGGAAGAAATAAAACTTTATTTTCAGATATCATTTCCTACATAAAAAATATCAAGAAACCGACCAAAAAGCACTTATCACTAACAAGTATAACAGTCACAAAATACGAGGTCAAAAATGCCTAGGATCATCAACCTCAAAACTAAAAACACTAAAGAAAGAATCAAAGATTGCATAATGGAGAGATAAATCATGTTGTTCATGAATTGGAGAAAATACCATTAGGATGTCAATTCTCTCCAAACTGATCAATACAAACTCAGTCAAATTCCCAGCAGGATTATTTTGCAGATAACTGACAAGCCGATTATAAAATTTATATGAATAAGCAAAGGAACTAGAAGAACAAACTTTTTGAAAAGAAAAACATGAAAGTTGCATATGGTTTGATTTCAAGACTTACTATAAAAGCCACAGTAATAAAGACAGTGTAGTATTGGTGAACGGATACACACATAGGTCAATGGAATGAACAGAGAGTGCAGAAATAGGCCCATATGCCTACGGGCAATTGACTTTGACAGAAGTGCAAAGCTGATTTGATGGAGAAATGATAGCCTATTGTACATATGGTGGTAGAACAATTAAATACACATATGCAAAATAATGAACCCAATACATTCCTCACATCTTATATAAAAATTAACTCAAACACATAGACCTATATATGAAAGCTAAAACTATAAAACATAGAAGAAAGTGCAAGAGAAAAACTTTGTCCTGTGGGTTAGACAAAGGAATTTTAGATACACCAAAAGCACAACCCATAAAAGAAAAAAGTTATAAATTGACCTTATCAAAATATAAACTTTACCCTGTTAAGAGAATGAAAAACAAGCCACATACTGGGAGAAAATATTTGCCAATCACATATTTGACGAAGGACTTGACCCAGAATATCTAAAGAATTCTGAAAACTTGATAATAAGAAAACACACAACCCCATTTAAAAAATGGGATAGAGTCTTGAATAGACACTTCACCAAAGAATATGGGTCTAAATAAGCACATGACAAAATGCTCAACATCATTACTCATCAAGGATAGACATATTAAAACCACAACGATACATTACACATCTATTAAAATGGTTTAAAAATACTGTTACCGTCAAGTGCTGATGAGGATGGACAGCAACCTGAACACTCATACCTTGCTTGTGAGAATGAAAAAGAGTATGTCCACTTTGGAAAACAGCTTGCCAGTTTGTTATATATCTAAATATTAATGATCCAGCCATCCCACACTTAGGTAATGAAAGGTAAATGAAAATTATGTTCACACAAAAACCTGTATGAATGTTTTAGCATCTTTGTTCGTAATTGCTGAAAACTGGAAGCAACTCAGATGTCCTTCAGCCCATATATGGATGAACCATCTCTGGTGCATTCATTTAATAAAATGCTAATCAGTGATAAAGAGGCAACAACATGGGTAACTCTTAGGTGATGCCATTGTATGATATTATGGAAAAGGACAAAATGATAATTACTGGTTAGTGATAAATTAGTGATTGCCAGTTTGGGGGCTGGTGGAAGGATTAACCACAAAGGGGAGGTATAAGGGAATTTGCTGGGGGTTGTGAGAGAACTGTGCTGTAGCTTGATTATGGCAGTGGTTGTACAACTCTATGCACTTATCAAAGTGCATAGAACTATGCACAGAACTATATATCAGAATGAGTGACTTCTACTGTATGTAATTAATAAAATATTTTAAAATAACGTGTTTGGAAGAATGTTTAATTACATGGGAAGTTGTCATTAAAAATCAAGGAACAAAAGTATTTCCCAATTGTGTGAAGAAAGAAAATCAACAGAAGAAAAATACTTGATAACATTAGCCACAGGAGGTATCATGTCAGGATGGACAATTTATGGATGAATGTTATTTTCTCCTTATTTTCCCCCAAACTACCTACAAAGAACATATACTGCTTTTAAAATCAGAGAAAAATAGCCAATGCTATTTAAAATGAATGATCTTGGCTCATAACTGTAAATTAGATTTTCCATATATCCTATAGATTTCTCAAATATGTATATGTATACATGTATAAAAGTAAATTAATCCTCTCTGTCCCCAAACCTTCTCTCTTAGTCATCTTTACTATCTCAGGAAAGGCTCATCATCCATCCAGTCTCCCATTTCCCCAGACTAAAATTGACCATTGGCCCTCCCTGTTTTACATCCACCCTCCCTACTCTACCCACCTTCCAAATTTCCTGTTGCTTTAACCTCCAAAGTATCCCCGAATTCACTTATTTCCACCTCTACTGGTACTGCCTAGGGCTAAATATTTTTCACTAGAACACTGCAACATTCTCCTATTACATTTCTCTTTGTTTAAAGTGACCTTTTCACAATCAAACCTCCACTCTGCTATCAGAGGAATCTTTCCAGAAAACAAATTTGACCATGTAGTTCTTCTTCTTAAAACATACTGGTGGCTACCTATTGCCTGTGAAATGAAGTTCAGACTTCCTAATGTACAAAGTCCTTCATTACTTTAAATATTTCATTAATGTCTTATAATTAAATTAATAAATGAATGGGCAAATAGAACATATTACACTTGGAAGATATATTTGCAGAAGACATAAAAAGATTTGTTCTGGTCCCTTCAGCCCTATTCTCCCCACCCCCTCAACTTACAAGCTTCTCTTATGTTTCAGGAGGAAGCATTTAAGATCACAATATGAAATTCCTGTTAGAAGAGGTTCTGTACTCAGGAAAATCAGTCAGCTCAGTACTTACTCTACACTCTGTTCTTTTCAACTTTCTCCCCTCAGGACTTTATTGGGGAAGGAGATCCAGAAACAGACCTACACATCAATTGTCCATTGTAACATTCATACGTCTCCAAGCACTCTCATGAAGAAGGGGTAAACTAAAGAATGACAAAAATGTATCTTTATTTTCTGTGCAAAGGTAAAAATTAAGGTCACTATGTTCTTTATAATTCTACTTATAATGATGTAGCATTTATACTTTGGTCTACTTTTTATATAAATTTATTTATTTATTTATTTATTTATTTATTTATTTTTGGCTGCGTTGGGTCTTCGTTGCTGCGCATGGGCTTTCTCTCTAGTTGTGGTGAGAGGGGGCTACTCTTCGTTGCAGTGCACGGGCTTCTCATTGTTGTGGCTTCTCTTTGTGCTCTAGAGCCCTAGAGCACGGGCTCTAGGGTACGTGGGCTTCAGTAGCTGTGGCACAGGGACTCAGTAGTTGTGGCTCACTGGCTCTAGAGTGCAGGCTCAGTAGTTGTGGCCCATGGGCTTAGTTACTCCGCAGCATGTAGGATCTTCCCGGACCAGGGCTCGAACTCGTGTCCCCCGCACTGGCAGGCAGACTCTCAACCACTGCGCCACCAGGGAAGTTCCTATACTTTCTTTGGTCTATTAAAATAGCATTTCACATACTTATTTCCATTTGCAACCATATGATCTGATAAGACCATTATAAAAACTTGGTTATTGTAAGGTATTATATCAAATCAGGTACTGTCTCTTTGTATTATATATTTAGGTCTTGTACAATAAGCATTTATCAAAATTAGATGTGGTATCAAGGCAGGAAATATGCCCAAAACAATATTCTTTCCATTAGAGTGGCACTTAGATTCTAGAATCCCCACTGTGGCATTTCCCTTACCTAATGAAAGCTGGAATAAAAGAGGTTCTTATTTATTACACATTTCTTGGAAAACTTCATGGTGGTCATCTCAAAACATGTGCTTTCCCAGGAAGTAGTGGCTTCAAAATTGTAAGTGAATATTTCATATGTAATTCAGTAGACTTTGTTTAATTCAAACTTAATTTTATTCTGTTTTATCAACAAGTAATATTTTGTTATCCAGTTAAATTACACATGTGATCTTTTACCTTATTTTCCTTTGGATATTTAATTAAAAAAAAGAAATGTGTAGAAGATCAACATATGCATATAGAGTGAAGATTTATTCAAGTAAATTTATTCATAATTGAATAGAATTTTAACATTTGAAGTAGGATTATAATTATGCCTTCATTATACTATTATGTCAAAATGTAGGATGCGGATAATTATTTTAATGTGTATTTCTTTAACAATGACAATTATTAGTTTTTAAGTCAGAAAAGCATAAAGAAAACAAAATGGCTCATAAGTCTAGCTAATGACTACCATAAATAAATAAATAAATAAATAAATAAATAAATAAATAAATTTAAAACTAATACATTCACTATTGAAGAATATTCAAATACTACCAAAAAAAAGTATATAATGAAGTGCAAAAAATATTTCTTTCTCCACCCAGAGTTTATTGCTCAAAACATAATCACAGTTAATATCTTCAGAAACTCTCAAAATAGTATTTCTTCAAAAGAAATATACACTTTAATTTTTTTATTTCTACCATTTGGCTTATTAATATACTTCTTTGTTTTATGTTTCTAGTGGTTCTAGTATATAGCTTTAATTTTTCATAGTCTACACCAAATATTAGGCCACATCAAATATATTTCTCTCATCCTGTCCTTTTTACTCTTGTCATACATTTCTTCTTACGTTATAGAGTTTTATTATTTTCATTTTAAATAATCAACTATCTGTCAAAGAAATTAAAAATGAGAAAAATGTCTTTTATATGTGCCCACATACATTCAGTATTCTTCATTCTAATACATCAACCCAAGTTTCCATCTGGTATAATTTTATTTAACCTGAAGTTAATGGCGGTGCAAGTTTGCTGATAATTAATTCTCTCAGCTTTTATTTGTCTAAAAAAGTATTTCCTCTTCCTTCATTTTTGAAAGATACTTTTGTCAGGTACAGAATTCCGTGTTAACAGATTTTTTTTCACTCAGAATTTTAATTATATCATTACCTTGTCTTCTGTCTTACAAATTTCTGACAAGAAATCATTTGTAGTTTGTTCATCTGAATGTATTGAATCTTTTCCTCTGTTGCTTTCAAAATTTTCTCTATGTTATTTGTTTTCAGCAATTTGATTATAATGTTTGGTGTGTTTTTTCTCCTACTCGGATTCACTGGGTATTTTTAATCTGTGGGTTTATAGTTTTCACCAAATTTCAAACATTTTTAACCATTATTTCTTCAGATATTTTTCTATGTCCCCACCCAACTGCCCATAAGTTAAACTGCTTTATCTCATCCTACTGCTCACCTATTCTGTGTTCATTTTGTTCGATCATTTTCCTCTTTGTATTTCATTTTAAATAGTTTCTATTGGTATGTCTTCAAATTCATTGATCTTTTCTCCCACAGTGTCTGATATCTTGTTAATCCCATCTGTAATGGACTGACTTGTGCTCCACTGAAAATTATATATTGAAGTCCTAACCCCTAGTACCTCAGAATGCAACTGTATTAGGAGAAAGGGTCTTTAAAGAGGAAATAAAAGTTAAATGTGGTCATTGAGGTAGGCCCTAAACCAATACGACTGGTGTCCTTTTAAGATAAATTAGGACACAGAGGAAAGACTATGTGAAGATACCAGAAGAAGTTTGCTATCTGTAAGGCAAAGAGAGAGAGGCCTCAAAATGAAACCAACCTTACCAATACCTGATCTTGGACTTCTTACCTCTTCTAAATAAATTTCTCTTGTTTAAGCCACTTTGTTATGGCAGCCCTAACAAACTAGTACACCATCTAAACTATTTTTTTCATTTCAAATATTGTATTTTTTATCTGTAGAAGTTCTATTGTGGCCTTTTTTAAAATTTTCCATTTCTCCCCTCATCATGTTACAACTTTCTTCTACGTTCTTGAACATGTGGAGGGTACTTATAATCCCTGTTTTGATGCCCTTGTCTCCTAATTCCATCTTCTGTGTTATTTCTGAATCTGTATCTGTTGCTTGATTTTTCTCATTTTAAGTCATATTTTCCTGCTTCTTTGCATGTCTGGTAATTTTTCATTGGACAACATACATTTTGAAAGTTAATGTTACATTTTCCTGGATGTTGTTGTATTTCTATAGTGTTTGATTTTATTGTTGCATATTGTTAACTTATTTAGAGTCATTTGTACCCACTTTGAGCCTTGTTTTTAAGGTTAGGTCGGGTCCAGAGTAGCTCATAGTCTAGGATATTTCAGCCTAAGTATAAAGCAATGCCTCCTGAGGATCTACCAAATCCCCTGCATGTTAAGAGATCTTTCCACTTTGCTGCTGAAATCACAAACTCTACTCAGCCCCATGTGAACTCCAAGAATTGTTAAGCCTACTGCCTTCCAGATGTTCTTTCCCCAGCCTTGGGTAATCTTCTTCCTGTGCATGTACAGGTTTGTACTCAACCAAACTTAATGGGGACCCTGACAATAAATTCTAACCACCTTGACCTTATCAAACTACAATCTGCCTCCTGAACTCAGTAAAATCTCCAAGTGTTGCAAGCTGAAAATTACCTCCAACAGAAAACAAGAACTCAGGGTTCATCTACCTCATTTATTTCTCTTCTCTCAGGAATGAAAATTATGTATGATCTATGGTCCAACTGTGGTCTGAAAACCATTGTTTCATATACTTTGTCCAGTTTTCCAACTGTTGAAGGAATGGAGGGACCATATGTTCCCTATCACTTCATTACGGCTCAAAGTGGAAGTCCATGTTTTCAATTTTTCATAATATTATACTTAAACTAATCCTTTTATAGTAGGTGTACAATATTCCATTGGATAAATGTAATGAATTGATTAATGGAGACTATATTAAATGACATTCAGGTTGTAGGTAGCATTTTGCTATTAAAAATAGTGTTGCAATAAGCATTCTTATGCTTACAACACAGAATAATTTTGTGATATTTTCTTTTTCAACCAACTTCCTAGAATAGGTTTTCTGGACTATAGGGTATGAATATTCTAAAATTAAGATTTGCAAATTCCCCTCTAAAACTTTGCAAAATTAACACTACTCCTGGTAGTGCAGGAAAGCCTAAGTTTTACCACACTTTCCTCAGCATAAGAAAATTAACCTTTACCAATCTGAGAGAAAAAGTATCTTTTGTTTTGGTTTTCACTTATTTGATTATGAGCAAGACTTCACATATTTTGTATTTTATCAGCCATTTATTTTTATTTTCTCTCAATTAACCACTCATATATTTGACCATTTTCTTTTTTAATATGTATGAGTTAATTGTGTGTAAAACATTTATGTCATATTTTTGCAACATTTTTCACAGTTTTGTCTTTTAACTCTGAGTTATTTATGACATACAGAAGTTTTAAATATTTATGCAATATTTTCAAATTTTTTAATATTTTCCATTTATAGTTTTAGGGTTTTGCGGTCTTCTTTGCAAGTCCTTCTCAAACATACACTTTTTTCACCTCTCGTAAAACCTCACAGTTTAATTTTTAAATTGTTGCTAATCTAAACTATTTTGTTGCAAAGAGTAAAACAGAAATTCCATATATTTTTTCAAATAATTATGAAGCTTTTTAACTCTATTGATCCCCTTTTCCCATCACTGACTTCACCAACCATCATGTATCATTAAAAGCAAATCCTTTTCATGGACTTTATATCTATTGATTTGTCTGGATATAATTTTCTTCCTAGTATTATATTATTTCTATTATTGTAACTTGTTAAGTTTCAATATGAATTTTTTGAATTTATGTTCATTAATTTTCTGGATATATATTTCTTCTCTTATATCATATTTTCCACATAGCTTCATAGAAGTTTCAATATTTGATAGAACTGAGTCCTGTCAACCTCTACCCACTTTTCTTTTTAAAAATTTCATGGATATTGGGACAGACTTACTTTTCCAAATGAACTTAGCTTTTAATAAAAATTTATAGATTAATTTATGAAAATTTACACCTCGTAATTTGGGTTGTGCTATCAAAGAATATTGTGTACATTTTCATTTACTTTAGACTTCCCTTACATTCCTCATAACACTGTAAACTGTTCTAAAAATAATGCTAAATAATAATATACTACTAATAATATATATTTTATGCTAAGCTTATTACTATACATTTTGACTTTCAGATATCTGTATCAATCAGGGAAGGCTAACTTCTGTAACAAGAAATTCCAAATTCTCAGTGAGTTATCAGGATGAAAGCTTATTTCTTTTTCATATTACAGTACATTCCAGGATGGAGATCAGCTTTCCATAAAGGGATTCAGAGACCTAGGTTCCATACATCTTGTGGCTCTGCCTTGGATTCATCAAATGAATCTTCGGCATTTGTCCAAGAGTTGAGGGAAGATAGGAACTCATGGGCAAACAGTTGGTTCCAGGCCTAAAAATAGCACACATCACTTCTGTGCACATTCCACTGGTTAAGACTAATCATATAGCTCCACCCAGCAAAAGGATGGGAGATGTAGTCCTCCTTTGGGCCTAAGATGAAAACAAAACAATCCGATAAACATAAACAGTGCCTGCTGCAATAATTATTATAATGGGGAATTTTTCTATTTATTCTTATTTTTTAAAAATCAGGAATGGATATCAGATTTTGTCAAATAACTTCTAATTATTTATTGAACTAATCAACAGGATATTGTTTTTTACCTTTACATTTAAATGTGTATATATATATATATATATATATATACACATATATACATTTACCTTTATGAAGTAGAATTTATACTTAGCATAACACACATACTTAAAATATACATTTGATGAGTTTTGACATATGTACACACTGTAAAACTATCACGATAATCTAGATAATGAAGGTTTCCATCACCTCCAAAAGCTTCCTCATGTCCTTTTGTAATCCATCCTCCCTCTCACATATGTACCCAGTAATAACTGATGTTTTCTGTCACTATTGGCTAGATTGCATTTTCTATAATTTTATATAAATGGAATCATTCAGTATATCTTCTATTTGACTAGCTTTTTATGCTCATAAAAATTATTTTGATTTTCATCTGTATTGTTGTAGGTAACAGCTGCTATTGTTATTTTGATTTTCATCTGTATTGTTGTAGGTAACAGCTGTTGTAATAACAGCTATTATTGTTGTTAGTAACAGCTTCTTACTGTTTCTGAGAAGTAGTATATTGTATGAATATACCATGTCTTGTTTATCCATTCATCTTTTGTTGGACATTTGGGTTATTTCCAGGTTTGGGCTACCATGAATAATGCTGCTATGATCACTCATATACAAGTTTTTGTTTCGAAATACGTTTTCATTCTCTTGGGTAAATATATAGGATAGAATGGGTCATGGGATCAATGTATATTTAACTTTTTAAAAGAGCTTTATTGATATATAATTTATACACCATACAATTCACCTATTTTAAATGTACTATTCAATTTTTTTAGTATACTCAAAGTTTTTAGTTTACTCACAAGTCATGCAACAATGACCCTAGTGTAATTTTTTTTAACATTTTCATCACGCTTTTTAAAAACATGCCCATTAAATCACTTCTCATTCTCCATTCCCCCATCTCATCATCCCCAGCCCTAGAAAACCACTAATGTACTTTTTCATCTCTATAGATTTGCCTTTTCTGGACATTTTATACAAATGGAATTACACAAGATGTGGGGTTTTTTGTAACTGGCTTCCTTCACTTAGCATAAAATTTTCAAGTTTCTTTCATGCTGTAGCATGTATTAGTACTTCATTCCGTTTTATTGACGAAGAATATTTCATTCTATGATTATACCACATCTTATTTATCTATTCATCAGTTTATGGACATTGGGGTAGTTTCCACTTTTTGGCTATTACGAATAACGTTGGCATGAACACCCACGTACAAGACTTTGTAAATGTGCTTCATTCTCTTGGGAACCTACATAAGAATATAATGACTGGACTCTATGCTGTTTGTATAGTTAACTTTTTTTTAAACGTCTTTATTGGAGTATAATTTCTTTACAGTGTTGTGTTAGTTTCTGCTGTATAACAAAGTGAATCAGCTACATGCATACGTATATCCCCATATCCCCTCCCTCTTGTGTATCCCTCGTGCCCTCCTTATCCCACCCCTCTAAGTGGTTGCAAAGCACCGAGCTGATTTCCCTGTGCCATGCAGCTGCTTCCCACTAGCTATCTATTTTACATTTGGTAGTGTATATATGTCAATGTTACTCTCTTACTTTGTCACAGCTTACCCTTCCCCTCCCCGTGTCCACAAGTCCATTCTCTAAGTCTGTGTCTTTATTCCTGACCTGCCCCTAGGTTCATCAGAATCTTTTTTTTTTTTTACATTCTCTATATATGTGTTAGCATACGGTATTTGTTTTTCTCTTTCTGACTTACTTCACTCTGTATGACAGACTCTAGGTCCATCCACCTCACTACAAATAACTCAATTTCGTTTCTTTTTATGGCTGAGTAATATTCCATTGTATATATCTGCCACATCTTCTTTATCCATTCATCAGTCGATGGACACTTAGGTTGCTTCCATGTCCTGGCTATCGTAAATAGTACTGCAATGAATATTGTGGTACATGACTCTTTTTGAATCATGGTTTTCTCAGAGTATATGACCAGTAGTGGGATTGCTGGGTCATATGGTAGTTCTATTTTTAGTTTTTAAAGGAACCTCCATACTGTTCTCCATAGTGGCTGTATCGATTTACATTCCCACCAACAGTGCAAGAGGATTCCCTTTTCTCCACACCTTCTCCAGCATTTATTGTTTGTAGATTTTTTGATGATGGCCATTCTGATTGGTGTGAGGTGACCCCTCATTGTAGTTTTGATTTGCATTTCTCTAATGATTAGTGATGTTGAGCATCCTTTCATGTGTTTGTTGGCAATCTGTATAGCTTCTTTGGAGAAATGGCTGTTTAGGTCTTCTGCCCATTTTTGGATTGTACAGGTGTACAATATAGTGATTCACAATAAAGAACAAATGTTTTTAGTTTTGATGAAGTCTAATTCATCTTCTTTTCTCTTTTATACATCATGCCTTTTGGAGTACTATATAAGAAACTCTGTCTAAGGGCACTAAGATTTTCTTTTTATCATTTTTTTCTAAAAGTTTTAACTCTTAGATTTGCATCTTTTATCCCTCTGGAGCTAATTTTTGTTTATGGTGTGAGGTAAGAGTTAAGTCCACTTTTTTGCATGTGGATATCCAGTTATTTCAGCACTATACGTTGAAAGATGATTCTTTCCCACTGAGTTGCTTCAAGCCCTTTGTCAAAAATCAGTTCACTTATATGTGTGTATTTCTGGACTCTATTCTAGTCTATTGATTTATACATCTATCTTTCTGTTAATACCACATTGTGTTTGCTGAAGACCAATAATAAATCTTGAAATCACATGGTGTAAGTCCTCCAACATTATTCTTCTTTAAAATTGTTTTGTCTATACTGTATCTTTCACATTTCCATATAAGTTTGAAAAATAGCTTGTCAGTTCTTACAAAAAAAAAAAAAAAGCCTGTTAGAATTTTGATGGACAGATGAAGACTGTCAACTGGGGAGAACTGTCATCTTAATGTTGAATCTTCCAATCTCTGAGCACAGTGTTCTGTCCATTTATTAGATCTTAATATATTTCTCTCAGCAATATTTTGTAGCTTTCAGTGTATAGGTCATGGAAAGCTGCTTTATCAAATTTATAACTTAGAATTCCATATTTTATGTTAATGTAATTGCATTTTCTGATTTTTCTTTGCTAATGTATATAGATAATATATCCTGCAACATTGCTCAAATTATCTATTAAAGTACTTTACTTGTAGGTTTCTTAGGATTTTCTACATAGATGATAATATGTTCTGTGGATAAAGATGGCTTTTCTTCTTTCTTTACAATCTCTATATTTTTTTAATTCTTCTTCCTGACTGATTGAAATGGCTATGACATATAGTAAAATGTTAAATAGAGGAAATAAGAGTGGACAAACTATTCTTATTCCTTTTTTTTTTTTTTTTTTTTTTTGGAAAAATCCCAAACCTTTCATTTTACTCCTCGCCTGGTTCAGCCCAGACGTGAGACACCTGAGCTTGGTAAACATGGTACAAATGTCCGCCCAGGCCCCCAAACAGTCAGGTTAAGTGTGTGCAGGGGCGGCCCCTCCCCAACACCCCTCAAAGTGCATCGAAGACAGCCCCGTGTAGCCCCAAAGTGGAGCCCATCACACTCTTGACAAGTCCAGGGCCGACAGGCAGGGGGCAGCCACTGCTGGGGACCCCAGGCCAAGGGGACAGCTGCAAGGTTTGGCTTTAATGCAAAAGGCCAAAAACTATTCTTATTCCTAATCTAGGGGAAAAGCATTCAGTCTTTCATCATTAAATATAATGTTAGCTGTAAGTTTTTCAGGATACCCTTTATCAGGTTGAGAAATTTCTTTTTTATACCTAGGTTGTTGAGAGTCTCTTCATCATGAGTGGATGGTGAATTTTTTTAAAGGGTTTTTCTGCATCTATTGAAAGATCATATAGTTTTTCTTTTTTATTTAGATAATTAGGTGGATTACACTGATTGATTTCCAAATGTTGACTCCAACTTGTATTTTTGAGATAAAACCCTACTTGGTCAAACAGTTCTTGCTTCCCATGCCAACCAGTATTAGCCATACCCTAACTACTCTAGGCCCAGGCCTCGTATAATATCTACAACTGACCTTATATAACATCTGTAAAAATCCCTGCAGGCATATTTATAAGCACTTGAGCCTATAGTTCCTTTGAATCTTTGCTTCTACTTTCATGATGGTTGGAGCAGAGAATATGGCCTTGAGGTACAAGTGGGAGAGAAGAGGAAAAAGGAAATACACACAAGGAAGAAAGATTCTACTTTAAAATGCAACCTGCCTTGGTATATTATACAATAGCAATACATGTATTATAATCAGAATAAAATGAAATATAAAAACAGTATTTACATGTATTGGCCATACATAACAGACACACACACTCAGATTTATTTAGAGAAAGATCATGAGACTGTATACAGCTTTGCCTAATAATCTCCTTTCTTGCCTTTTTTTTTGCTTTGTTTCAGTTTTGTTTTTGTTTTTCTAAATAGTATCAGCCATTTTTAAGTGTACAATTCAATAATGTTAAGTATATCCACAATGCTGTGAAATATATCACTAGAACTTTTTCATCTTGCAAATCTGAAATTCCATACCCATTAAACAACTCCCTGTTCCACCCCACCCCCAACTCTTGGTAATCATCATTCTACTTTTTGTTTCTATGAATTGGAGCATTTTAGACACCTCATATATGTGAATTAAACAGTATTTGTCTTTTTGTGACTGGCTTACTTAGTATAATGTCCTAAAGATTCACCATGTTATTCATGTTGTAGCACATATCAGAATTTCTTTCCATTTTAGACTGAGTAGTATTCTATTGTATGCACTTACCACATTTTGTCTAATCTTTCATCCATCAATGGATATTTGACTTGCTTCTATTTCTTGGCTGTTGTGAATAATGCTGCTATGAACATGGTGTGCAGCCTCTCTTTTAAATACTACTATCAGGGATTTCCCTGGTGGTGCAGTGGTTAAGACTCCGAGCTCCCAATTCAGGGGGCATGGGTTCGATCCCTGGTCAGAGAACTAGATCTCACATCCATGCTGCAATTAAGAGTTCACATGCCACAACTAAGGAGCCAGCAAGCTTCAACTAAGGAGTCCGTGAGCTGCAACTAATGAGACCACCGGCCGCAACTAAGGAGCACATGTGCTGCAACTAAGACCTGGTGCAACCAAATAAATTAATTAATTAAATTAAATTTTAAAAAGACTGTGCACATTGAACTACATAGATGTCTAGTGGCCATGATTCACATCATAGTTACAACAAAATTGCTTAAAAAAATATTATTATAATATCTAGCTCAATGTAACAGAGCTGTATTCACCTCTTTGCCAAACTTCTTCTACTGGATGGCCAGCATCTCTAATTAAAAAAATTTTTTTATAATATGTAATAGATTAATTGAGTGATTCTCAATCAAGCATGGTTCTTTATTCCTTAGGATATTTGGAATCATGAGAGGAAGTTTTTGTTTTCACAATGACTAGAAAGCACTACAGGTTTTTATTGGGTAGAGCCAGGATTACTAAGCACCCTGTGATGCAAGACAGCCCTGGTGAATGAAGAATAAAGACATACCAAGAGTTCTAACAGCACTTCCCTTGAGATATATTAGCCATTAACCATGTGGATTTAAGTCCATTAAACTAAACAATGTTTAACTTTTTACTATGTCTAATTATTCTGTTGTTAAGTTTTCTTCCTAACAACAGAACCATTTCTTTGTGAATATGTCCAGGGAAAATCATATTTGTATTATAGGAAGAAGAAAAGTATGGGACCCCTTACTTGTCACATATTTTTATAAAGGATAATTCTGGCAAAAAAAAATTAACAGCAAAGTCAGCTTTGATAACTAGAGCTGGAGCACACACTGAAAATGAATTACTTACAGGTAGTAATTGCATTCTCCTTAAGAAAACAGGCCATGTTGGTTGGGATCATCACTGTATAGCCAGAGCCTAGCCGACAGAGACACTTAAAAAATATTGAATGTTGAAATAAGAAATAAGGAAAAAGAACAAGATAAATAGCAGAATGGAAGGATTACAAGTGAGAGACGTTCCAATTAGTCACTGATGCATTCTCGTGCTGGGTCCTGGGTTCTTCAGAAACACTGATGGAGGGAGGATGGAAGTGAGACCTAAAGGCCTCCATTGTTGGTATTTAAGTGCCTGGGGAATGAGTTTCAAACAGGCAAGAACTGAAGCCTGATCCTGTGATGGAGCCTGGCACTGGACTTCCAGGGGTGTCAGGTGGTGAGGCCCAATGGCTCCTCCCGAGGTTTCCTTAAGCCTCGGAAATGGGGATACATTTGTGAAGAGTTTATAATACTGATCTTTTGAAGATAGTTTAGGGTTCCAAAAGTTGTGAATGTTAAAGTATTTTGAAGATGATAGTGTTGGGAGACTTCAAGATTTGCAGATGACAGAAACAGGAATAACTTTTATAGGCTTGTGGATGACAGGACATTGATATTGCTACCTGAATATTCTGCAGCCATGATAATCACACTTACTTTGTAGGGAAGTACAGAAAAGAAGCTTTTCAGGGAAGCTTTTCAAAAACTGCAAAGCTCAGAGATTCTGAATGCACTGGGGCGGGACCCAGGCATCTTTATTTTTTGAAGTTCCCAGTTGGTCTTTCGGTGAATTCTGGTGAATCCTCAGAAATAATGCATTGTGGATCATGAGGTCTGTGGCTGGACCTAAGAGCATTAGAGAAAGTACCCAGTGTTTGGGGGTAAGAATATTCGGAAAGCAATAGCTGGATAAAAGAGAATGTAGGTCATTTTGCATAATTTTATGAGTTATATTTCAAGTACTGGTATCTTCCACATCCTTTAGAGGCTAGTAGATTTGTGGGAAAAGCACAGAATCTGCAATCATATACCATGGATTTAAATTCAGTCTTGTCCACTTACAAACTGACTCACCTTTAATAAGTTACTCAAACTCTCTCAACCTGCGTTTTATCATCTGTAAAGGGGAAATAATAATTTAAAAACTGAAGAGTCACTGGGAAAGAAGGAATCACTGTAATGCCCATGCTAATGCCACTTATTGTTAAATTCTGAAAGGCCTTCCTAAGCAGAAGTCATTTTCAATTTAGGAACTTTGTCCACAGATTTAATTCCAAAATAAGAGTAAAGATGGTCAGAAAGCATGGTGATGATGAGAGCAGAAACGAAGGGGTATGGAGGCAGGAATCTGAAGTAAGATCTCCATGATTCAAGGTTAAGGGGCCAAATAGGAGAGAAAAGTAGAATTTAGATACAAAGAGGATTTGAGACTAAAAAAAGATAACAGGACTTCCTCTGAGGCAGTTCAAAGATTAGATAAATGGAAGTTACAGAGACTAGACGAACTGAGTCACTCCAAAGCTGGGCTTTTCCTCTTTGTGAAGTACCTTGCAGGGCCACCCTTCCCACTTACCACCCCACTTGTGCACAAAGCTCCATATTCATAATTGAAGACCCTACGTTGGATTTTTTAAAAAGACAAAGGAACCATCATTTCCATTACAGCTTCAAATGAGGAAAAAAATTTCTTTTCTAAATAACATGGCCAAAAATATTAAACAAGAGATTCCAGAAAATAAAAAAATAAAAAAAAGAGATTCCAGAAAATAAACAAAGAAAATATAATCTTGCCCTAATGACCAGGAAGCACCCCAGCAGAGGACTAAAGCAGTTTATGCTTTCCAAAAGCTTGCACTGCCAGCTTGGCTACCTTAAAAACAGGACACTGTGTCTGTGAAATTGAAAATAAAAAACAAGCATTCTCTAAAAACATATTATGGCCTGTTCATTTCAGACTTCTACTTTGCACTGAAGCATTTAGTTGAAAATAATTTGACCTTCCATCTGTGAAGCTATTGTTTTCCATGGTCTTGGTCATACAACTATTCAATGGTGGTTTTAGTTTCATCACCTTCTTTATTATGGTTTAATATCAGTGTTTTATTATCTATGTAGAAAGTAGGACTGAGAACTGTAACCACATTCATCACATTTCTACTATGAGAAAGCATTTAATGAGCTTCACGTGAAATGCTACCTTGAGGAAATGTCACAGTTAAAACTGTACATATTCAAAATATGTAAAATCTCCCACCAAAAAAACAAAACCCCGTACACTTCGAGTATTATCACTGAGGTTGGCATTATTATGACTGTTGTTCAGTAGCTCCACGTCCCCCATCTCCTCATGTCCAGTATTGCTCACAGCTAGCACTGCATGATCACCCACTCAGCAGATGAAAAACATTGTTTGAATATGAAAGCTCACCCTGTGACAACACTTACCCTCTTAAAGTCCTGCTTATTTATTATCTGCCTGCCACTTCTTACACTTCAGGCCCTTGACAGGGAGATCAGCTAGGTGGTTTGTGACCACCTAGAGGGGTGGGATAGAGAGGGTGGGAGGGAGGGAGATGCAAGAGGGAAGAGATATGTGGATCTATGTATATGTATAACTGATTCACTTTGTTATAAAGCAGAAACTCACACACCATTGTAAAGCAATTATACTCCAATAAAGATGTTAAAAAAATTAAATTAAATAAAAATTAAATTAAATTAAAAAAACCTTAAATGAAAGTTTTTCTATACCCCACCTTCAAGATATTTTTTGAGAGGTGATAATATTCAAAAATATTATATGATACACATTGTCTTTCTCTTCACTTGGCTAGAGGAAAACAAAAGATATAAAATAAATTTAAAGGAAAGAAAAATAAGAGAAATAGTACCATTTAAGCAGATTTCAGGTGGGCTATCATCTTAGTCTCCTGAAACAGACACCATCCCAGCCACTCCACGTGTGGGGTGTGTACAGAGCCTAGGAGCTACCTGGGATGCTGGCATTCTGGCACAGCTTTTTCTGACTCTGATGTCAACCTGCAAAATAGGTCAGACTCTGAGGCACACCAGTAGCATGCATATAATCGTTACGGGAAATTTATGAGTTATTTACTCAGCAAGCTTGAAAATATCAGAGAATGAATTTGGCTCTTATTAGCATGAAGCCTTTTAAAATGACACTCAGGAAATTCTTTTCTGCTCTTTTATTTGCAATTCATCTCCTGAGTACCTTTGTACCACATCTTGAAATTACAGAACCACTCACAAATTTCATCCTCTTCTTTTAGACAAATATTTTTTTTGCCTTTCCTGCTATGCCCAAATATTTGGGGTGGGATGGAAATGAATGTCACATACCTCTTTCAGGCTGTAAGTACTTAATTATGAGATGCGCTCGGGAACTGTGGCACTAGCCATAGAGTCAGTCACGAATTTTGGAAGGCGGGGTCTAGATGTAGGGAGTAGCTTTATTATTTTTTAAATTCGTGCTGGAAAACTAAGGCTCAAATGTGGTGATGTGGCATGAGGACTGGGAATGTTGTCACACTGCTGAAGAGCAACGGCTTTCCAAGTGCTCTACCCTCAGACAGTCTTCTGGAAAGTGAGCTGCATCACTCAACCACGGCAGAGGTTCTGTGTGTGCTCTCCTCTGGACAGTGGCCCCAGGCACGAGAGCTGGTCAGCTCAGAGTTGAAATGGGCTTCCCCAGAGGCTCCCCACAGTAGCGCCAGTTCTTCCCAGGAATCTGTACCACCTCTCCTCCCAGCTGTGTGCGATCCACAGAAGCTATGGGAAGGAAGGATACACATGTCTTGGGAATTAGCTTAGAGTTATCAGAAAGAACCCCTTCTCTTGGGAGATGCAGCATAACAAAAAGGAAAAGGCCACAGAGAGGAGGAAATATGAAAGTGAGCTAAATAAAAATGTTCCAATGCTAAGCAGAAGGAAAAGACTCAAATCTTGCCTGGCAAAGCAATCATTTGGAAGAATTTGAAATACTGTGGAGGGTCGAACAGAGTAAAGGAAGAAAGAACTCCAGTTCTCCTGGGACTCTGAGACCAGTTTAATCTTGGACAAATCAATTAGCTTTTCTGGGTTTCATAATGTGTTCCTTAGTAACATTTGTGAAGTGCTTTAGAGCTAACAGAATGTTTTTATACACCTCTTATCTTGTAATCTTCACTATACTGCCATGGAGTGAGGATGAGAGAAGGAGGAGAAACATCATTCAGTTGTTACTATAAATCAGGTTCTGTTCTAAGTGCTTTACATGTGTTCACTTATGAAGTAGCAACTATTATTAAACCCATTTTGTAGAAGAGAAGTGGAGGTGAATGGGGTTACATAATATATTATACCTGATGACCCTCTGTGAGTCTTGACAGAATTCAAACTGAGTCAGTCTGGTTTCAGAGCCCCAAATCAAATGTATTATTATTGCTATGTTCACAGGTCAATGCTAAAAATATGATGACAGAGAAGCACTACAGAAAGAATTCTGCAGAAATTAAATCCTATTTTCTCAGCCTCCAAACTGCTTTCCTCCTGTAAATGAAGCATTGTTGAGAGCGCCATGAACTCATGTCAGTCAACCTATGTAGGAAGTGGCATCAAAGAACCCACGCACTTTCTAAAAGTACTTCATACTACCCAGAACATTGGGAAAAGTCACTGGTATTATTGTTTGGTTGATTAAACCAAGGCTTCCTATTTCTTATTCACACAAATATAATGAATGAGGTAAACAACTATAATGTAGTTAAATCTTAATGATATCAAAACACAGTGTAATGTTCCACAAACACCTTTTGGCTGAGTTGAATCCAGAATTTCCCTCTTATTACACTCCCTGGAAATTCAACTTGTAGGAGTCATTAAAACTCTTATAAAATACTCTGATTTTCTCTTTCCTCTCACATGGTCCTTTAAGTTAGGCATAGCCATGTGACTTATTTTAGCCAAATAGGAGCATAAGTGACATATGTCTTTTCTAAGCAGAAGCTTTAAGAGTCAATGTGTGATTAGCCATGTTCTCCTCTTTCTTTATGTCATGGAGACCAGCAAGGCTTTGCAGGGGGTGTGGTAGGACCTTAAGTAAGGAGACATGGAAGAGTATGCCCTGCTGACCTGCTTTAGATGTTTAGTGTGAATGAGAAATCATCTTTTACTGTGTTAAGTCACTGAGATTTGGGGACTGTTGTTACTGCAGTATAATCTAACCCTTCCTGACTGATACACAGCCTGTTAGTCAGAGTTCAGTGCAAGAACCAGAAACCACTCTACATATTATTTTAGCATAAATGTTATTAACAAAGTGAATAAGGTGCTACAAAATCATTGGGAAGCTTTAAAGAGAAGGGTTTAGGCCAAAGGGTACCAAACTAGCCTTCAGAACAAACCCATCCCTGGCACCTGTTTTTATAAATAAAGCTTTATTGGAACACAGCCACGCCAATTTATTTATATATTGTGTATGGCTATTTTCAAGGTACAGCAGAGTCGAGTAATTGCAACAGAGATAGTATGGTCCACAAAGCCTAAAATGTTTACTCTCTGTGCTTTACAGTTTTCCTATCCCTTGTTTAGGCTAAGCTTTCTGGAATGGCTTCCAACAAGATTCAGAACCTACCAACTTAGGAAGCTACTAACTCTGAGGCCATAGCTGAAGTTCTGTCAGAAGAAATAAGGCAATTATGCCCCAACTCCATCTGCCCAGAAACAGAGAGGAAGCTGAAGAACAGACAGTGGAAAGCTGATGTATGAAAACCTGCCTATTTGACAGAGCTGCCAAGGATAGCATCTGCTTCACTTTTGCCTCCAAAAGTGCATGCAGGTAAACCTAATTGGTGGGACCCACTTACCCAAAATTTGAGCTTTTTGGCTGCAAGAAAGTATAGAGTGAATTTTTTAGCTTTCTAATTTCTTTTCTAGAAGTACAATGAAAGAGGGATTTAATGAACCAATCCAGAGTATTTGGCTTACAGAACTGTTTACTGTTCTCCTATTTCTGGGGGAGTCCATCCTCTTTCTAACCGCACATGAATCCTTGCAATACATACTTCCTTATTTAAGCTAATTTGAGTGCATTCCTTGTCATCATTAGAAAATAACTTGAAATCAAGTTACAAAAAAATGAGTACTATCTCAATTGTATAAAAATATACATATATGTATGCTTTGCATATTCATTTATGTATTATTCACAGCAGTTACTAGTTAACAAGTGGTTAATGATTGTACATTACATTAACTTGTCAAAAACCTTCTCAGTCTATCCATTTCTCTCTACATCAAATGAAATTCTCTCCATCTGAGTTTTAAGACAGTCAGTCTGGCCCTATTCTATCAAACCATGTGACTATTAACTCTTAACTAGGTTTCCCTGACTCTGATCAGACTGGTCAGACTGCTTACCTTCTATAAATTGTATCTTCCCCAATGTTTTCCTTCCTTTCCCCTTTCCTTTCCCTCCAGCCCATCTAAATTCTTCAGAGCCAATTCTTGAAGCCGCTGTCTATGTTTGTTGTCTCAGTTCCACCCTGACATCCAGTTCCATCAGTCCTTGGGACAGCAAAGTCATCCACATCATTGAATTAGTGAACATTATAGTCCTCCTAATACTTGACCCCTCAGCCACATTTGAAACTGTCAACTGCTCCTTCCTTGTGACAATACTCTTTGCCCTAAGTTTCTGTGACAACATCCTTGTCTGCTGTGCTCCCCTCACCTCTGCTGGTAAGCTTGCTATCACCCTGTCTTAGTCAGAACAGGCTGCCACAACAAAATACCACAGACTGGGTGACTTAAGACAACAGAAAACAGAAATTTATTTTCTCACAGTTCTGGAGGCTAAAAATCCAAGACCAAGTTGCCAGAAAATTCTACTTGTGGTGAGAGCTCTCTTCTTGGCTTGCAGACAGCTGCCTCCTTGCTGTGACCTCACATAGCCTCTTCTCTGTGCATTTTTGGAGAGAAAGCTCTGATGTCTCTTCCTCTTCTTGTAAAGATACCATTCTATCATATTAGGGTCCCAGTTTTATGACCTCTTTTAACCTTAATTACCTCCCTAAAGGCCCTTTATACCAACACTGTCACATTAGGGGTTAGGGTTTCACCATATGAATCGAGGGAGGAGAGACAGTACACAACCTAGTCCATCAAATTTCCATCTAGGTACTGATGGTTTCTCAAGCCTCTGACCTAGGCTCTGCCCTCTCTGTATTCTCTTCCTTAGGTGAGTTTGTCCAAGATGATAGGATCAATTACCGTCCTCACACTGATGATTCACTGTGGTTTATGGTCTAGACATGAGGAAGATTAGTCTCCCTCACTCCTTTTGTTTTCTTCCATACGGAGGATGCCCATTCATAAAACACTCCTGGCTTCTCTATAATCCCTTCTTTTTCTTCCCCAAGGAAGGAGAGATTATTTTTCAAATGCTAATTTTGAGAAGAATAAACCAGGAATGCTTAGGTCAGCATTTTTTTCTTTCTTTTTAGAAAACAGACAAAAAGAGCATATATTCTGTTCTCTTCTTTGGTTCTGTAAGTTTCCAGGCATGGGGTCCACCCATGTATGGTACAGCACTACCTGGGACAGGTGGAGTAAGTTCATCTATTTGTGGGGTTCACTATTAATAAACAGTGCCCACAGTAAGAAGTCATGTTCAGCAATATCTTATTAGTAAGAAAAACAGTTTAGTTCTCCATCTTACCTTTAGATTTCTCTCTCACTTAAATTTGAAATTTAATAGGGAAAGTGACTCTCTATATTGGGTCAACACACAACTCTCATAGAATGAGTTCTGTTCTCAGATCATCCACCTTACACACTTCAAAAATTTTTATTGAACTACGTACAGATACTATACTATGTACTGAAAATACATACATATATTCTCAATGAATAAGAAAGCTATCTCTTGCTTATTCATTTATTCATTTGATCAACAATTATATGTTGAGCATCTGCTCTATGTGCTTGAGATACATAAATTAAAACAAATGGATTATGACAAAAAGGGTTCTTCCTATGTTTTCCTCTAAGAGTTTTATAGTATCTGGTCTTAAATTTAAGTTTTTAATCCATTTTGAGTTTATTTTTGTGTATGGTGTTAGGTAGTGTTCTAATTTCATTCTTTTACATGTAGCTGTCCAGTTTTCTCAGCACCACTTATTGAAGAGGCTGTCTTTTCTCCATTGTATGTTCTTGCCTCCTTTGTCGTAAATTAGGTGTCCATACGTATGTGGGTTTATCTCTGGTCATTCTATCTTGTACCATTGATCTATATTTCTGTTCTTGTGCCAGTATCATACTGTCTTGATTACTGCAGCTTTGTGGTATAGTTTGAAGTCGGGGAGCCTGATTCCTCCAGCTCCATTTTTCTTTCTCAAGATTGCTTTGGCTGTTCAGGGTCTTTTGTGTTTCTGTAAGAATTGACAATTTTTTGTTCTAATTCTGTGAAGAATGCCTTGGTAGTTTGACAGAGATTGCACTGAATCTGTAGATTGCTTTGGGTAGTATAGTTATTTTCACAATATTGTTTCTTCCAGTCGGTGCTTTGTGATGACCTAGAGGGGTGGGATAGGGAGAATGGGAGGGAGGCTCAAGAGGGAGGGGATATGGGGACATGTGTATGCATATAGCTGATTCGCTTTGTTGTGCAACAGAAACAACACAGTATTGTGAAGCAATTATACTCCAATAAAGATGTATTAAAAAATAAAAAAAAATTTTAATGGAAACAGATGCATATACTTGTGGAACTTTATCTTATTAGGTGAAGAGAAACAACAAATATAACAAATGAACTACATGATATATTAGAAGTGTTAGGTGAAACAACAACAAAAAAGAAACAATAGAGGAGAGTTAGGAGACCAGGATAGTTGAGACTGTGTTGTGATTTTTAATAGGTTGATCAAGGTAAGTCTTGTTGAGTGGTTGACATTTGAGCAAGAAGTGGAAGGAGGTAAGGAGTTAGCCTTGTAAATACCTGGAGAAACTGTATTTAGACAGAACAGCCAGGGCAAAGGCTTTGGATGACAGCATGTCTGGAATACTGTGGGAACTGTAAGGACCTATGTAGCTGGAGTAGAGGGAGCAAAGGGGAGAAATATAGGAGGTGTGGGTACACACAATCTTGAGGCCAGAGCGTGTCATGCCTTTCAGGCCATTATAAGGACTTTGGTATTTAATGGGATCACTCTGGCTGCTGTGTTAAGAATGACTCATTGCAGGGAGGATAGAATCTGGGACACCAGTTAGGTGGCTTTTTCTGAGAGAGGAGAGTGGCTCAGGCCAGGCTGGAAGCAGTGGAGGTGGCAAAAAAATAGTCAGATTCTGAGTATAGTTTGACATTAAAGCCAGCAGGATTCCCTGAACAACTGGATATGAGGTGTTAGAAAAAAGATACAAGTGAAATCAAAGTTGCTTTTGCTTTTGTTTTTCAAATTTTAGCGTTCCATCTTATTTTCTCTTTTGGCTTTTATTTTGCTCTATTTCTTTGAATTAATTACTGTTTTACTTGTTTCTTTAGGAATTATGATATGTATCCTTTATTTATCATAGTGTATTTAGAATACTATTGTTATCACAGCACATGAAATGTAAGAATGTTTGAACAGTATAATTCCATTTACTCCCATCCTTTATACTACTGACATCATAAGTTTTACTTGTATCTACATTGTAAATGTCACAAGAAAAAATTTTTTTTTGTTTTAAACCATCAGTTGTCCATTAAAGAAATCACAAGAAGAAAAACATAGATAGTCGTTTATACTTACCGATAGATGTACCATTTCCCAAACACATTATTCCTGCCTGTAGATCTGAATTTCCATCTGGTGTTATTTTCTTTCCTCCTAAAGAACTTCCTTGAGTATTTCATGTAGTACAGTTCTGTTGACAACAAATTCTGCCAGTTTTTTTTGTGTGTGTGTGGTACACGGGCCTCTCACTGTTGTGGCCTCTCCCGTTGCGGAGCACAGGCTCCGGACGCGCAGGCTCAGCGGCCATGGCTCACGGGCCTAGCCGCTCCGCGGCATGTGGGATCTTCCCGGACGGGGGCACGAACCCGCGTCTCCTGCATCGGCAGGCGGACTCTCAACCACTGCACCACCAGGGAAGCCCGTGCCAGATTTTCTATATCAAAAAAATAATCTTTATTTTACCCTCATTTGTGAAGGATGTTTTCAGTGACTATAGAATCTGAGTTGACAATATTTTTTTTCAGCACTTTAAGGGTGTTGTTCTTATCATTATTCCCCTGTATGCGTTTTTTTCCTCCACCTACTTTTTATGATTTCAAAGGTTTTTGAAACCTTCTGTTTTTAGCAGTTTGATTGTGATGCGCGTTGGTGTGGCTTTCCTTTTATGTGTCCTGCTTGGGGTCTGCTGAGTTTCTTACATCTGTAGGTTAATGTTTTTATCAAATTTGGGGAAAGTTTGACCATTATTTCTTTAAATATTCTTCTGTCTCCTCTTCACTCTTTCCCTCTGGGACTCCAATTTCATGTCTATTATACTTCCTGATATTCAATAGGTCACTGAGACTCTATTCCTTTTTGTTGCGGTTGATGATAATCCTTTTTTCCTCTCTCCTATTGCATCATTTTATATTATTATTTCCTATAAATTCTTATTAAAATTTTTTCCAAGTATATGTCATGTTTAACAATCAATTCCAACAGCCAGACATTCCCTAGTTTCCATGGTGGTATGGAGGAAAGACTTCTAAGAAAAGCACCTAGAAAATTTTATAGCTGCTTTTGGAAGAAGATAGTTCTCTCTCTCTGCCAACAATGAACTAAAAGTCTAGTGTGAGAATTTTGGCAAATATGTGAAACCTTGTTGCCATGGATTTGAAGGATGCTTCAAATAGCAAATTGAAAGACATTTCTGTGTTGGGTATTCTATCCAAAGTGTGGCTCAATTAGTTATACAACTGCATTCAATGATATTTTACTTATTTTGCCAGGATTTGAAGTAAGTAGCCATTAATTTGTAATCTATTATTATAGTTACAAAAACCTCAAAATATTTTCAGTGGACACATTCTGCTAAATAAAACAACATTCATTAAAAAGAAAAATATTTATTTCCTACCCTCAACCACCTCCTTTCATTCTCCCAAGTTGCTTCTTATGAAAGGAGTTTTTGTTGCTAGTTGTTACAGCAGTGATGCAGGCTTGCTGCCTAATTCTCTTTTCTATTTCTCACTTGACTCTCAATCACAGGGCCCAAATAAGGTGATTAAAAACAAGACCAAAGCCCCAGTGTTTCTGATGCATTACAGAGTCACTACGTGATCTAAATCAGGAGAGTGCCTCTCTGAACATTATTTATCAACAAGGCCCTGAAGATGTCATCTTGGATTTTACCTGATTTAAGCAAAGTGCTGATTTGTTGCTGTAATCACAAGAGAGGATTATAAAGATGGGGACATCCAAAGGTTAGGAATGAGAGTGGAAATCTTCTCTGAAGTGAGTGTGGGAATCAGGCTGTTAATTCATTGTTGGATGATTACTGCAAATCCAAAGTATGTGAGTTGGGAACAGCGGGGCGGGGGTGGTGGTGGGAAGGTGGGAGAGAGCTACTGAACTACATATGTCACTAAGGGACTTAAAAAGTCATGAAAGACATGATTCTTGGCCTTAAAATTCTCAGAATCTATTAAAGGAGACAAGACACATGCAAATACACACAAGGAAAAGAGACAAAGAAAGCTATGTACAAAATTGAGAATAGAAAAATATTTTAACTGGAAAAAATAGATTAAAATTCTAGAATTTGTTTTTCAGTATCAGAATTATAATTGGTGTTTTTAGCCTCTCTTCCAAATTATGAGTAATGTCTTTTATGACAGAAATAATACATTTATCAAGATTTTAAAAAATTATGAACTAATGTATTAAAAGCATACATTTGCATAATAGAAATCAGTTAGTGGGTATCTGTTGCAAGTCTACTCTGTGCCTGCATGTGCTGGAAACTGAGCCCTACTGAGGAGCAGAAGGGCCAATCTCTGTTCTCAAAGAGCTTACACTCTCATAGAGGATACAAAGCTAGGAACCCTAGAGCAATAAGGCATCCTGTGCAACAAACTGTAAGTCACGAGGGTGGAAGATTCATTCATTGATTAATTTTCTCACTAATTATTACATCATTATTTATTACATACCTTCTGTTAGCTTGAAAAGAGTTGCAAAAGAGTTGATCCTGATTCTCATGGAGCTTATAGTCTGGTAGACGTAAACTGATGTTGACCAATTAACCATAATAGGTGAATATAAGCTCCACTAACTCCCTTGATTTCAGTATAAAATCTTCTTAGTTGTTTTTCCCTACCTCACTGATCACTCATTTTTAATCTCCTCTCCTAATCCTTGAGCCTCTTTCCTTAAAAAAAAAAAAAAATATATATATATATATATATATGCTTGGTCCCTACTATGGGTTGAATCATGTCCCTCTAAAATTCATGTTGAAGTCCCAATCCCCAGTACCTCGGAATGTGATCTTATTTGGAAATAGGGTTGTCACAGGTGTAATTTAGTTAAGATGAGGTCATAATGGAATAGGGTGGGCTCCTAATCCAATATGACCGATGGCCTTATGAAAAGGAAAAATTTGGACGTAGACACACACACAGGGAGGATGTCATGTGAACATGAAGGCAGAGATCAGGATGATGGATCTACAAGACAAGGAACACCAAAGACTGCCAGCAAACACCAAAAGCCGGGAGAGAGGCATGGAATGGATTCTCCCTTACAACATTCAGAGGAACTAACCCTGATCACACCTTGATCTTGGGCTTCCAGCCTCTAGAACTGTAAAACAATAAATACCTGCTGGTTAAGCCACCCATTCGGTGGCGTTTTCTTACGGCAGCCCTAGCAAATTAAGGCAGTCTCTAAGTAATCCCATTTGTTTCACAGTTTTAAATACCAGATCTATGCCACCACTTCCCAACTTACATCTTAATCCCAGGACTTCCTTCCATCCTCCAGACTCATGTATGTAACTGCCTACTGACATCCCTACTTGGAGGTCTTAAAAACATCTCAAGTTCAACATGCCCAAAACTAAAATTTTCATCTCCTCCTACAAAACATGTTCACCCACAGCCTCCCCTGTCTTATTAGATGGTGGTACCATCCTCTTGGTTTTCAGGACAAAACCTTGGTGTCATTTCACTATAGACTGAATTGTTTTCTCCCAAAAGTTTATGTTAAAGCCCTAACCCCCAACGTGATGTTATTTGGAGATGGGGCCTTTAGTAGGAGGCAATTAAAGTTAGATGAGGTCATGGGAAAGGGCCCTCATGGTAGGATTAGTGCCCTTATAAGAAGAGACACCAGAGACCTTGCTTGCTTTCTCTCTCCCTCTCTCTCCACATGAGGACACAGCAAGAAGGCAGCTGTCTGCAAGCCAGGAAGAGAGCTCTCACCAGAATTCATCCATGCCAACACCCTGATCATAAACTTTTAGCATCCAGAACTGTGAGAAAATAAATTTCTGTTGTTTAAACCATCCGGTCTATGGTATTTTGTCATGTTGTCCTGAGCTAAGATACCACCCTTGACTCCTGTCTCTCATACTTCATAGTCAATCTTCCAAAAAGTCCTGTTGGGTCCACCTTCAAAATATATCCTTCTGCTCACTACTTCCACTGCAGTCACCCTGATCTGAGCTACCGCCTCTCTACCCTGGATTCCTGCAATAGCCTCTAACTGATCTTCCTGCTTTTACCCTTAACCCCCTCAGTCCATTCAACACAGCAGCCAGAATGAACATTTTACAATGTAATTCACATGGTATTGATCCTCTGCTCAAGACCTTCAAAGGCTCCTGATTTTCTTCAGTGGAAATGTAAAAGCATTTGCAATGGCCTAAGCCAGGTGTTCTGATGCCAGACTTTTCTACGCTGGCACATTCTCCTCTACCACATTGATTGAACAATGAATTAAAATATCTCAGATTCTAGAAAGTATTTTAAGTTAGAATTAACTGCATCGGTTGAATTGTCGTATCTGTGAGCCTCAGTTTCTTCATCTGTAAAACGAGAAGGTTTAAATAATCTGTAAAGATCCTTCCAGCTCTAACACTTACAATTTTTATTAGCAAAAGAATTTACTCTGCTATGTGTAGTGCTGACACTGTATTGAAGGACCCCAAAATGAAGTGACTATTTTGTAATTATTGAGTTGATCTAATCAAAGCAGACAGCACACTAGGTAATAAAATCCCTGAAGTGAACTTTATTCAGTGAAACTTATTCAGTTTACATTCAAACAAATCAGATAATTAGATAACCTCAGCCACTATGTAAGAAACTAATATCTTTAGACAACATGTGTGTTCATAATGGCCTGACCACATTTCGCATGGATCAAGAGGACATGCATACATGTAAGAACACCCACATGTTTATGCTCATATGACTAGTATGAATATGTTAGACTTCACATCGAGAAAAAATGGCTAAAAAAACTTGATTCGGGTCTTTTAAGACGGGAAATAGTTTTTAAAGGCACATTTAGTTAGCATTAAATCAAAAACAAGCTGATAAAATTCTTCTTAATTTGCTAAAAATGTTTTCATAAATACACTTGTTTTCCATTTATTTCATCAACTTAAAGACTGTTTTTAATATTTAAGTATTTCTTTATTTCTGAACTTGAAAATTGTTTTAAAGAATCTCTATTAATCTTCTCCTTGCTCCCCCCTCTCCAGGTACACTACCTGCTTCTTATTCCTGGAGCACATCAGACACACTCCTACACAGGGCCTTTGCACTGGCTGTCTTCGCAACCTGGAACATTCTTCCTTCAGATGTACATATGACTATCTCCCTCACTGCCTTGAAGCATTTGCTAAAATGTCACTTTCTCAATGATATCTTCCTTTCATTCCACATTCATGATAACACTTATTCTCTCCTATTTTTTACCCGTAACACTAAACACCTCATAATATACAATATAATTTCTATATTTTTATGTTTTTATTTATTTTTGGTCTCCCTCTCCTGCACCAGAATGTTAGTTTCATGAGGCATAGACCTTTGTTTTCATTCACTGATATATCCCAAATGACTAGAATAGCACCTGGAATATAATTGGTGTTCAACAAATATTTGTTAACTGAGTGAATCTGACAATGTTCTAAAGTATTTGAATCTAGATGATGGCTAATAAAGTCTTTGAAAATAGTAAAGTACTGGAAACAAATAAATCAGTTTGTGATAGGATGATATTTAGATTGAGAAAATATTTACAAATATTATACTAATGTATATTTCAATTTAATTTTTTTTTTTTTTTCAGTACGCGGGCCTCTCACTGTTGTGGCCTCTCCCGTTGCGGAACACAGGCTCCAGACGCGCAGGCTCAGTGGCCGTGGCTCATGGGCCCAGCCGCTCCGCGGCATGTGGGATCTTCCCGGACCGGGGCACGAACCCGTGTCCCCTGCATCGGCAGGCAGACTCTCAACCACTGCACCACCAGGGAAGCCCTAATTTAATTTTTTATTACAGTATAGTTGATTTACAATGTTGTGTTAGTTTCTGCTGTACAGCAAAGTGAGTCAGTTATACATACACATATATTCACTCTTTTTTAGATTCTATTCCCATATAGTTCATTACAAAGTACTGAACAGAGATTACTGCGCTGCTCAGTAGGTTCTCATTAGTTATCTATTCTGTATAGAGTAGTGTATATATGTCAGGCCTAATATCCCAATTTAACCCTCCCCCAGCACTAATGTATTTTAATTGCCTCTTTAACTTGTGATTCCTAATACCCTCCCACCCCAATGCTAAACCTTGAAGATTATTGTCCGATGAAAAGAGTGGGCAGATAATTGACTTCTTTATTAGTATGATAATAAATAGGCTTGAAAACCAATTTGGAAAAAGAAATAATTTTTTCTAAATTTCACTTGCATATTTAGACAAGCATACTCAGACCATAGAGTCTGTATCATGGAAAAGACCACTGTCCAGAAAGGAAGGCTAGGCCAAGAGTTTTGGTGCCCTAACGTAGATGGAAAGAACCTTCTCCACGCTTGACACCAGGAGGTATTTTAGATAAGGGAAAAGACGCACTGAGAGCAGATACTGCTTATTTATGAATCGGTAAAAACAGCCTGAAAGAGAACAGTTCTACAGCCATCCATAGCGTGGTTAAGAGGGTGAGACAACATGACGGGCAAAGAGAGGGTCGAGTTGGTACTCCTAAAATATCCTCAGTTTCTGTGTGGCAGTTTTTCCTTTTTTTTTTTTAAGATTTTTCTTTTTTACTGAAGTATAGTTAATTTACAATGTTGTGTTACTTTCAAGTATACAGCAAAGTGATTCAGCTATACATATATAATATATATAATATATATACATATACATATACATATATATGTATATATAATATATATACATATATATTATACATATATACATATACAATCATATATAATCTTTTTCAGATTCTTTTCCATTATAGGGTTTTACAAGATACTGAGTATAGTTCTCTGCTATACAGTAGATCCTTGCTGTTTACCAATTTTATATATAGTAGTGTGTATGTGTTAATCCCAAACTCCTAATTTATCCCTCCCCCGCATTTCCCTTTGGTAACCATGAATTTGTTTTCTGTGTCTGTGAGTCTGTTTCTGTTTTGTAAATAAGTTCATTTGTATCATTTTTTTAGATTCCACATATAAGTGATATCATATGATATTTGTTTTTCTCTGTATGACTTACTTAATATGCTAATCTCTAGGTCCATCCATGTTGCTGCAAATAGCATTATTTCATTCTTTTTTATGGCTGAGTAATATTCCACTGTGTATATATATATATATATATATATATATATATATATACCACATCATTATCCATTCCTCTGTCAATGGACGTTTAAGTTGCTTCCATGTCTTGGCTATTGTAAATAGTGCTGCTGTGAACACTGGGGTACATGTATCTTCTCAAATTTTTTTTTTTCTCAAAAAAGTTTTCTCTGGATATGTGCCCAGGAGTGGGATTGCATTAAGCTCATACAGCTTAATATCAAAAAAAAAAAAAAATCAGGCTTCCCTGGTGGCTCAGTGGTTGAGAGTCCGCCTGCTGATGCTGGGGACATGGGTTTGTGCCCCGGTCCGGGAAGATCCCACATGCCGCAGAGCAGCTAGGCCCATGAGCCATGGCCGCTGAGCCTGCGCGTCCAGAGCCTGTGCTCCGCAACGGGAGAGGCCACAACAGTGACAGGCCTGCGTACTGCAAAAAAAAAAAAGCAAAAAACCCAATCAAAAAATGGGCAGAAGACCTAAATAGACATTTCTCCAAAGAAGATTTACAGATGGCCAAAAGGCACATGAAAAGCTGCTCAAAATCGCTAATTATTAAAAAAATGGAAATCAAAACTACAATGAGGTATCACCTCACATAGGTCAGAATGGCCATCATTAAAAAATCTACAAATAATAAATGCTGGAGAGGATGCGGAAAATAAGGTGCCCACCTACACTGTTGCTGGGAATGTAAATTGGTGCAGCCACTATACAGAACAGTATGGAGGTTCCTTAAAAAACTAAAAATAGAGTTGCCATATGATGTATGTGGCATTTTTGATGAAATGAGAGGAAGTAGATCTGCGAAGATTACCATGACCTTCACTCTCAAACTAATCCTCCATGTTTTGCTGGCACTTGCCCTTACCTACATCAATTAAAAGAGAAATTCTCTGTGAAGGTCTCTCATGCGTGTTCATAAATCATCTACTTCTAGGTTGCTTCCGTGTCCTGGCTATTGTAAATAGTGCTGCAATGAACATTGGGGTGCATGTGTCTTTTTGAATTATGGTTTTCTCTGGGTATATGCCCAGTAGTGGGATTGTTGGGTCATATCGTAGTCCTATTTTTAGTTTTTTAAGGAACCTCCACACTGTTCTCCATAGTGGCTGTATCAATTTACATTCCCACCAACAATGAAAGAGGATTCCCTTTTCTCCACACCCTCTCCAGCATTTATTGTTTGTAGATCTTTTGATGATGGCCATTCTGACTGGTGTGAGGTGATACCTCATTGTAGTTTTGATCTGCATTTCTCTAATAATTAGTGATGTTGATCATCTTTTCATGTGCCTCTTGGTCATCTGTATGTCTTCTTTGGAGAAATGTCTATTTAGGTCTTCTGCCCATTTTTTGATTGGATTGTTTTTTGATACTGAGCTGCATGAGCTGTTTGTATATTTTGGATATTAATCCCTTGTCAGTTGCTTTGTTTGCATATATCTTCTCCCATTCTGAGGGTTGTGTTTTCATCTCATTTATGGCTTTCTTTGCTGTGCAAAAGCTTTTATGTTTAATTAGGTCCCATTTGTCTATTTTTGTTTTTATTTCCATTACTCTAGGAGGTGGGTCAAAAAAAGATCTTGCTGTGATTTATGTCAGAGTTTTCTTCCTGTTTTCCTCTAAGAGTTTTATTCTGATCAAAACTACAATGAGGTGCCACTTCACACCAGTCAAAATGGCCATCATCAAAAAAATCTACAAACAATAAATGCTGGAGAGGGTGTGGAGAAAAGGGAACACTCTTGCACTGTTGGTGGGAATGTAATACAGCCATTGATACTATGGAGAACAGTATGGAGGTTCCTTAAAAAACTAAAAATAGAACTACCATATGACCCAGCAATCCCACTACTGGGCATATACCCTGAGAAAACCATAATTCAAAAGGACACATGTACCCCAATGTTCATTGCAGCACTATTTACAATGGCCAGGACATGGAAGCAACCTAAATGTCCATCAACTGAGGAATGGATAAAGAAGATGTGGTACATATACACAGTGGAATACAACTCAGTCATAAAAAGGAATGAAATTCGGTCATTCGTAGAGACATGGATGGATCTAGAGACTGTCATACAGAGTGAAGTAAGTCAGAAAGAGAAAAACAAATATCGTATATTAACACATACATGTGGAATCTGATAAAACTGGTGTAGACGATCTTATTTACAAAGCAGAAATAGAGACACAGACGTAAAGAACAAATGTATAGATACCAAAGGGGAAGGTGGGAGATTGGGATTGACATATATACACTAATGATACTATGTATAAAATAGATAACTAATGAGAACCTACTGTATAGCACAGGGAACTCTACTCAATGCTCTGTGGTGACCTAAATGAGAAGGAAATCCAAAAAAGAGGGCATATATGTATACGTATAGCTGATACACTTTGCTGTACAGTATAAACTAACACAATATTGTAAAGCAACTATACTCGAACAAAAAAAATATAAATCAATCAATCAATCAATCAGTCATCCACTCCTGTCCTTTCTCTCCAGCCCCCATACTGATGATCATGGCTTGCTAAGACACTTGACAGCACCAGCTTACTGCTACCACTTCTGCCAGGAACCACCAAAGTGAATTCCAAGGGTACTTCTTCCTGATGCTCACAGAGCACCTGACCCTCAATACTCCAAAGCCTCTTCACTGAGCTAAACCATCAGCACTCCACTGTCCCCACCCTACTCATAAATCTCAAATTACTGAGATACCACTGTGTAGGCCTCAAAGTCATAGCCAAATGGCAGAAACTGAAGCAATCAAAGACATATAGTTGGTATGCATTCCCACATATTTTAAGAGTGTGCTGGGATGACTGCAGTAATCATATATGCATGACTTTAATGCAGAAAGAAAACAAGGAGGAGGTGAGTTTTGAGACAAATTCTTAAGGAAGATTGTAAAGCAGGAAGGAGTTTGGACATTCCAGCCAGTGGTAATTAAACAGTGCAAGCTAGGGGTCAGTTATCTGAGACGTATAAAAGGAGCACATTTGTCTTTCTGGAGTAGAAACTCCTTGTCAGATGGACATAGTATCATTATACAGTAAAAACTGAAGGCAGCTGTGGAGGAATTATTTGATATACTTTCCTTAAGGCCAAATCTCCCTACCTCAAAAGAAGAGTGTTTCACATCTCTGAAGCAAAACTACATCCAGTATCACCTTTCATCTGAGATTATATATAGAAGCATATTTACTTTTTAACTATTTCCTCAGAAGAATTTTAACCCTTGGGAATATTATTAAAACTATGGTAATGAAAATTCTCTACAACTGTAGCTACATTTGTAATGCTTGAGTAGTGCTGAGCTGAGGTACCATGACACCAGAAAACACAACAAATCCTTTGGAGGGACAAGGAGTGGCCTCTATACTTAGCAACACTGTCACTACCTATACTAGAGGTGGAAAAGCCTCCTGGAAGAAGCTTTGAATAACAAGGAATTTGATTGACCTTTGCTGAAAACTCTGATAGGGTGGCTGAGTTTGACTTGCTGGCTAAGGCAGCGAGTATATTAGGACAGAAGTATGAAATATGTGTGTGTGTGCATAGAATTGATTAGATAAATTCTGTATATAAAAGCATACCCATGTGCACACACACACGTACAGACACATGCACAAACATATCTAAGTATCTGTGGGTGACAAACTCACTTTTGTTTGAGAACTTTTGGAGAGCAACTACCTCAATGACTCTAGATCAGTCAATCAATATTTATTGAAAAATATGTATATTATGTGTTACATGAGGTGGGAGCTTAAAACACTATTTCAGACCCTCAGAGAACTATAATCTTTGTTTCCTTAGTGCAGCAAAGGCAGGAAGACAGAAGATGAAGCTTGGACCTGGCACACGTGCAGCCCGATGTTCACAGAGTTTGACAAGATCAAGCATGCTTCAGGCAATGGTGAGCACTTTATTGCCAAGAGAAGGTCAGAAGTTTCCAACAAGTATGCACTTTTCCACCTAGGAAATCCAAGGCAGACACACTCACGGTTTGCCTTCAGTGATGGAGGTTTATTCCAGGATACAAGAACACAAAGTCACATGAAAGTTACCCCACCAGCCTAAGAATCATACTGAGATTCAAATGTATAGGATATTCAGGAAGCCCATAGAAACCCAGAAAATATGTTCAACATCTGCTAGAGGACGTCCTGAATACTGGGACTCTCCCAGAAGTTATACATCTCAAAATAATAGATGTCATTAGGATGGTTTGCCCTCATTATCTATCGTACACTCTTTGGGTAAGTTTTACTCCAAGCCACCTTGGAGGCCCCTGAGCTCCCTCATATGCACCCTTTACATTTACCTCATGCCTCCATCTCTAACTCAATTGTATCTCATTAGTGTACCAGAGCTATTTTTGTTAAAAATCCATACTGCAGGAAAGAGCAGTTTCTGGCTACCTTCTCTTTCAAAGGTATTTGCATATGAAACAAGCCTTTGAGGCAACACGGCCTCCACCAGCCTGAAATACGGGACAGAACAGAATGAGAGGTGGGGAAGAATCCATGAGTTCACGCAGCAGGAGGTCACTTAGACAGAAGTCTGCCCGTGGGTGACCTCATTCAATGAAACTGAAGGGAACAGGTATCACCTATCAGGAACCCAAGCAGAATCTCAGTCCTGGAAAGTGAAATGACAAAGCAAAGGTCATCAGTGGGGCACCAGAGCTCAGCCAGGTTATAAACAAGGTCTTGGGTAGGGAACAGTTAAATCTTCAGGGGAAAAGATGGATGAACTTAGCTGAAGAGCTGGGAGGATAAAGGCAGAGGAAAAAAGATAAAATTAAAAGAAGCCAAATGGAAGAACTACAAAAACAGGTGAAAAGCTAAATAACAGCATGAGCAATAAATCAGGATTCATGGCACCAGGGTGTTACTGGTGCCCTTCAGTCCTCCTATAGTCACTGCCACTGCTGTCACCACTGGAGTCACCATCACAGATTAAGCTTAGGCTTTGTCATGAATGAATAGGCACTCGTCAGGCAGTGGGGGGAAAATCAATGTGACTACAGCGTAGGGTGGGCATAGCATAGTCGCAAAGATAAACCTTGTATGAAGAAACAAAAGATGAAAGTAAGTACACCACTGGAACAGACTTTCATAAAGCGTGCCTCAGCTACATGAGACCTAGGTGCGAAACTCTTACTTCATGCCCACATTTATTCGAATATTCAGGAAGAACATTCGGAAGAAATTTCATAATCACATTACATTCTTCACACTAAACTTAAAAAATACAAGACTCTCCAGATGTAGTCAGTGTTAAGTCTGCCTTAATGAGGCAAGGCAGAGTCTGTCAACTGATGCTGAAATTGAGCACTCCCTGCCCCCCGCCCCACCAGCCAGGCATGTCAGGAAAACACTGCATTCGTTGTCTTAGTTCATCAATCTAATAAATGAGTTCTCAAATGTCATTTTCCCTCCATATGCAGCAAACATTTCTCTATTATTTAGTTATGCTGTTTTAACTGGGTTGACTCTCAGTGCACCAGCACAGTTCCATCTGTGAGAGACGCTTATGCCATTTAATGTAGAGAAAGAGAGCGGCAAGAGAAAGGGGAGGACAGTTCAGAATGACATGTGGTATATGCTTGTCAGGATGGAAAAGAAGCATGCTAAATTCACATTTTTCAATTAGAGATCATAAAATCCACTGGTGATATGCCTTTTATTTCATTAAGAGAAACATTATTCATCTAGAATATCCTTCAAAGCAAAATAAGCATTTTAATTAAATCCTACAAACGGGATAGTTTCCTGGTCTACTTGCCATATGTAACAATTGTAATGGAGTTATGGAGAGCATTTGAGAAAAGAGTACAAAATGATATATGTAGGGTTTAGACCTGGGTGAAATAACTATAAGCTGGTACATGGAATTGAAGGGTAACAGAATATGCCACCACAAAATATGCTACTTTGGCATATTGATTATTTTTAGTGAAAGACAATTGAGAAGAAGCAGACATAAGAAAAGCTCTCTGCCCTTCACATATTTGCCTAAAAGCAGGACATAAATTTGTAAAGACGTTCCCCCTCCCTTCTCTATCACAAAGGATAGAAGTTAACCACTGGAGACAACTCCAGACCCTTATCAACCCAGAGGAATCTACATAACAAACCTTGATAAAACTAGCCTTTAGTTACCACTAGTTTACCCATATGTGCCTTCCCCCAAATTTGCCATCCCTAGAAACTCAAAGTCCTTTTCCTTTGTCTTGTCACCTTTCTACAAAAATTATTTTTCTTCACTAAGATGCTATGTAAGCTCAACTGCTAACCACCCCTTTGAGTTTTTCATCACTGAGTTGTCCCATGTTTATGTGCAATCCATCTGTTATTAAACTTATGTTGCTCTCTTGTTAATCTGCTGCGGGTTTTATTTCCAGTCTAATTTCAGGGCCCCAGACAATGAATCTAAGATGGTAGAGGAAAAATAATTTTATTCTTCCCTACGGAAACTTCAAAAATCCTGAATAGACACTTAAAATGATTACAAATTTAATTATTAAAACATTGTGCTACTTCAGAAATGGTTAGGTCAATAGAAAAATATTTATTATTGCAATCATAAACTAAAAAACATATTCATATAAAGAAGTTTTTGCCAAGCCCCAAAATGTATTCACTTTTTAAACTTAAATATGTTGTAAATCATTTTGCTTTATCATTATGAATCTGAATCAAGTTTTCCCAGCACTTGGTGGCTTTTCTATACATGAGCTTAATATACCCACCACTTTCACATGTATAAGTATTGGGTGTGCATGATTCACATGAAATGTGGATCAATCCATTCAGAATCTACATCTGACTGCAGATTGCTGACTTCTCACATAGGGACCATGGTTACCTAATCACGCAATTTATGTGATTAATATAGACAGCCAAACTGAATAAAATTCACTTTAGGGATTGAATTATCTCGTTTGGCTGCCTGCATTGATCAGATTTACTGTATAATTATAAAATAGTAATTTCAATTTGCACTAGCTCAAATATGTATACAATATACACAGTACATTACCTTGTTCACGAAAATTATATAATTTTTGTGCTAGAGGGAACTTAGAGATTAACCCCTTATTTTACAGATGAAGAGACTGAGGACTCAAAATTTGCCCAGTTCAATTAACGTAGCTAAATCAGGAGCAGAACACTTTCTGGACTCTGAATCATCTCAATTAGATTTTTAGAACCAGTGTGGTAAAATAGCATGCTATGCCACTTCGCTTCTAATCTTGAAACTACTGCTGTCATGATTTTAGGCTAGATGTTCTCATACTAGCTGGCATGAATGGGTGAAGAAGTTGATCCTTTAGGCCCTAGCATGCCTGGGCAGGACCTGAGGCAGCCTGAACTCCTGGGCCAGCTGCCCAAGCAAATGTGCCTATTTATCCAAGTGAGCCAAACAAACACTGTCATCTATTAGTGCAGTGATGTGAAAGAATTGGAAAGAACTCGATCTTTAGTACTTGAGGCAATTAAATCTAATCTATCCATACCTCAGACACCTCCCCTGTAAAGTGATGGACTTGGACTATATTACTTGCACAAATACTTACCAAACAGTTCTTTCATTTATTACATTCTGCTAGATTCTAGGGATGATACAGTTATGAGTAAGACACAGTACACTGTATTAGTCAGAATATGCAAGGCTATGCTGTGGTAACAAATACCAAAACCTCAGGGGCTTAACCTAACTCAAACCAATGTAATTTGAGGTACCCTCCTCTATCTGGAACATGTGGCATCTGAGATGATGGCAACAGGGGAAAAGAAAAATGCGGGAGACATACCAACTCTTAACTGCTTGACTCAGAAGTGATGCACATTAATTTTGTTCTCATTTCATCAGCCAGAATTAATTACATGTTCCTATCCTAATTGCCAGGGTGGAAAATATAGGGAATCATATAGATATTTGGTGACCACTAAAAGCCTCTCCTTTATTCATGAAGAAAAAGATAGATGAATATACTGTATTTTATACCAACTTTATTCTAAGTTAAGATGCTATACTTCTGTTTTTCCTTATACAGCTTCTAATAAGCATGATATTTGTTCACTCAATGAATCCTGGTTTATCAACCTCAGAACACATGGCAGTTGGGGGGATTCCTATCATAAAAACACAGTCCTTTGATTAGATGAAATATGACACTAATAATAATGGCTCACATCACTATAGCTCTTTGAATTTTTAAAATTCTTTCACATATATGAAAATAACACCAACCTTGTATGAATCTGCAACAATAAAAATTTAAAACATGTGTAAAACACTTAACACGGTATCTAGCCATGGAATGGCTAAATAAATATTAGTTATTATCACTGTCACAAGTGACATTATTGTTTTGTTGTTAGGTCTCATTTGATTCTCTGCAAGACATGTTTAACCTCGCTAAGGGAAGTTAGATTCAAGGGGCTGTCATTTGCCCGAGAATACACAGCTTAAATACAAGAGCAGAGCTGTCAATCTAACTACTCTGATACCAAGTCCAGTCATCTCTGCACTTTTTAACAGGAAGACGCAGAACAATTCTTTGTTTGGAGCCCTAGTTTATCTTTCTGATTGCTGAACAATATTTTAGTTGCACAAGGTGGTGAGTTAACTAGGATATAGTTTGAGTCCCTTTCCTATTCTAAGATTTTAGCAATATCCAATTATTTTAGAATCATATGACTAACAGCACAAACATAACAGGTATAAGAGAAGTATTTTACAAGGAGTAATGAACAAGAAATGGTTTCCTCCGTCTTACCTGCTCATCTCTCCCATATTTGTAGAATAAAGTATTATTAGGGTGACTGTCTGGCACATAAGAGAAAATGGCCAAGGCAGCATGGGCACAAGATTGCTGGGGTAACATAGAAAACAAACTTATGGTTACCAAAGGGGAAAGCTGGGGGGAGGGATAAATTGGGAATTTGAGATTAACAGATACATGCTACTATATATAAAATGGATAAACAACAAGGGCCTACTGTATAGCACAGAGAACTATACTCAATATTTTGTAATAACCTATAATGGAAAAGAATCTTAGAATATATATATAAGGAATATATATACATATATATGTGTGTGTATATCAGAATCACTTTACTGTATACCTGAAACACTCTAAATCAACTATATTTCAATTTTTAAAAAAAGCAAGATTGCCGGGGTAGCATTCACTGGAAAAAATTCACAAAGGCAGGAATCGCCCACTTTTTCTGGGGTAGTGAGTGGAGCCCTTGATTATGAAACACTAAGTGCATGACTATGGGTGTGTCAGTCCTTCCCTGGTGTGATCAGAACTAGAATATAATAGCACTATGATGACAGAGGATCCCTGGTCCTTGGAAGAAGCCAGGAAGCTATGTTGCTGGTCATGGTTAGCTTGTCCTCAACCTCCACATTGAGTACAGATAATGGCCCTGTTACGCTTTTCAACTAGATACCTCCAGGGCTACTCAATCGATGGCCCTTTCCACTCTGCCTTAGATGAACATGAACTATTCTTGTCAGTTATTACTCAACCATTCCTAACTGTCCTCTAGTGTCAAACACAGTGATGCTGTGACTAGCCACACAATTCTTAGTTTAGAATGATAGATTAGGATGCCTAAACATCACTTCTTGATTTGGGGAAAGAGGAGAGAACTGAGTAAAAGGTTAACTTGACTGATCCTCTGAATGCTAGTCTCACATGAAAAGAGTTGATGTCTTGCAAAGTTCCATGGAAACTGGCCACAGCCAGTGACTGATGGCCAGATTAAGGCTATCAGTCACTGTCAACTGCAATGACTTGGTTGGGCCCAACAAGTCAGGGAAGGGACTGATACTACACCCAATCCGAAACTCACAGACATGGCAGAATAAGGCTGTAGCCAATGTGCTGCCATGTCCTGCAGCTTTTGTATCTCAGCCTCTGAACTACACCAGAAGAGCTGGCACTTCACTAATCATGCAGTTTAAAAGCCCACAACCCAAAGGGTGGGGATACCTCTGGTGGAGTCCGATGAAGAACCCTGATAGATTTTTGTGCACTGTCCTAAGAAGAATGGGTGTGAGAGAAGCACAGCCCACACATCTGCTATCTGTACATTGGTACAGATCATGTACCAATGAATTTTCCAGAATGCTACTCTGGTAGGCCTTGTGTGACAGCAGTTTTGCAATTCATCTTTATTTGCACAACAGAAACATTACAATTTATCATTGAAACAAGAACATGGTAAGGGTGAAAGAGAGCATTGTTACTATTTACACCTGGACAACAGTACTGTCCCTGGAAATCCAGGCCATGTGGTCACCTTAGACATATTACCTTTCAGAGGAGAAAAATCAATCAGTGAAAGGCCTGGAATCCTGGAAATCATATCAGCACACTGAAGACATTCAGATGGAGAGAAATCTGATAGTCCAAGGCCATTTATGTGTGTTTGTGTACATTGCAAAGGAGGACAACATACACTTACTCAAAGGGCCATCAAATGGCAGAGTGAAAGGTTTATTCTCTCCTGCTCCAACAAGCAGAATTATGCTCAAGATGCAGATTCAGGCTCAATATAAGGAATCAAGCATCAGAGCTACTCAACAACAGAGGAGGCTGCCTCACCAGAGTACTCTCCTCATACTCTGGAAGTATTCAATCTGAGCAAGAGTGGATACCTTTCATGGGTACAGTGGGATATTTTCTACAATGAGCAAGGAACTATATACGTAGCTCCTAAGACTCTTTGAAGATTTTAATTTGCAAGTGGCTACTATCATGAAAAGAATATGGGATCTTGTTGGTTTTGTAATATCAAGAATCTCATGCACTAGTAAACAGTCTACACTCAAACCAAAGCAGAGAGATAACCTAATGCAGGAAAGGAAAATGAGAAATTTTCCGGTGTGTGAGACTGGTCATCCAGGACAGGCCACAAAAGATAATACAATTCCGTGTCTGATTTGCATGCGTGAAGGAAAATCATAGCAATATATTGTTACCAAGGAGGTAATTTAACTGGTTTTACCTAAAAAATGTGAAAGTTCAGAATTCCATTCAAAATCTCTATTTACTTACATGAAATTAAAAGATTTAAGCACTAATTGAACAATGATGAAATTTTATTAACTCCTGCATCCTTTAACTAAATGGCGTATGTGTATATAATATTAATTCTTTTGAAATAGGGTTGAACTTTGGCTAAATTATGAAAGTGGTAAAATTTGTCTTCAAATAAACTTCACCTCCTTATTCTCCACATAGTCTTCCTTGAGTCAACCCTTCTTCAAAACTTCCTAATGTTTCCCACTTCTCCTCTTTTCTCTTTTACTCTCAGGAAAGGATGGAATCAAATAGGTTCCCTACAATTAAAATGACTAAAAAGAGTGACATCTATCATCTGTCAATTATCTTATATTTTAAACACATTAAATTCAGTGTGACAAAATTCTAATAACGGAATTCCAGGAATCAGTCTTATCAACTAAGAGCTGTTTGATGGAGAATTCTTGGCTTCTGAATTTTTGCCATGTAGGAAGTTACCAATTCTTCATACTAGTTAATACTGTCCTACATTTATCTACTCCAGTAACACCAAAGTAAGGCTATTATGGTCTTCATTGATTAATAATAATAGCTGGGTATTTATTCAGGATTCTATGTGCTAAGCATTGCACTAATCTTATATATTATCTCATCCTTTAATTTTCACAACCATATAAATTATATATTATTGTCACAGCACAGATAAAACTAAAGAAATTTAGGTGAAAAAAAAAGGTTGAGAAATGTGTTTAAAATTATATGGCCAAGTGGTATGGTTGGAACTTATCACTCGATGTGTCAAATTCCCAACTCTGGGCTCTCAACCTACGGGTTCTATGCCACATTAGCATGCTGAAATTATCCACTAGTATTTCAAATGTGGGTATTGAGAAAAACGCATAAAAAGGAGAGAATGCCCTTTCTCTGTAACTTGTCCAATGTCTCATATCTTGTTTTCTTCCATTGATGCTTATGCCTGGGGCAAACTTAATCAGAACTCAGCAGATACTGCAGGACCAATTAGAGACTATTAAGCCCCTCTCAAGCGTCAATACTTTCTCCTCCCATACCACACACCTTTCTTTTAGAAATACATGAGTTTAACATCTCATTCTTCTTTCTGATTAAATTCTTTTAGGTGAAAGTGATTTCTTTCTTCTGAAAATTGAAACCTATGATTTCCTTCCTTAACTGGTCATTTTAAATAGAAGTTTGGGTGATTTAACAGAAGAACAGAATCAGTTATCTCCATATTAATCCAGAGGGGAAGACAGTAGAAATGGAAAAGTTCTAACTGATCAGTATCGAATATCTGACCAAATTGTGTGGTCAACTAGGCACTAAATGGTCCTCCACTTTATTGCCTGGTAATGAGGAGAAATTGAAGAGATGGTTGCAGATTGAATACCAGAAAGTAAGTTTAAAGAGAGATGCCCATGAGGGGAGGAGGGAGACTTGCTCATCATTCTCACAGTCGGCCTCAGGTTTTATCCCCAATGTAATAACTAGTAATAAGATTCATCCTAGGTAAGTACAAGATGGTGTCCCCTTTTAGACAAATTACAGAGAGGCACACCCACACTGACTGTAAAAGGAGGGAAATTTGTGACCACTGTAGAGAGAAAGCAGGCAAATCTTTAGAACCTTAACTGGGCCAAGTGGAAGATGACGGAGGGAAACAAACAGTGCTTGGTAAGAAAGGATGGCAACAGCTGGGCTGTATATGGCTCAGGCCCTCCTGCAGTCTGATATGGCAATCTTAGATCCATTCGAAGGCAACAGGAATAAGCCTCAGAGATTTTTCTAGTGGATCCAGGCTGCTAGAGGGAGCTTTGGATCTTCTTAGGGAGAGTTCTGTGAGACAGGCAAACATTTGTAGGAAGACATGAATGAGGCATTGACTGGTATCCAGGCTCTTAGTGCTCTGGATTGAGTTTACAATGTTGATGAAGGAAACTCACTAGACAATGAGAAACTGACCCAAAGAAATTTGGATAAATGTTTGCCGTCAGCCCTGCTGCCTTGGAAGACTCCCCTAGTTCTATGTTGAAACCAAGTGAGAACTTAAGAGAATTGGTGATGTGGCAGTAAGTACTACATTACGGTAGACTTCTTTATAAAAACTGTCTTGGTGAGAATAAAGACCAAGCCAGGCAACAGGCATAAGCCCCAAGAACCACAAATAGGAATTAATGTGTCTGTGGTTGTTGAGTTAAAGGATCTCCAAAGCTGATGTTGATGTTGTTGGTTATGATGACCTTGCTGCTTGATAATGGATTTTGATTGGATCAAAAACACTGGAGGTTCATTTGGTTATGTGTAGCTGCTACACCACTCAAAATGGAAAGTAAATATGACTTGTTCACTGAAGCTGAGTCATTCTCTCCCCTACAAGACCCTTGATCCTCTCTCTTCCTCTAATCCAAATTCAACTGTTTTAAAGAGAAAGCTGATTAGGGGTACAGCCAAAGTCTCCCTGTTCCCAAGGGGTACCAAAAGCCATTTTTACCAGCCCAAGTATGCTGAGGAACAGTGGAAAGAGAAGGACCCAAAGTTGTATGCTTTGTTGGTTACATAGAACAAGTCACCATACTATCCTTTCTCAAGAGGGGAGGAAATGCCCAGATTCAGATCACGGGGTTTGGGCAACATTCACAGAGAGGAAAGGAAGCTAATCTGACCTTGTAGGTGGGGCCCTTTGGGATGATTCAATGTACTGTCACTGTGGCTTGCACTGCAGAATGTATAATTGGTATTGGTATTTTACATGCCTGTACTATGAATGCTTATAAGCACCAAAAGGGATTCTCCTATTCAGGAACTACTGCATGTAGAGAAATGCTAGAGAAACATGGAAGTCACTCTCCAATCCATGTTCCTTCTCAGGTGGTTGAACAGAAACAATAGAATTCCAGGAGAAAAAGAGAAATTACAGCCCTGATTGAGGACTTAAAGGCAGCAGGTGTAGTGAAAGATGCTACATTCCTGAATGGCTAATGTGAAAGACCAACATGAGCTGGAGGTTTAGAGTAGCTTCATTGTCAACGAATTCAGTAGTTGCTCCCATAGCCCTGGCTGTTTCAGACACTGTGACTGGAACTGAATCTACTGCACAGACTAATGACACTTGATATGCTGCCTAGGATGTTTCCACTGCCTTATTTTCTAGTCACTGGCGCCTGACTGCCAAAACCAATTCATAGTCATGTGGCCTCCAATATAATTGGTCAGGGCTAACTAAACTCTGCTGCTATTTGCCACCAATGAGTGGGTCAGGATTTAGCACAAGTGCCTCTACCTTATGGTATCCAAAGCTTTCACTCTATAGTTGATGTCCTGTGGGTTGGCAAAGCAGAAGCCTCAGTCTAAACAGCCCTGACTGCATTGTTATCATAGCTCTACCAGTACGGGTCGCTGATAAACCCCAACGAAATTCAGGGGCTTATTCATCAAGTGAACTTTCTTAGGACTACGTGGACAGATTCAAAACACAATCTCTCGGGCAGTCAAGGAAAAACTGTTGTCTCTTTGCCTCTCCCATCCCTCCACCAAATAGAAGACTCAGCACTTTATTTACTCTTTGAACATTGTAAACAATATGTACATCACTTGGTCCTTTTATCTGAGAATCTGCAAATAAATATCTTTTGAGTGGGGACCAACCAATAGGCTGAACTGGAGGCTGTACATCAAGGTAGGGCACATTCTCTACTTTTGGAGCTCCAAAATAATAATGACCTCTTTGAGCTACAATTTTCGGTGACTGGTTGGAGCCTCTGGCAACGGGCATCTATAAAACTGTGGCAGGCTATCTTGCTAGCCTGCAAGTGGGGTAAAATTTTAGACCCTTTGCAGTTTATGATACCTAATTCATCTTGAATCCTCATATTAGAAGTTTGTGAAAATATACACTATACTTATTTATAGTTTTGAAAAAACATTGCTTTTGGGGGTGGAACATTCGAGTACACTATTTTTTTCAAAGCAACAACAACACAGTCACTCAATTTAAGTAAAGCTTCTATCTCAAGTCTCCTCTGGTAAGAACAGAAGTTTACATATCAGAATAAATTGAGAAAGATGTAGAAATGGGCATTGAGGAGAACAGCAGAGATCTTTACCTTATTCTATTTTTTAAGAAGCATTACTAAAGATAAATGATTAAATATTTTATAGAAATTACCATTGTAATTAAAATGCAGACTGGAGAACTTAGTATATGAAGAGGAAACACTGGGGGCTTAAAATCCTTGAAAACATCAGAATTTAAAGCTATTAGTTTTCACATTATCCTTTGAGCCATCTATTAAGTTCCTAGCTGAATATTAAAATATATTAATAAAAGAACAAAATATTGAATCCCTTCATTTAGTGTATAACTACAGATTATAAATAGAGCTGAGAATACATTTGTTTCCCCAAGTCTGTTCCATTAAACAGTGCTGATGATCCAGATGAATTTCTATTTTATTTTATTTTATTTTATTTACAAACAGTGAAATTCACTTTTTTGGATGTACAGTTCTGTATGTTTTAACACATATAGATTCTTTAACCATACTGCAAAAGAATGCACAAGAATTCCAGCAACCAAAAGAGTTCCCTCAGGCTGCCACCTGTATTCAGACCCTTCTCACTCCTAAGCTCTGGCAAACATTGATCTGTTCTATTCCTTTTTAGGGGATGGGGGAGCATTTCCAGAATGTTATGTTAATGGACTCACACAGTATATAGCCTTTTGAGTGTGAGTTCTTTGACTTAGCATAATTCTCTAGAGATTCATCCAAGTTCTGGCATGTATCAACAGTTCATTCCTTTTTATTGGTGATTAGTATTCCATATGTAGATTACCACAGTCTGTTTCTGCATTCACCCATTGAAGGACATTTGTGATGTTTCTGGCTCTAGATGATCATTAATAATGCTACTATAAACATTTATGCACAGGTTTTTACATGAACATGAACTTTCATTTCTCTAATATACGTACCTAAAGGTGGGACTGCTCAGTCATATAGTAAGTGTGTGCTTAACTCTTTGAGAAACTGTCAAACTGTTTCCCGAAGTGACTGTACCATTCTACATTCCCATCGGCAATGTATGAGAGCTCCTTTTGCTCTACATCCTTATCAATACTGGACATCATCTGTATTTTTTATTTTAGCCAAGGTAATACGTACGTAATGCAGTCTCATGGTGGTTTTCATTTTTATTTCCCTAATGATGTAGAACATCTTTTCTATTTGCCATCTATATGTCTTTTTTGGTGAAGTACCTGTTTAAATCTTTTGTCCATTTTTTAAAATTGGGTTCCAGTACAACATTGAATAGAAGTGGCGAGAACTGACATCCTTGCCTAATTTCTGATGTGAAGGAGAAAAGAATCAGTCTTTCATCAGTAAGTACAGCATTAGCTGTAGGTTTTTCATAAATGCCCTTTATCAGATTGCAGAACATTTCCTTCTTTCCACATGTGCTGAGAGCTTTTATCACAAATTGGATGTTGAATTTTGTCAAATGCTTTTTCTGAACATATTGATATGATCATTTGTTCTTTTTGTCGTTAAGTCTGTTAATATGGTTTCGCGGATTGACTGGTTTTAGATAGTTAAACCAGGACTGGAGGCCTGATCTGACATTTCTAATATCTGGGAGTTTCCCCAGGATAAACCTCACATGGCTGTGATATGTCATTCTTTTTATACATTGCTGGATTTGACTTGCTGATATTTTGTTGAAGATTTTTATGTCTATGTTTAAGAAGAATATTGGTCTGTAATTTTCATTTCTTGTGCTATCAGGGTAATGCTGGCCTCATAAAATTAGCTGGAAAATGTTCTCTCCTTTTCCAACTCAATGAGAGGTCGTTAAGAATTGATGTTATTTCCACCTTAAATATTTAGTAAAGTTTTCCAGTGAAATCATCTGGGCTTGGAAATATTTTCTGAAGGTGTTTAATTATGAAATAGATTTTTTCAATAGATGTAGGATGACTCACCTATTTCTTTTTAATTGAGTTTTGATATTTGTGTCTTAAGAATTGATCTCTTTTGACTCAATTGTAAATTTATGTGCTTAAAGTTGTTCATAATATTCCTTTATTATCTTTTTAATGTCTATTGGGTCTTTAGTAATAGACCCTCTTTCATTCTTGATGTTGACCATTTGTGGGCTCATTTTCTTGGTCAATCACACTAGGGGGTTATCAATTTTATTGTTTATTTTTTAAGGAAGCAAATTTTGGTTACATTGATTTTTATGGTTTCAATTCCTTTGACTTCTGCCTTTCTATTTGTGTTGAGTATATTTTTCTCTTTTTTAATTTTTTAGGTAGAAGCTTAAATTATTGATTTGAGACTTTTCTTCTTTACTCATATAAACTTTTAATGCTATAAACTTCCCTCCAAGCGCTGCTTTAGCTGTATCACATAAATTTGGGGTGTTTATATTTTCATTTCTTTCAGTTCAAAATCATTTCTAATTTCCCCTGAGGTTTCTGCTATGACCCAATGATTGTTTAGTAATGTTTTGTTTAACTTCCTAATATCTAGGAATTTTACAGACATAAATCTGTTATTTCTTTCTAGTTCATTTTTTTTTATGATAGAGAACACACTGTCAATAATTTCAATTCTTTTCAATTTAATGAGGTTTTGTTTTGTGACTCACAATATAGACTATCCTGGTAAATATTCCACTTATGCTTGAAGAGAATATGTATTCTGCTGTTGTGAGGTGGCATGTCCTATAAATGTCAATTAGGTAAAGGTGGTTATGGTGTTGTTCAAGTCTTCTATAAACTTTTTGGGTTTTCTTTGTTTGCTTTTTTTGTGTGTGTGTGGTACACGGGCCTCTCACTGTTGTGGCCTCTCCTGTTGCAGAGCACAGGCTCTGGACGCGCAGGCTCAGCGGCCATGGCTCACAGGCCTAGCCGCTCCACAGCATGTGGGATCCTCCTGGGCCGGGGCACGAACCCGTGTCCCCTGCATCGGCAGGCGGACTCCCAACCATTGCGCCACCAGGGAAGCCCCTTTGTTTGCTTTTTTTTACACATTTTCTCTTCTCCTTTTACAACATGAATATTAGACCTGTTGATATTGTCTCACAGGTCCCTGAGGCTCTGTTCCTCTCTCTTTCTCTCTCTTTTTAGATGGGATAATTTCTATTGCTCTATCACTGACTCCTTCCTTTCACATCTACAGTCTGCTTTTGAACGCCTCCAGTGATTTTAAAATTTTTCCATTATTGTAATTTTCTGTTTGAAAATTTTCTTCTGATCTTTGGGGTATAATTTCTATTTCTTTGTGGAGAATGTCTATCAATCCATTCTTTTCAAGAGTGTTTCCCCTTACTTCTTAGAACATGGTTATAATAGCTGCTTCAGAGACTTTCTGACAATTCCAACATTTGGGTCATCTTGTGATTGGTATCTGTTGATTTCCTTTTCTTTGGACAGTTGCTCAGATTTTTATGGTTCTTTGTATGTTGAGTAGTTTGAGGTTGTATCCTGGACATTTAAAATACCATATCATGAGACTGGATCCTATTTAAATCTTTTGTAAAACATCGATTTTTTGTTTTGTTTTGTTTCATATTATTTAACAGGCAGTCAACACATATCCTGGCCCACTTTCTGCCTTTCAAATGTTGATTAGTTTTCAAAGAATTTGCAGTGATATATGGTGCACAGTTTGTGAGCCACCTACAGTTCAAACTGAAACCTGAGCAGTGGTTCAGTGTTCAAAGCTTTTGCTAGCTGATTCCTTTTAGTTTCACGTGTGCATAGATCATAAGTTAGTCCCGGACTTTAAACATAGATTTAAATGCTCATTTTCTGCAGCTACTTTCTCTCCACTATCCTTTCCCTCACTGTGGTTTCAGGGTTCCATCTTCTTGGAATTCTTGTTAAAAAGATGAGAAGTTAGCCTCCTCACACTGATGCCAAGGTGTTGCCCTACAAGGTCTGCCTCTGCCACACCAGTGAGGGGTTTTTTACCATTACACTGTAAAGCAATAGGGCTAGGCAGTTGTACAAGTATGGCCCTACAGTGTTTGCTGTTGACATGCTCTTGGCAAGCTAAAGGGGTCTCACCTCTTTGTCACCATTCACTTGGCATATAGGGTATAGAGTAAGAAGAGTCCACAGAGAAAACTACTAGAGCTAATCAATGAATTTGGTAAAGTTGCAAGATACAAAATTAATGCACAGAAATCTCTCGAATTCCTATACACTAATGATGAAAAAACTGAAAGTGAAATCAAGAAAACACTCCCATTTACCACTGCAACAAAAAGAATAAAATATCTAGGAATAAACCTACCTAAAGAGACAAAAGACCTGTATGCAGAAAATTATAAGACACTGATGAAAGAAATTAAAGATGATACAAATAGATGGAGAGATATACCATGTTCTTGGATTGGAAGAATCAACATTGTGAAAATGACTCTACTACCCAAAGCAATCTACAGATTCAATGCAATCCCTATCAAACTACCACTGGCATTTTTCACAGAACTAGAACAAAAAATTTCACAATTTGTATGGAAACACAAAAGAACCCGAATAGCCAAAGCAATCTTGAGAAAGAAAAACGGATCTGGAGGAATCAGGCTCCCTGACTTCAGACTATACTACAAAGCTACAGTAATCAAGACAGTACGGTACTGGCACAAAAACAGAAAGATAGATCAATGGAACAGGATAGAAAGCCCAGAGATAAACCCACGCACATATGGTCACCTTATCTTTGATAAAGGAGGCAGGAATGTACAGTGGAGAAAGGACAGCCTCTTCAATAAGTGGTGCTGGGAAAACTGGACAGCTACATGTAAAAGTATGAGATTACATCACTCCCTAACACCATACACAAAAATAAGCTCAAAATGGATTAAAGACCTAAATGTAAGGCCAGAAACTATCAAACTCTTAGAGGAAAATATAGGCAGAACACTCTATGACATAAATCACAGCAAGATCCTTTTTGACCCACCTCCTAGAGAAATGGAAATAAAAACAAAAATAAACAAATGGGACCTAGTGAAACTTCAAAGCTTTTGCACAGCAAGGAAAACCATAAACAAGACCAAAAGACAACCCTCAGAATGGGAGAAAATATTTGCAAATGAAGCAACTGACAAAGGATTAATTTCCAAAATTTACAAGCAGCTCATGCAGCTCAATAACAAAAAAACAAACAACCCAATCCAAAAATGGGCAGAAGACCTAAATAGACATTTCTCCAAAGAAGATATACAGACTGCCAACAAACACATGAAAGAATGCTCAACATCATTAATCATTAGAGAAATGCAAGTCAAAACTACAATGAGATATCATCTCATACCAGTCAGAATGGCCATCGTCAAAAAATCTAGAAACAATAAATGCTGGAGAGGGTGTGGAGAAAAGGGAACACTCTTGCACTGCTGGTGGGAATGTGAATTGGTTCAGCCACTATGGAGAACAGTATGGAGGTTCCTTAAAAAACTACAAATAGAATTACCATATGACCCAGCAATCCCACTACTGGGCATATACCCTGAGAAAACCATAATTCAAAAAGAGTCATGTACCAAAATGTTCATTGCAGCTCTATTTACAATAGCCCAGAGATGGAAGCAACCTGAGTGTCCATTGGCAGATGAATGGATAAAGAAGATGTGGCACATGTATACAATGGAATATTACTCAGCCATAAAAAGAAATGAAGTTGAGCTATTTGTAATGAGGTGGAGAGACCTAGAGTCTGTCATACAGAGTGAAGTAAGTCAGAAAGAGAAAGACAAATACCGTATGCTAACACATATATATGGAATTTAAGGAAAAAAAAAATGTCACGAAGAACCTAGGGGTAAGACAGGAATAAAGACACAGACCTACTGGAGAATGGACCTGAGGATATGGGGAGGGGGAAGGGTGAGCTATGACAAAGCGAGAGAGAGGCATGGACATATATACACTACCAAACGTAAAGTAGATAGCTAGTGGGAAGCAGCCGCATAGCACAGGGATATCAGCTCGGTGCTTTGTGACCGCCTGGAGGGGTGGGATAGGGAGGTTGGGAGGGAGGAAGATGCAAGAGGGAAGAGATATGGGAACATATGTATATGTATAACTGATTCACTTTGTTATAAAGCAGAAACTAACACACCATTGTAAAGCAATTATACCCCAATAAAGATGTTAAAAAAAAAAAAAAAGAAGAGTCCACAGGACTCCTCTCCTCAGAGTTTGCCACCATGAGCTGATGGGGAGGGAGAGAGGTATTGAAACTCATTGTCAGATCATTCCTCCAGGCCTGAGATCCTTAGCCAGTCTGCATGCTTTTATGCATCTTTCAGTTTTACACTAGTTGCTTAATGTATTTTATTCTGGGACTTTTAGTTGTAGTTAGTGAAAGAGATAGTGTGGAGTGTGTGTACTCCACTATGTCTAGAATCAAAAGTCACATTTTTAAAAAATTTCTAAGATGTGAATAATAGAGGGAAAAAGAAACCTACTTTGTGGGAGTACGTGTAGCAAAGAGAATAAATGATAGAATATGTTCTGCAAGCTATAATGCTAAAAATAGAGTAATGTATGAGAGGACAGGGTGAGGCACTTTCTTCCACTCCTCCTGTGTTCTCCCATGTAACACACATGCTTCTCTCTTCCTCCTTACCTACTACTCCCTAAGGAATTAGGAGGGAGTTAAAAATCACTGGTGAGTTTGGAAGGAAAAGCAGGGCATGCACAGCCTAGCCACATGCATGTTCCCTTCTCTTGCCCACAGAAAGCTTGTGTTCTTAATTTCTCTAAGTTACATGATAAACTTGGTGGCAAAGGCCTTGTCCCTATGGAGCAGGTATGCAATTGTGTAGCACTTATTGTGACTCACTGAGTTGGTTTCACTAATTCTGGAGTTCAGTATTGGGAAACTTACAGATATAAGCCACATTGTTTAATTTCAGTAAATTACACTGGATATTTTGGTCTCTGTATGATTTATGCATTCATGTTGGTACTCCAGTGAGGGGAAAAAAAGGGGGTTAATTGCTGGGTCTTCTTAAACATGCCAACATACACTAGTAAAATTTAATTAAATTATTGAAATAGCTCCCTTTGAATAACAGGATACAGTTATTATGTGACTATAGGGCATGTTTCCTAATGCTTTATTTCAAAGGAGTCTAATTCACCTTTTTATCCCTAGTGCTTAGCACACTGCCAAGTCCAATGAGCACACAATAAGTGCTTAACGAGTACCTATCAAAAAACAAACAAGTGATTCAATGAACAAAAGAATTCCAGTATACATAATGTTAAATGTACCAGTCATAGGAACAACATTCTTATTTTAATGGTGGTGTTTCCATCTCAATTAGCTCCTACTTCCTCATAGATTTAAGACTTTGGTGAATATCTAGTATTTAATTTACCCCAATTAAAACAGTTGCCAACTCATTTAATCTACACAAAACTCTTTTGAGGCAGATACTATTACTGTCCTTTTTTTTTCTTTTTAACAAATAAAGAAGTGATGATCAGAGAGAATACGTGACTTATCAATGGTCTGAGAGCTAGTAAGTGACAGATCTGTGATTCAAACCATGAGAGCGTGGCCCTGAAGTCTGGACAGATATTAAACACACCAAACCAGCTCTGAAGGCAGACTTTACAAAGCCGTCCTCAACATCTTACTCATGTGTGGCCTGGCCCTAGGCTTACAGTCAACAAACCCACCTCTCTTTTCCTTCAGTCCTCCAACATTAGCGCACCTTGGACCCAGCCTGGCCACATTAACTACACCATTCCTCCCCATGCTTCTACCAATCAGGGCTGCACAACCACAGCCAACACTCCCTCCACAAACTATTAAGTCTCCATTTCAAAGGATTAATCTCCCTCCCTCCCACAACTACCAGGTCTGCTGCAGGGCTATTAAAAGCCCTTTGGTTCTTCAGGTCTTACCAATTAAGAATAGGACCCAGTTAGGAATAGGATGTAGGGAATTGAGAGCAAATAGCCACTTGGACAGGAATGATAAAGCATAGTGCTGATACAGCAGTAGAGAAGTTGGATCACTATAACATAAGGCCTTAAATTTCTCAATACGATTTCTCTTGACTTAAATACCTGTATACTTACAAATTTTGTGTGTCACTACAGAAAGCTGTGATACTTTTCATCTGCTACCAAAGTCAAAAGAAAGGTGTAACAGCTTAAAATGAAATCATTAATAGAATTCCCAATCCTAATAATTTGGTCATTTCATAAATTAATTCAAGTATAATCCAAGTCAATTTTGAATATTTTCTAGAATACTTATGCAAAAAGTAAAATGTGAACCAACTAATCCAGAAGCCAAATGGGTTTTATACGTTTCATGTAGACCACAGACTCTAGATGAGCTCTGACATTTTTAAAGGTATAAATGTTTTCCATTCAAGTGCCATGGTCTCCTTGGATATTGTATGTATATGTTATCTGCTCCAATAGCTCTCAGACTTGGTGTCTATCAGAATCACATTTGGGAAGTAGGACAAAGAATGATGTTAAAAATACTGGTTCCTGAAGCCTAGTCTCAAAAATCTTTGAGGGTAGAGCCCAAGCAAAAATATTTTGAAGAAGCTTCTCCAATGATTCTGAAACCCATAAAATTTGAGAAACACTGATACATACTTGACTTTCAAGGCTGAAGGATCCAGGGATAGGTGAAATTTAAATTAATTAATCTTTATAACATCTCTACTCCAACATTAAACTCTTATTCATATTGACCTTTGTGTTGATGTCTTTCCTAATTTTCTACTACTTAAATACCTCTTTGGAGAAAAGTATAGTGTTGATTCTCCAATATATATATATGTGTTTTCTCACAGTCCTTCCTAGAACAAAATAGTATATAAAAGCATATTTAGGACTTAAAGGAGAATCTGGTTCTAATTGATACAGATAAATGTAATACTCCATTTTATTTATTATTTATTTACTTGTGATTTACAATCTTTTTCGTCAATTTATTTTCTAGATATAATATATATATATGTGTGTATACACATGTATTTGAATACACAGGCATTTAAAAAGATTGGCATCCAGACAATTAAAAAGCTTTTCTTACCATGTAGCCTTTTGGCTTTTTATATATCATCTGCTGAAGCTCAACCAGCTAACCACAAAAAAAAAACTGTGCTGAAACCATTGAAGAAATACCGAAATATGCCTCGTGCATTTGCTTCAAAAACATCTTTAAGAGCTCTATTAATAGTTGTCAATCACCATGTGTTCTTGATCTTCTTGGTTATTTAAACATAATTTCCAGTTCCTTGTTGAAGTCTTTTTCTAGTATCTTTAGTATCTTCTACATAACTGCACATTTTCCATGTTAAAACCAAAATTCCTTTCCATTTGATTTGCCTTCATAGCCCTTCAGTTGCTAAAGTTGCTACTACAATTCACAAAATATTCAAATTTCAAACTTTCTTGTCACTTGATGAATCAAAACACTCACCTGAATGCTTTTAGAATAATTTTATTGTATGTTTATTTCTGCCAGGCAAATCATTTCAGAATGCCTAACAATAAATTACCACCTGTCTAAAGAAGTCATGCTGTTTGAAGGGTTTTTCTAAGCTTAACTCCTTAAAGTAAAATTTAACAGGTTCATTTAACATTTCTTCAGAAAGAAGAGCACACACAATGTAAAACCAAACTGTTTATATAGTATGTCATATTAGTATCTTAAGACATGTTACCATGAATATTCTGAAAGCAGTGGTAGTCATTGAAAAACAGAAATGGAACTTAGAATATAATTAAACTTGAAGAAGAGAGGCAGAGCACCGAGCTTCAAAATAACTCCTTTTGGAGCATGCTTCCAAACACAATATTAAGTGCATTCGATCAGTTCCAGGTCAGAGGTTAAAGAACTTGTGGAACTCATAGAAAATGTACAATTTTCAACTCCATAAACTGTCATCACTACAAGGAGATAAAATAAATACTAGAAGTTTGTTTTCAATCTCTGCCTAGTGTCAGAGAGAGTAACCCCATCTGCACAATTTCTATGCCCTGGCAGCATCAGAAGGTATTGAAATTGAGGTGCTGTAATCAAAGCAATGCCTTTAATCCTGCATATAAAATTGTCTAGACTCAATAAGTTATCAGATACTAATCAGTAAATAGCGAGAAGGCTTAAATGACATTGGCAGTCATATGATCCTACTCCTAGGGCTCTGCCTCAACTCTCCTAGGTAAATGAGCCCACAGCTCTATTCACAGAAGTGCCCAGGTAACGAGATAAAAATCCCACTTTCATTGCATGTTCCCAATTCTTTATGTCTAGTATTTTCCATTCTGGTCAAACTATCCCTGTCCTGACAATAGTGGTCAGACATAAGGTACACATAGTTGTCACAAAGACATCATCATTTAACTACCCCCGATTCTTCATCAAGAGGCTAAATTATTAAACAAAAGAAAATTATGGAAGCATACGGTATCAGTTAAAATAATATAATTGTGGAAAATGAATGATGGAGTGCTTTTCAAAGGCTAGTAAAGGGACCAATCATGATTATCCTCTCCTTTGCCAGGGCAGATTCTATCTGCCAGATTAACATTTCATAAGGAGAAAAGAAATGCCATGTTGAATCGTAACTTGTCTTTGACAGTCTTCTTTGGGTGGAAGGAAGCAAACTGAAAGTAACAAATATATTTTGAAGAGGAAAATGTATTGTTATTGGTCTCTCTTTTCCACCCCAAATCCTAGACAGAGAAAGGATATGGCTGTGGGGGAAGCTATCACTTGTACGCTATTACTTCATTATACAAATCAATAGCAGTTCAGTTGTGAATAAAGCAGATGCAGGTGGAGACTATGAAAAGTCATCCAGGCCAGCTGGTATAGATTTTAGCAAACTGATTTTGCTGGGTTTCCGTGCAAAGTCCTAAAATAGATAATTTTAAAAACCATTTAAATGCCTCTTCTCTGGCAGAGAGGTCAAAGCTGCTGTCATTTGATTTGTTGAATACTGCTCTCAGATAAACCCTAATCTGCCTTGAAGGAAATCTGCAGTCATTATTTATATTTCACCTGTGAGAGCGAAATAAATATTTACTAACAAAGAATGTTGATACACACTTCAGATGTAGATTTTCCTACAATTTTCTACTTCCAATTTGGTGGGTAAGATTTTTCTGAGCCTTTAATCATGATGGAAAATTTTGTTCAGTCACAGATAGAGAAAAATTAGATTTAGCTATTCACACTCTGCTATATCAAAAGAGTCATAGCTGTAGGTCCTTGATTGTTCAGAATATCCCCTTCTGGTATTAAGAGACACAAACCTCCAGTTATATAATAAATAAGTCACAGGGATGTGATGTACAGCATAAGGAATGTGGTCAATAATATTGTAATAAACTTTGTATGGGGACAGATGGTAACTAGACTTATCATGGTAATCATTTCATGAGGTATGCAAATATCAAATCACTATATAGTACACCTGAAACTAACATAATATTGTACATCAACTATATTTCAATTAAAAAAAAAGAATATCCTCTTCCACTGGCATCAACAGGACAAGGTAAGGACTCCTAACTTTAGTTTTTAAATTGTTGACACTCAGCTCTTCATGCTAAATTACCTAAGCCAGCTAACGTCCCCTTCCCTTTGTCCTGTTCATACTGTTGGGAACTTTCTTCAAAGGTAAGTACCATGGCACAACTTACATGTAATTGAAACTGTCTTTTCCAAATCTCAACAAAAATGTCTTCTCCATTTGAGTATGACTCTTCCAGAAAATATTTCCTACATACCAGAATATTCTTGTCACTTTGGGACCTTCAAAACTTGAATTAGCATTTCTCTAAGCATTAACCATACTTCCTCCAAGGAGACCACAACAAGATCTCCCATTCCACACACTCTTCTTACAATGTGACATTGACACTCCTCCTCTGGAGCTTGGGGGGTGGGGCGGGGTGGGGTAGGGGGTGTTATGGGGAGTGTCTATATTTCTTTGAATCTGGTGGTCTATATAGAATTGACATTACCTGCTTTCTGAGACTAGATCATGAAACCTAGCATCTACCTGGTTCTCTTGGGAAGCTCACTCTTGGATCACAGCCACCATGCTGTGATGGATGACAGTCTATGAAGAGACCCCATGTGGAAAGGAACTTCAGCCCTTGGCCCACAGCATGGCTGAGCAAGCAGATGACAGACAGCACTAATTTGTCAATTATGTGAGTGTACCATCTTGGATACGAAACCTTCAGTCAAAAATAGAGCTGCCCCAGCTACACTGCATAGAACACAGAAGAGACCTCCCTGCCAAACCCTGACCAACTTGCAGATTCATGAACTAAATGTACGTCATTGTTTTAAACTGCTAAGTTTTGAGGTAGCTTGTTATACAACACAACCCAAATTCATAAAGGGATATTGTAACTGTGCTATATTTGTGTTTTGTGCCTGTGCAAGTGTATTTGTGGGTGTGTGCACATGTGCATTTTAAAGCAAAGAACTGAGACTGTTGGAAAGAGGAATGCATTAGTTCTTCTTAATCACTGAATATAGCAGTTCTGAATCTATTTTTTTAATCAGCCTAAAGCTGATCCCATGCTCCATCCCACTTAACTGATGAAAACTTCATACTCAGTCCCTTTGGGGGATCTCCCACTATGTGTCATGATCTGAGAGTTGTCTTCAGTGCCAAACACTGCAAAAGCTATCTGAGAGAGAAACAAAATGTTGTTTGTGTGAATGGCACATTTAATTTTGCATATACTGAAATTCTGTTCTTCAGTGAATTGTTTACTCATTCACTTGACAGACATTTACCGAGAAGTTATCGTGTACTTACTGTGCTTGGCACTGTGCTGAGCACTGGGGATAAAGGATTAATTAGACTCCTTCACAATTAGATGCTAAGAAAAATACCCTATAGTCACGTAATAACTACCTTAACACAGAGAATCTCTTTAGGTGTGGTGATGAGCCATGCTCAGAATGTCTGGTGAGGCTGGGAGCCTCTACAGTTAGGGTCAGACTCCCCAGGGACCTCATACAATCCTCTCCCTTTGAAACCTTAACACCTCTTCCCATGCAAATCAGTACTTTAAAAAGGATCCTGCCCATCTGATGACAACAGATGCATATTTGTTGAGCTTGCACTTTGTGTGCCAAGTTCTAAGTTCTTTAAATGTGTTACCTCATTTAATTCTCACCAAAGCTCTATGATGAAGTATAATTATTCTTTTCAGATGAGCAAATCAGGGCACAAAAAAAAAAAGGAATTTGAGGTACATAGTTGCTAAGTGGTAAAACCAGGAATTGAACCCAGGTTCTGTCTGCAGTGGGATTCTCAAATACTAGGTTGTACCACTCTGTTGCTGTCACCAGCAAAGCCCATTAACAATTCCCAGGAAATAAAAATAGAAACTAGATAATAAAATAAAGTCTAACCTTTTCTTTCCCTTTGTGCTTAGTCTCATTTCACTTGCTCATAGAATGCCGCGTGCAGAGGCCTTGCACCCGGTTCTTCAGCCCTGAGTTCCTCGTGTGCAACTGCCGTGCCCGCACCTCAGCTCAGCGACTGCGTGCAGAAGCGCTGCGCTCCACACTGCAATTCAGTGTGGCGGTGGCGGGTCACGTGCAGAGACGTTGTGCCCGCACTGCAATCTGCAGCGAGGGCAACACACCTCTCACCAACGGGTGAGAACTCTGCCCCCTCCCCGCTGAGGGGATCTCTATAAAGCATTCCCGCCCCCAAGCCTGTCAGGAGAGCCTGTGCTTTAGAGCGAAAGAGCTCACACCTCTCCATTCTCTGACCCAAGAATAAAGCTTTCCTTTGTTTCTGAACTGAACTCCTCCATCTCCTTCTTTTCGCACCAGCGGCACTGGACAGAAGGACCCTTCCTGGAGACCAGCTCTGGAGGGTCAGTAACATTACCTTATGAATAAGCATTTAGACGTTTCCACCAAATGTATTATGTTTAATTTTTGACTAATGCAGAATGTGAAACCTAAGTCTGATCGTGATTTTCTACATTCTTCATAATACAAACTACTATGTGTTTTCACGTAAGGGTTCCTTCGTAAGCATTAATTTTATCTACCATTCTTACAAAAATATATTATTTGTGGGACTTCCCTGGTGGTCCAGTGGTTAAGACTTTGCCTTCCAATGCAGAGGGGGTGCAGGTTCGATCTCTGGTCAGGGAGCTAAGATCCCACATGCCTTGTGGCCAAAAAACCAAAATATAAAACAGAAGCAATATTGTAACAAATTCAATAAAGACAAAAAAAAAAGGTCCACATCAAAAAAACTTTTAAAAAATTATATATATATTATTTGTAAGCAAGTGGTAAAAAAGAGGCAATCATCTAGCCCAGACGTATAGTAGAAAGCAGCTAACCAAACAACATATTCTTAGAGGTCATTGCTGAATTTAGGTTAATGCCCTTGCACATCTCTACTCCCACAGTTGCTCCTTCTTAGGCTTGCTAACTTGGGCAATGTTACCTCCTTAGAGAAGATCAAGAATTTACAATGGCTCTCTCTCAACTATGAATCAGAGCCAAGTATAGAATACAATAATGGGGTTCAAATGGCCTCATCTTATTTCTCATTACTTTCCACCACACATTTCTAAGCTACTCCATGTCCCCCATATATGACCTAATAATGCCACATTTGTATCTTTCTTCATGATGTCCTCGATCTGAATCATCCACTTTCATCTCCTTCAATGTTATCCACCCTGTTTTCCTTTGGAGGGGACCTTCCCCCCAAAATGCTTCATGACCAACACACCATAGCCCTTTCTACTGTTCAGGTAAACGTCTCAGACCCTCTTTATTCTCTCTTTTGTGACTGCCTCTGTACCATTACTGCCTTTACTCAGGGCCTAACTTTGTAGCTCTGTCTTCTGTTCCTGACCCATCCTTTAAACTGCCTACCCTTGAACAAAGGACTCGTCTGTAATGGCTTCACCATTTCTGCCAGCTTTCTATTGTATCTGGTCACACCTGGTGCTCTGGCTCCATCCAGCCTCCAGGACTCCATCCAGTAAAGTAATTTTAACTTGTTTGGCTGTGGGACTGGATAAAATCTAGGCCATATTCTTCCCTCAAATTCAGGTCAAAATTTCCTATTCAAAGATGGCATCTCCTATATTCCACCTTGCAATATCCTTCCAATACAAGGCATCCTATCAGTTCTTACTTAAACATTGTCAAACACTCTCTTAAGCTCATTTGGATGCTTTTAATATTGTTTGGTAGTCACAGTGTGAGTGCTTGTCTTATTTTCTCTGAACAGTCTGAAAATTATTTGATAGGACAGACAGGTTCTTCTACTTTTTATGTATGTTTCCTTTGCTTTACTTTGAGATAAAATAGCTTCAGCTTAGGCACATATGTTTCATATATGCTTATTGAGTAGAACAAAATAAAATTTCAGATCACAATCACTGGAATCTAATGGTCCTTTACACAGTCAGTCTTGCAGTAATATTCAACAGATAGATAACGGAAATGGTAAAGGAAGTTATCAAAATACAGGGGAGGGGGCACTTTTCCCAATGATAATGTCTCCAGAATTCTAATATAGCTGGTAAGTGTCTCTATCATCATTTCATTAAACATTCAATAATCATTGCTATAGTGAAGTATTGTTATTGACAGGATATCTCCTATCATTTAGGAGGGTTTAAGCAGAAAAAGTTAAGAACCATCACTCTATAACAGCCATTGAATAAACTGTCTTTACAATGAAGTTTTCTTAGAAAATGTTAATGACTTGTAACAAAAGATGTTGCATTAAACCAGTTTATGACTAAATGAGTATCTATGCAGCCCTACCAGAAAGAATAAAGGCCCTCAAGAGGCACATGAAAAGATGCTCAACATCACTAATTATCAGAGAAATGCAAATCAAAACTACAATGAGGCATCACTTCACACCAGTTAGAATGGGCATCATCAGAAAATCTACAAACCATAAATGCTGGAAAGGGTGTAGAGAAAAGGGAACCCTCTTGCATTTTTGGTGGGAATGTAAATTGATATAGTCACTATGGAGAACAGTATGGAGGTTCCTTAAAAAAACAAAAATACAATTACCACACCACCCAGCAATCCCACTACCGGGCATATACCCAGAAAAGACCATAATTCAGAAAGACACATGCAGGACTTCCCTGGTGGCACAGTGGTTAAGAATCTGCCTGCCAATGCAGGGGACACAGGTTCGATCCCTGGTCCAGGAAGATCCCACATGCTGCAGAGCAGCTAAGCCCATGCACCACAACTACTGAGCCTGCGCTCTAGAGCCCATGAGCCCGCATGCCACAACTATTGAAACTCACGTGCCCAGAGCCCGTGCTCCGCAGCAAGAGAAGCCACTGCAATGAGAAGCCCGCACACCACAATAAAGAGTAGCCCCAACTTGCCACAACTAGAGAAAGCCCGTGTGCAGCAACGAAGACCCAACAAAGCCAAAGGTAAATAAATAAAATAAATAATTTTTTTAAAAAAAGACACATACACCCTAATGTCCACTGCAGCACTATTTACAATAGCCAGGACATGGAAGCAACCTAAATGTCCACCGACAGACGAATGGATAAAGAAGATGTGGTACATCTATACAATGGAATATTACTCAGCCATAAAAAGGAACAAAATTGGGTCATTGTAGAGACATGGATGGACCTAGAGAGTGTCATACAGAGTGAAGTAAGTCAGAAAGAGAAAAACAAATATCGTATATTAATGCATATATGTGGAGTCTAGAAAAATGATACAGATGAACCAGTTTGCAAGGCAGAAATAGAGACACAGGTGTAGAGAATAAACGTATGGCCACCAAGGCAGGGAAAGTGGGGGAATGAATTGGGATATTGGGATTGACATATATACACTAATATATATAAAATAGATAATTAATGGGAACCTGCTATATAGCACAGGGAACTCTACTTCACTTCGCTATACATCGGAAACTAACACAACATTGTAACACAACTATTCCCCAATAAAAGAACAAACCAAAAAGAAGAATAAAGGCTGAACTAATATTGATTTCACAGATTGTAACAATAAAGGGGTTTTGACTTAAATTCTGAGATAAAAATTTTCTCAAGAGACACTCAAATTGGGAATAAAGAAATATGAAAACTATTTGCTCCACGTGGTACCCCCAGAAATGAACTTAGTTCTCTGAGAAGTAAAGATTGCCATGCATTGCTTACCCTTGTACAGCACTTAGTGAAGTTAATGTTTTGTTTTGTTTTCTAAGAATTCAATAAGCATTACCATGTCAAAAGCTTTCTACTACAAAACAGTCACTAGACTTTTTCAGAGATATTATCTCATGAAGTCCTCAAAAACACCTTTGGGGTGTTACTATCTTCCATTTTTAGACGAGGAGACCAAAGATTAATGAGTTTAAATAAATAGCCAAAGTTACACAATAGCAAATGGCAAAACCAGCATTCAGTATTTAAATTTTTCAACTTTTAAATCCAGATTCAGGCAGATATTTCCCAACTAGTTATTATATAGTTATGTAACAGGTAGAATTAGACAACTTACAGAGTTAGATATAGACCTTTGCTGCATAATTTTAATTTTAAAATGAAACCAAATTTTAAAGTAAGATGAATGGTAGCTTTTAGGAAAGGGGTTATGGGATAACCATATGGGATCTATTATCTTCTATACATAATTTTTATCCAGAGATTCTTATTGAGCATCACAGGCCAAGTAGAAGTTTTGATACTAAATGCTGATTGAAATGTACTATTTTCCTTGTTTTTGCAGTCATCATAATTCTTCTTTCTTTCAAGAAAAGGGACAGACATTAAGGGGCTATTTCTCACAGCAGTTATTAAAAATCCCAGTTACTGTTTCATCACTCTCTGTGAATGGATCTATTGTCCTGCTCACCAGAAGGGCTAACATTGTAATGAGCCAGAGCTGTGTATTTTCACAGGCATCCAAGAATCAGAATGGTGATTACGACCAGGAAAGAAGTTCACATTAGAAATCATTTGTAATAGAATCCCAGAATTCTGAATTTATCCAAAATTATGTAACTTATTTAAAGATTCTTTTAATCTGTTCTGGGTTTTGTCCTCATGTAGACTATAAACCTCTATAAAAATAGTGTTCCTCTAATAAAATAGCCTTCCTTGAGTCTCTTACCAACTCCAGAACTGATTCTAAGGCACGGGGGTTGGTGGGGAGAGGCGGAACAAGGATCCTAGTCAAAGACTTACTTCCTCTAGCACTGTGAACCAGGAGGGTTTTAACCATGTGTCTGAGACAGTCTATCACAGAGCTTCCATGATGGGAGCAGTGCTGCAATTCTTTATAGTTGACAGAATATAGTACAAGAAATCTGTACCAAGCTGATCTCCCATGTACAACAGCTGTCCTCACGACTTGAATTTGAAAAAATGAAGAACAACATTCCTTGGCCACACAGTCCAGTGGCTTGAATCTTCCAGTTTTGTTGTTCTTTCCTTTTGTATTGAAAGAGGCCTTGTCAAATCAGAATGAAAAGAATGTTTTAAGGCGTGAGAAAATTCAAATTTCCTATTTAAAGCCTGGAGTTCATTAGCAGGAGTATACTCACTTATTTCAAGGGTCACTGGGTTACGCAGAAAAGCCTGTCTCTCTGCTACCCACGTCCCAAATCATTCACCTGAAAATGGGTTAGAAACACTCTCAAGTCTATTAGCTCCCTATGGGACATAATTCACCTTTGCTGTGCTTTATCTTGTGACCCTGTCAAGTGAAGGGCCCTGCTTTGATTGTGCACTATCGCTTTTTTCCTTGATTGTTTTTCAGTTAAGTAATTTTCTAAGCTTAATTGGTTGTAATGATTAAAATTTTGTTTATATTATACTGCAGTTTTCTTTTATCGATGATACTTAGGTTAACTATTTTATTATTTACTACCAAATATAGAAATTTTACCTGGAAGAAATAGTCATATTAATTAGACTCTTTTTATTGGACTATTTTTATTGCAGATGTATAAAGGTTAAAAATCTAAATTCTGGCAAATAAAAAAAATTGCCTGTTCTTGACATTACAGAGTTAGACTAGAAACAAAGAGATTTTATAATATTATAATACTAAGAGGTAGAATGTAATGAGTACAGGCTTTGGAGACTAATAAACCTGGGTCTGGATTTCGCATCAAGACTTATCAAGTTCTGGGACCTTTATGAACTTAAATTATCTCATCTTTAAAATGAAAATATTAATATCAACCATACACAGATTGCCTGAAGATCATAGATTATACATAAAAAGTACAATATTTAATCTATTAGCTATTACTTGTTTTAGCTTTGCCCCTAACCAGCTATGTCATCTTGAGAGAGCTACCTGTGTTTCAGGTTCCTTGGATAAATAGGAGGGTGGGACTAGACAATTTCTACTTTTTCTGTCAAAACTCATTTTAATAAGTAAATCAGTTACTTACAGTCTGTGTTTGTTCTTTGTACAACTTTACATCAGCCAGAGTTTTCTCATGTTAAAATTTTCCAGGTAAGTAAAAATGACATTAGTTGGAATTTGGACAGTAATGTGAGGACAAGGTGAAAAAAACAAAATGGTTAGCAGGAAGTATTTCATATGGCATGCTGGAACAAGAACAGAGCAAAAGCAATCACATATAGAAAAGAAAACCATAGATTTGTGGTTAAATAATCTGTTTAAAGAACTTGTATTATGATTCCCTATCAGATTTAATGAGTGATCTTAGGAAAATCACTGAAAAAGTTTAATTGACCCGCTTAATCTCAACTTAATTGACCTATAGCAATAAGTACACCTGCCACCTACCTAGTTCTTAGAACTCCCATGAAAAAATAGGGAATTAAACACATTAAATATGATCATTTTTATACTTGTCAATTATTTCTGTTTACAACACATTTATAATATGTTTATCTGCCTTGCTGGAAAACAATTTTAAAAAATGAACCCTAAGCTTTATCTCTCATCAATAGTAGTAGATTTTATTTTTAAATTTCTTTTTACTTTGATACAGTTGTACTAACTTTCTAAATATATTTAATAAAAGCAACTTTATTAAGCCATAAACCATGTCTAATAATTCAAACCAAAAAGACAGGATGAGGGGAAGATGGCAGAAGAGTAAGACGCGGAGATCACCTTCCTCCCCACAGATACACCAGAAATACATCTATACGTGGAACAACTCCTACAGAACACCTACTGGACGCTGGCAGAAGACCTCAGACCTACCAAAAGGCAAGAAACTCCCCACGTACCTGGGTAGGGCAAAAGAAAAAAGAATAAACAGAGACAAAAGGATAGGGACGGTACCTGCACCAGTGGGAGGGAGCTGTGAAGGAGGAAAGGTTTCCACACACTAGGAAGCCCCTTCGCTGGCGGAGACTGTGGGTGGCAGAGGGGGAAAGCTTCGGAGACGCAGAGGAGAGCGCAGGAACAGGGGTGCGGAGGGCAAAGCGGAGAGATTCCCGCACAGAGGATCGGTGGCGACCGGCACTCACCAGCTCGAGAGGCTTGTCTGCTCACCCACCGGGGCGGGCGGGGCTGGGAGCTGAGGCTCGGGCTTCGATCGGATCCCAGGGAGAGGACTGGGGTTGGCGGCGTGAACACACCCTGCAGTGGGTTAGTGCTCCATGGCTAACTGGTAGTGAGTCCGGGGAAAACTCTGGACCTGCCAAAGAGGCAAGAGACTTTTTCTTCCCTCTTTGTTTCCTGGTGCGCGAGGAGCGGGGATTAAGAGCGCTGCTTAAAGGAGCTCCAGAGACGGGTGCGAACCGCAGCTAAAAGCGCGGACCCCAGAGACGGGCATAAGATGCTAAGGCTGCTGCTGCCGCCACCAAGAAGCCTGTGTGCGAGCACAGGTCACTGTCCACAACCCCCTTCCGGGTAGCCTGTGCAGCCCGCCACTGCCAGGGTCCCGGGATCCAGGGACAACTTCCCCGGGAGAACGCACGGCGCGCCTCAGGCTGGTGCAACGTCACGCCGGCCTCTGCAGCCGCAGGCTCACCCCGCATCCACACCCCTCCCTCCCCCCGGGCCTGAGTGAGCCAGAGCCCCCGAATCAGCGGCTCCTTTAACCCCATCCTGTCTGAGCGAAGAACAGACGCCCTCCGTCGACCTACATGCAGAGGCGGGGCCAAGTCCAAATCTGAGCCCCGGTAGCTGTGAGAACAAAGAAGAGAAAGGGAAATCTCTCGCAGCAGCCTCAGAAGCAGCGGATTAAAGCTCCACAATCAACTTGATGTACCCTGCATCTGTGGAATACCTGAATAGACAACGAATCATCCCAAACTGAGGAGGCGAACTTTGAGAGCAAGATTTATGATTTTTCCCCTTTTCCTCTTTTTGTGAGTGTGTATGTGTACGCTTTTGTGTGAGATCTTGTCTGTATAGCTTTGCTTCCACCATGTGTCCTAGCGTTCTATCTGTCCTTTTTTTTGTTTTAATTTTTTTCTTTATAATTATTTTTTATTTTAATAAATTTATTTTATTTTATCTTACTTTATCTTCCTTCCTCCCTTCCTTCCTCCCTTCTTTCCTTCCTTCCTTCCTTCCTTCCGACAGCGAATCATCCCAAATTGAGGAGGTGGACTTTGAGAGCAAGATTTATGATTTTTTCCCCTTTTCCTCTTTTTGTGAGTATGTATGTGTATGCTTCTGTGTGAGATTTTGTCTTTATAGCTTTGCTTTGACCATTTGTCCTAGGGTTCTATCGGTTCATTTTTTTTCTTAATAATTACTTTTTATTTTAATAACTTTATTTTACTTTATCTAACTTTATTTTACTTTATCTTCTTTCTTTCTTTCTTTTTTCCCTTCCTTCCCTCCTTCCTTCCTTCCTCCCTCCCTCCCTCCTTTCTTTCTTTCTTCTTCTACTAATTCTTTCTTTCTACTTTTCTCCCTTTTACTCTGAGCTGTGTGGATGAAAGGCTTTTCATGCTGCAGCCAGGAGTGAGTGCTGTGCCTCTGAGGTGGGAGAGCCAACTTCAGGACGCTGGTCCACAAGAGACCTCCCAGCTCCACATAATATCAAATGGCGAAAATCTCCCACAGATCTCCATCTCAACACCAGCACCCAGCTTCACTCAATGACCAGCAAGCTACAGTGCTGGACACCCTATGCCAAACAACTAGCAAGACAGGAACACAACCCCACCCATTAGCAGAGAGGCTGCCTAAAATCATAATAAGTCCACAGACACCCCAAAACACACCACCAGACATGGACCTGCCCACCAGAAAGACAAGATCCAGCCTCATCCACCAGAACAAAGACACTAGTCCCCTCCACCAGGAAGCCTACACAACCCACTGAACCAACTTTAGCCACTGGGGACAGACACCCAAAACAACAGGAACTATGAACCTGCAGCCTTCAAAAAGAAGACTCCAAACACAGTACAATAAGCAAAATGAGAAGACAGAAAAACACACTGCAGATGAAGGAGCAAGATAAAAACCCACCAGACCTAACAAATGAAGAGGAAATAGGCAGTCTACCTGAAAAAGAAGTCAGAATAATGATAGCAAAGATGATTCAAAATCTTGGAAATAGAATAGACAAAATGCAAGAAACATTTAACAAGGACCTAGAAAAACTAAAGATGAAACAAGCAACGATGAACAACACAATAAATGAAATTAAAAATACTCTAGATGGGATGAAGAGCAGAATAACTGAGGCAGAAGAACGGATAAGTGACCTGGAAGATAAAATAGTGGAAATAACTACTGCAGAGCAGAATAAAGAAAAAAGAATGAAAAGAACTGAGGACAGTCTCAGAGACCTCTGGGACATCATTAAGCACACCAACATTCGAATTATAGGGGTTCCAGAAGAAAAAGAGAAAAAGAAAAGGACTGAGAAAATATTTGAAGAGATTATAGTTGAAAACTTCCCTAATATGGGAAAGGAAATAGTTAGTCAAGTCCAGGAAGCACAGAGTCCCATACAGGATAAATCCAAGGAGAAATACGCCAAGACACATATTAATCAAACTGTCAAAATTAAATACAAAGAAAACATATTAAAAGCAGCAAGGGAAAAACAACAAATAACACACAGGGGAATCCCCATAAGGTTAACAGCTGATCTTTCAGCAGAAACTCTGCAAGCCAGAAGGGACTGGCAGGACATATTTAAAGTGATGAAGGAGAAAAACCTGCAACCAAGATTACTCTACCCAGCAAGTAACTCATTCAGATTTGATGGAGAAATTAAAACCTTCACATACAAGCAAAAGCTGAGAGAGTTCAGCACCACCAAACCAGCTTTAAAACAAATGCTAAAGGAACTTCTCTAGGCAAGAAATACAAGAGAAGGAAAAGACCTACAATAACGAACCCAAAACAATTAAGAAAATGGGAATAGGAACATACATATCGATAATTACCTTAAGTGTAAATGGACTAAATGCTCCCACCAAAAGACACAGATTGGCTGAATGGATACAAAAACAAGACCCATATATAGGCTGTCTACAAGAGACCCACCTCAGACCTAGAGACACATACAGACTGAAAGTAAGGGAATGGAAAAAGATATTCCATGCAAATGGAAACCAAAAGAAAGCTGGAGTAGCACTTCTCATATCAGACAAAATAGACTTTAAAACAAAGACTATTAGAAGAGACAAAGAAGGACACTACATAATGATCAAGGGATCGATCCAAGAAGAAGATATAACAATTGTAAATATTTATGCACCCACCATAGGAGCACCTCAATACATAAGGCAAATACTAACAGCCATAAAAGGGGAATTTGACAGTAACACATTCATAGTATGGGACTTTAACACCCCACTTTCACCAATGGACAGATCATTCAAAATGAAAATAAATAAGGAAACACAAGCTTTAAATGATACATTAAACAAGAAGGACTTATTTGATATTTATAGGACATTCCATCCAAACACAACAGAATACACATTTTTCTCAAGTGCCCATGGAACATTCTCCAGGATAGATCATATCTTGGGTTACGAATCAAGCCTTGGTAAATTTAAGAAAATTGAAATTGTATCAAGTATCTTTTCCGACCACAACGCTATGAGACTAGATATCAGTTACAGGAAAAGATCTGTAAAAATACAAACACATGGAGGCTAAACAATACACTACTTAATAACGAAGTGATCACTGAAGAAATCGAAGAGGAAATCAAAAAATACCTAGAAACAAATGACAATGGAGACACTACGACCCAAAACCTATGGGATGCAGCAAAAGCAGTTCTAAGAGGGTAGTTTATAGCAATAGAATCCTACCTTAAGAAACAGGAAACATCTCAAATAAACAACCTAACCTTGCACCTAAAGCAATTAGAGAAAAAAGAACAAAAAAAACCCAAAGTTAGCAAAAGGAAAGAAATCATAAAAATCAGATCAGAAATAAAAGAAATGAAGGAAACGATAGCAAAGATCAATAAAACTAAAAGCTGATTCTTTGAGAAGATAAACAAAACTGATAAACCATTAGCCAGACTCATCAAGAAAAAAAGGGAGAAGACTCAAATCAATAGAATTAGAAATGAAAAAGGAGAAGTAACAACTGACACTGCAGAAATACAAAAGATCATGAAAGATTACTACAAGCGACTCTATGCCAATAAAATGGACAATCTGGAAGAAATGGACAAATTCTTAGAAGTGCATAACCTGCCAAGACTGAATCAGGAAGAAATAGAAAATATGAACAGACCAATCACAAGCACTGAAATTGAAACTGGGATTAAAAATCTTCCAACAAAAAAAAGCCCAGGACCAGATGGCTTCACAGGCGAATTCTATTAAGCATTTAGAGAAGAGCTAATATCTATCCTTCTCAAACTCTTCCAAAATATAGCAGAGGGAGGAACACTCCCAAACTCATTCTACGAGGCCATCATCACCTTGATACCAAAACCAGACAAGGATGACACAAAGAAAGAAAACTATAGGCCCATATCACTGTTGAACATAGATGCAAAACTCCTCAACAAAATACTAGCAAACAGAATCCAACAGCACATTAAAAGGATCATACACCATGATCAAGTGGGGTTTATTCCAGGAATGCAAGGATTCTTCATTATACGTAAATCAATCAACGTGATACACCATATTAACAAATTGAAGGAGAAAAACCATATGATCATCTCAATAGATGCAGAGAAAGCTTTCGACAAAATTCAACACCCATTTATGATAAAAACCCTGCAGAAAGTAGGCATAGAGGGAACTTTCCTCAACATAATAAAGGCCATATGTGACAAACCCACAGCCAACATCGTCCTCAATGGTGAAAAACTGAAAGCATTTCCACTAAGATCAGGAACAAGACAAGGTTACCCACTCTAACCACTCTTATTCAGCATAGTTTTGGAAGTTTTAGCCACAGCAATCAGAAAAGAAAAGGAAATCAAAGGAATCCTAATCAGAAAAGAAGAAGAAAAGCTGTCACTGTTTGCAGATGACATGATACTATACATAGAGAATCCTAAAGATGCTACCAGAAAACAACTAGAGCTAATCAATGAATTAGGTAAAGTGGCAGGATACAAAATTAATGCACAGAAATCTCTCGAATTCCTATACACTAATGATGAAAAATCTGAAAGTGAAATCAAGAAAACACTCCCATTTACCACTGCAACAAAAAGAATAAAATATCTAGGAATAAACCTACCTAAGGACACAAAAGACATGTATGCAGAAAATTATGAGACACTGATGAAAGAAATTAAAGATGATACAAATAGATGGAGAGATATATACCATGTTCTTGGATTGGAAGAATCAACATTGTGAAAATGACTCTACTACCCAAGGCAATCTACAGATTCAATGTAATCCCTATCAAACTATCACTGGTAATTTTCACAGAACCAGAACAAAAAATTTCACAATTTGTATGGAAATACAAAAGACCCCGAATAGCCAAAGCAATCTTGAGAACGAAAAACGGAGCTGGAGGAATCAGGCTCCCTGACTTCAGACTATACTACAAAGCTACAGTAATCAAGACAGTATGGTACTGGCACAAAAACAGAAAGATAGATCAATGGAACAGGATAGAAAGCCCAGAGATAAACCCACGCACATATGGTCACCTTATCTTTGATAAAGGAGGCAGGAATGTACAGTGGAGAAAGGACAGCCTCTTCAATAAGTTGTGCTGGGAAAACTGGACAGCTACATGTAAAAGTATGAGATTACATCACTCCCTAATACCATACACAAAAATAAGCTCAAAATGGATTAAAGACCTAAATGTAAGGCCAGAAACTATCAAACTCTTAGAGGAAAATATAGGCAGAACACTCTATGACATAAATCACAGTAAGATCCTTTTTGACCCACCTCCTAGAGAAATGGAAATAAAAACAAAAATAAACAAATGGGACCTAATGAAACTTCAAAGCTTTTGCACAGCAAAGGAAACCATAAACAAGACCAAAAGACAACCCTCAGAATGGGAGAAAATATTTGCAAATGAAGCAACTAACAAAGGATTAATCTCCAAAATTTATAAGCAGGTCATGCAGCTTAATAACAAAAAAGCAAACAACCCAATCCAAAAATGGGCAGAAGACCTAAATAGACATTTCTCCAAAATGGATATACAGACTGCCAACAAACAGATGAAAGAATGCTCAACATCATTAATCATTAGAGAAATGCAAATCAAAACTACAATGAGATATCATCTCACACCAGTCAGAATGGCCATCATCAAAAGATCTAGAAACAATAAATGCTGGAGAGGGTGTGGAGAAAAGGGAACACTCTTGCACTGCTGGTGGGAATGTGAATTGGTTCAGCCACTATGGAGAACAGTATGGAGGTTCCTTAAAAAACTACAAATAGAACTACCATATGACCCAGCAATCCCACTACTGGGCATATACCATGAGAAAACCATAATTCAAAAAGAGTCATGTACCAAAATGTTCATTGCAGCTCTATTTACAATAGCCAGGACATGGAAACAACCTAAGTGTCCATCACCGGATGAATGGATAAAGAAGATGTGGCACATATATACAATGGAATATTACTCAGCCATAAAATGAAACGAAATTGAGCTATTTGTAATGAGGTGGATGGACCTAGAGTCTGTCATACAGAGTGAAGTAAGTCAGAAAGAGAAAGACAAATACCATATGCTAGCACATATATATGGAATTTAAGAAAAAAAATGTCATGAAGAACCTAGGGGTAAGACAGGAATAAAGACACAGACCTACTAGAGAATGGACTTGAGGATATGGGGAGGGGGAAGGGTGAGCTGTGACAAAGAGAGAGAGAGGCATGGACATATATACACTACCGAACGTAAGGTAGATAGCTAGTGGGAAGCAGCCGCATAGCACAGGGAGATCAGCTTCGTGCTTTGTGACCGCCTGGAGGGGTGGGATAGGGAGGGTGGGAGGGAGGGAGATGCAAGAGGGAAGAGATATGGGAACGTATGTATATGTATAACTGATTCACTTTGTTATAAAGCAGAAACTAACACACCATTGTAAAGCAATTATACTCCAATAAAGATGTAAAAAAATAAAAATAAACACTTTATGTTAATTTCCTTTATGAGCAAAGGACTAAAATCAACAAGAAATTATTGTATCACTGCCTAACTCATTTTCTATTGCTATTTGTCTGCTACCTGTACTATCTTAATTCCTTTTGTTTGGTGCTTGTCAGAACCATCAGTGTGAGAATTTATTTGGGACCTTGACTTCTAGATCACTGTGGGCAAGTTTTATCTCTTTTTGAAGACTGTACATGAGGAGATGGCATGGAGGAGTGAGTGGATACACAAGGCTCTTCACAAACATGAGAACCTGCAGAAACCATTTATGACTATCAACCCTTTTTCATCTAAGAAAATAGACTTTCTTTAATCCTCTAATCTTCCAAATGTGAATTACCCCTCTTTCCCTAAACTTTCTTTCTTTGGAGCTACAAAATAGAAAGAGTTGAAGCTCCCATCTCTTCTCCCTGCCAGTATTTCATCAGTGCTGATAAAGCTGTAGAGAAAAAACCTCCTTGAGCCTTCCACCATCTGCAAACTTAGAAAACTGCTTGTGTAGCAGTGGAACATAAACCACAACTGGGAAAGAGCAAGACCTAGACACCCGCATCTGGAGTGGAAGACAATAGATCAAGGCTATTATTGTACTGGGGGCTGGGGATGGAGATTTGGATTTATAAGTGTTTTTTTTTTTTAGTTTGTTTAAAAAAATGTTCCATTATCTTTACAACAAGAATACATGTTTTTAAAGCCAGAAATTTTGGCTTCTTAACTATGGTTATTTGTTCTCGGGTAAAGAAGGTCATGGTTAATGCGACCATTGCATCCTACATAATGTGAGGATAATAGCCACTGTCAAGGAAAATCGTGTGAACTTATTCATCTAATATGTATTAAATTTTAATAAATAAAAGAAGAAACCTGTTAAATAAAAAAAGATAATGAAAAGACAAGCCACAGAGTGGGAGAAAACATTTGTAAAAGACGCATCTTGTTAGGATAAAGTGGCAACTTGCAAGCTTCTTACATGTGCAACTGGTTTAACTTATTTTGGTATGTAGTGTGAGGTACAGACTTTAGTTTTAAATGGGTGTGCAGTTTTCTAGGCATCAATTTTAAAGATTATACCTTGACTTTGTCACAATCCAACTTCCCAGACATACTTAGAACTATTTGTGGATATTCTTTTCTGTTTAATTTGTATATGTGCTCATTCATGTAGTAATGCTACAATGTTTGAATTGTAGTGGCTTTATAGTTAAGTTATATAGCTGCCTGCTAATTAACAGATACTCAACTTCTAATAAAGTTTATTATTTTAAAAAAAAAAGACAGCAACACAAAATCTGAAACCAGAGAACATGCACTTCCTCATTTACAAATGCATCAGAAGAGAGGTGGACACCCTTTCTCCTGTTTGTAAGCAAGGGGTCAAGACACATGAGCAAACGAGTTTCAAAACTAAGTGCTTATACAGATCTTTCCTTATCTGAAACCTGTCCTCTAAATTTGGAGTAAATAAACCTTATGTGAAAATCAGTATGGGAGACGGGTTGGAGATATGGAAAACTAGGCTCCAATTGATAGTTTTTCTATGATAAAACAGCTCATCCTGAAACATCTTATGATAAGAAACAATAACAGTACTAAAGTATTAATAGCAACACTAATATCTACCTTCCTTTGAGCCTTTAATAATAGGCTCTATGACTCAAGACTTTATGTACATTATGCCTTGCCTGTATTAAATTGAGAAAACATGCACATAAATATAGTTTGGATAATTTGAAATTCATGTAATAGCCTGAGCCCATTTATAATGGTCTATTAACTCTATTAAAACTCCATACTTTATAAAACAAGAAATCAATGACTTTTTTAAAAAAATAAAGGATTCAAAGCATGACTGATTTAGAAATGGGCCCCATTTTACTCCAGGCACTGAGTATGACATTTAGCAAAATTCCTAATTCTAATTTGAAATCGTCAACACACCATAACACAAAAGACTTCTTCAAGGTCAATTTTTACCAATTACCTCCAAGGGAGTCTTAAGGATCTTTGCCACTGCTCTTGCAACTCATTCTATTCCCTTCCCAACTACATTCTCTCAACAGTACAAAGCCCTGTTCCAGGAGAGAAAAGAACAAAACAAACATATTGGTCATCTTCTCTAATTCCAATATAGTAACCATCAAGGTCAGTCTTAAGGAAGCAAGAAAATATACAACTTCCTTCCTATGCAGATCCTTTACACACTTATTGATATTTCCACTTTTATTTATTAATCTTATATGAGTTGGGAAACTGGGACAAGTAGGAAATAACAATAGGTAATTAAAGTTACAGAGAAACTCTCAAACTCTTCTTAAACCTACTCCCTCCTCCTAGGAGGGTGTAAGATTAATTTAAACTCTTGTTTTCTATCCTGGGAAGAGGATTAACCTAGCGTACCAGAACAAGGGGGAAGTGAAATGATCTAGAACTTTTTTTTAAAGTACTTATTGTATTTGGGATTCTCAGAAGAACTCAGGATTCTGTGAGAGTCTGGCTAAAGAATGACAAGGAAGGAGCATTACCTAGTGTGACTATGTTTTCAATACAGAGAGAACACCGCAGGCACACTTCAGAAGCCAGGTATCTTACTAACAAGTAAGAAAAAGAAAATGAAACAATGCTTAGAGATGGGAGAGTAATTGTGGCATCATGTGAAAGAACAGTAATAACCACCACCCGCTGATTTGGCATAGCCAAATCAAGTAGAAAGTGGCAGAATTTCAACGAAGTACTGAAAATGAAGAATGCAAAATGAATCTCTAGCTAAAGGTTAAAAAGAAAAAATGAGAGGAGCTGGGCATAAGAAATCTCTACTTGGTGATAGATATCAGGAGACATTACTCAAAATGATGAAACTGTACAACTTCCATCCTCAGGGAAGTTAGTGAAAATTAAGCCAACTAAATACATGAGTGAAATATGCATGAATTTGGGAACCACTGCTCCAGAGTGAATCCTACTTCAGTCTAATGGGAGGAAGTAAGAAGCAATCCCACTCATGGGCACGGTATTAAAAGCCTCAAAGTTACTTTGCTTTTACTACCTCTTTAGGCTTGAGGATCTCAACTTAAAAGCAGCTCTTTTAGACAGACAAGAGCTCAACTAACAGGAACAACGACAGAGAGAAAACTATTAAACTAAACACAAGGGAAACCTAAATCAATTTCAACTTGCTACAGACTTTAGTGAGGCGGTACTTTGTTTTTGCCTAGAACCCTCATCAGACCAGGTCTCAGAGCCTTAGCATCACCTCCTGTCTCAGCTTGCTTGGTGCCCTCTCTTCCAGGAGATTTCCTCTTCCTAGACCTTGAGAAGGTCTGGCAGACACAGCTTAAAAAACGACCAAGACAGAGTGGTGATGATGCCAAGGATGTCACTGCAGGAGAAGAGGGCCCGAGCTCCTGGGACACTGAGAGCTCACAGGGCTGGATCTGACATTCCTGATGCATCATACAGGTACCTTCATCCTGCTGACTCTGTAATCTGTCCTGCAAGTAGAAGAAAAAGTTTAAAAGCCCTCAATGCAAACGCACTATACAGAAAGAACCTGACCTTCGGAACCAGTTCTTTCATACTCTATCTGGGCCCAAGGATCCTAGTTTGTTTCCCAAGTTCCTTATCCCCAGCTCCTCCCACCCCGGGTGAAGAGCTGTCATTATTTTCCCTTCTGGAGTAACCCAGGATCCCCCATGGAAACTGCATGCTGAGGTTGGCAGAGGCACCAATCAGCCTGGATCACTGAATGGCTTTGGGGTACCCACGTCCTCTTCCTTCAGCCTCCATCCTGGAACCGCTTAGAATTGTTATTTGGGAAAGAGGTACATTTTTAGAGTATCGAGCCATTATACGTTTGGGTATATGCTTGGTGTGTGTGTGGCAAGCCCAGAATTTTTCTACCCCATGCCTCATCCCTACCTCTTTGGGAAGGTCAGGATCACTTTCCTTGGCACTGAGTAGGGTCAGCTTTTTATCTACCGCCTCATCTTCTTCACTTTGTGGTGGTAACAAAGGCGTTGGAAGAATGCCAGGGCAGTGGGTCTCCACTTTCTACTTCTTCTTGCTCTTTTTCATTCTCTTTGTCCTTATGACCTTTCTAAGATGTCTATGTTTTTTTGGAAGTGGATCTAGCTTTCTCTTCTGGACTGGAGGCGAGACAGGATCTTGTGAAACATCACCCACATGACTTCCAGATGTCCCTCCAATGGCTCTGATGATAATTCCAAACTTCTCTTCAGAGGGTCATTCTCCCATGGGTGGAATCTATCCTCTGTATCTTGAGTATCTGGTGATATGCTCAAGTCATCAGCGACATGGTTTGGGATGCAGACTGGAGATTCCCAACCTCTCTCATCTAGGGGTTTTTTTTGACCCACTATGCTGACCCCAGCCATCTTTGCAGAAACAAGGAGCTCACAACAAAAGGACCAACAGTCAAATGCTAATGGAAGTAGTTAGTTCCCTGACTCCAATGATTTACCCTCAGCTATGATAGACAAACAGCTGTACTGATCTCAGATTTCCCCTCTGGACTTATCTAAAGGAGTTCAATGGCCTTCAGAAATAGAGTCCTCAGGTTGTTCTTCTTGGCCTGGGAGATCTCAGATTCCCTAAAAGGAGAGAGCAAGTCACTGGAGTAATTGCTCCATGGACAGTGGAATTCCTCCTGGTCACACAAAATCCATGATTTAATAAGACTCGGCCAAACCTAGCATAAATTCCTAGGCAGAAACTTGCCAAATTTCCAGAGCAGTGTTCTCCATGTATATCAGAATCACCTGGGGTACTTTTTGAAAAAGCAGATTTCTGCGACATACCCCAGACCTACATTCAGAATATCTAAAGCTGGGTTCCAGGAATTTACATTTTTTCCTAGTAACTTAAGTGATTTTCCTGCACTATAAAATTTGAAAACTACTACCTTAGAGGGACACTAAATCCAGTATTCTATGGAGTCATAGAGATGACTATTCTTTAAAAACATTCCACTTTTCCCATATAGGTTTTCCCTAATCATCTCAGCCCATAATGATTTCTCTCCTCTGAACACCTTTAATAATAATCACTAAATTTGGAATGTTATCCTTTATTATTTTCTATTATAATTTAACTTCTGAACATTGTAACTATGTCTCTAACCAGATTATAAGCTTCTCAAGGGCAGGGAGTCTCTTAGACTTGTTAGTTTTCTACAGAGACTTGCCAGGTGCCTAATGAATTGAATAAGTGAATGAAAACATGAATAGGTTTATATCCCAGTGTACAGTGATTGTATTAGATGAAGCTTTTCTGTGGGAAGCGCTATAGAGTAACAGAATGCTAAGAAGGACATGGGCCCTGGGGAAAAACCTAATCCAATTCCTAAAGTTTACAGATGGGGAAGCTGAGGCTCAAGTAAGATAATGACCTGCGTAATGCTGAGCTTGGAGTCTTTTTTCCATAAAGGACCTAATAGTAAATATTTTAGGCTCTGTGAGGCATATGGCCCTGTTACAAATATTCATCTCTGCTATAGCACGAAACCACCCACAGTCAATACATAAACAGATAATCATGACTGTGTTCCAATAAAATTTTATTTACAAAAACAGGTGGTAGGCCAGATTAGGCAGCAGGCTGTAGCCTGCCAACCCCTGGCCTAAAGTCATACAGCTAGTCAGCAGCATAGCTGGGATTAGAAATCAAGTCACCTAACTCCCAGCAAGTGCTCTTTCCATAAAAGAGTAGAAGACTATAGAAAGAGAAAGGCCTTCTTCAATTAAAAGCAGGACTTTAAAGTAGGAAAAGATCAAAATATGTCTGGGTATGCAGTATTTCTAAGATGGTCTCTTATGACCCTTTACACAAACAACTAGTAGCTAAATTCTGAAACTGGGTCACTTTTCAAACGAATCCATCAGTTGGGAAGTGGGGGGAGTACACTGAATATCTTCTATCACACCTACCTAGAAAAGCATACTATTTGGTCCCTTTTTGACTGAGGAGAAAATCCTATAGAAAGATAATGGAAAATACTTTCATTATTCATTTCTTGAAATTATTGTGGCCTGATGAATATAGTTCCACAGTCCAGTGATCAAAAGCTTCAAGTAACTACCAGAGAAACATGGAAGCAAAGATAGGAGAGGTTATCTAAGGAGCTAAAACCTCACTTTCTAAACCAAGATGCTTTTTAATAATGAAAATGACCCTAGTACTAAAGAGTAAGTTGTCCAGAATCTTGAGGTTATTTTTATATTCTGGACTTTCTGAGAACTGTGAGCTCCACCCAAATTCTGTTCTATTTTTATTTCTACCCCTAATGTGTTCCTCCTTTCATTCCTTTGCCTTCACAAAGCATATACTCAACCAATATATGCTGACTGATGGATTAATGGATGGATGAGTAAACGTATGAATGAATGAACCCAGTGCTTTTAGAAAGTTCCTTGCATTATAGCTGTAAAGAATAAAGCAGTGTTGGTACATTCTGCAAGAGGTCATTCAGGACTTTTTATGTTACCCTTCAGTAAAGCTAACAGTGCCTTCACATGGTAAATGTCAATAAAAGTTTCATGAATGAATTAATGCATCTGGTGTAAGCCACTTAGATTACATGTCAAGCCCAAAGAATACTGCTTATCACAAAAGATGGTATTTAAGGACAGAATTTATTTACTAGTATATTAACATAGGATTCTTTGTAATTAGCTTTAGTTCCACACTCTTAGGAAAGTTTGTAAAATCTCTGAGAGACAAAAATGTTCCATGTAATAAATGAGAGAATGTAGGCTCAAGTTCTTTCTATCTGCTGTATCAGAAGCAACTATGGAGACAGTAACTATAGAAGCAGCAGCCAGAGCAGCCCCCAAAGAGGTGAGGATAGAACTAAAAAAGAGAAGTCAGCTGGGCAAAGAGTGCAAAAGTCAACTTGACTTCTCCACTGCCTTGAAATCGCCGAGTCAAACCCTCACCATGCCTCAACCATACTTTGACAAGGCTCTACTCCCTCTAATTCACCCTCCACAAATGAGCTAGAATAATCTTTCTAAAATAAATCTGATCATGTCTCTCTCCTATGTAAAGCTCTGTCGCTCCCTATTCCCCCAGAAAGATACAGGTCCTCTGTGATCTGACTCCACATCACCTGTCCAACTTCAGGTCCACCAGTCACCCTCAGGTATCTTCTGCTACTGTGAAAACGTAACATTTGCCATTTCCTGAGACCACTATACTTCTTTAGACACTCTTCATTTTGCCTGCAGTGCCCCTTCCCCTCTTTGCTACCTGGCCTAGTGACAGTATCACCTCTTCTAAGAAGACTTAGCTGACCTCCTCAGGCAGAAAAAAACTGAGTTGATTCAGGTAACATTCTGTGCCTACAAAAATCAACCCACTGGACTATAATAACCTGTTTAGATATCTGTCTCCTTCACTAGGCTCGGCGCTCCCTGAGGGCAGGAAGTCTTGCTTGTCACTTCATCCCTAGTGTCTCCAAGGTTCTTGGCACCTGGAAGGTGTTCAGTGTTTGTGGACTTCAAAATGCAGGTCTTTACAGGCTGCCTCCCAGAGCCTGGGCTCTACAGTTCAATTCTCCCCTCTCTCTGAACGAACTGAAGTTTGGGGTACAAAACTGAGCAGTGCTGGCCAGGGCTCAGCTGTAAATCCAGCTACCAATCCGGAGCCTGTGATGCCAGTAGCTGGCTTCACTCAGGGAAAAAAAAAAAAAAAGAGCTACTCAGGGAGTGGTTAGCACTACTCAGCACAACTCTAGACTAGCAGCATTCTCCCACCCACTTCCCCCCTAGAATCACAAGGAATGCTACCCAGGGAGGCCCTACAGTTATTCAGATCCCTGGGTCCCTGCAGGCCCATTTTCCTCCCACCCCTACCATACTTTTTCATCTTCCTGGTAGAGTGTCAGCACACCCTGGCCATCCTTACGTCCCCACCCTGCTTCATGCAGGGCCTCCCCCAAATCTCAGTGATCCCTGGACTGCAAATTTTTACCCAGAATCTGCTATTTCATTCCCATAGGACACATACACAATTTCAGGCCCTGACTCTCCCTTTTGATGCTCCAGCCTGAGGAACCTCTCCACAAGAGGTAGATGTGCTCATATGCAGGGATGCTGTTCAACCCCACCCCCGGAGGGCATTTGCCTGACAAGATGCAAAAGAGATTTGTACCACATGAATGTCACTCAATCTCAAGTCCATGATTCCTCTGGATTTCACAAATCAAAAATTATTTGGGTATATAAAACACATGAATTCACATGTCACAGTATGAACCCCTTTGTCTCCATAAACCTATTGCACTTCAAAATTCTCTGTGATTGATTCTTCCTCATTTCACATATTACATGAAGCAAAGCTGAGACTCTTAAAGCCCTTGGATGAATTTGCTATCTAAGCAGACTCAAAGCCAACTTAGAAGTTCTAAAACAACAAATTCGTGGCCACTGAACTTCTGGCTGGTCCTGCAGAAGAGATTAGACAAAAATTCACTAATCATTATTGACAGTGAAGTGACTATCCCTCTTTAAAAATGGGAAAGAAATAATTGGCGTGAGCCAACTTTGCTTCTCAGTGACTCTCCAGAGAATTAAATAACTGAAGCATCGGACAACGATTTTCTCTGAAGATAACCTTTCATATTAAATAAAAGGCTGAAGAGCTAATCTTAAAGGGAAAGAAACTGAATAACCTGAGGGCAACTACTCATTCCTGAGTATACAGTTACAAAGGGACTAAAATATGATAGTAAGCATTATAGAATGTAGCATTACAACTTAAGTATATTTTCATTTTCAGGGTAATATTTATTGAGAGCCTACTATGAATCAGACATTGGGAAAGTCACTCTTTGATATGGTTACCAAAAAGCATACACTGATCAACATAAGTCAGTTGTTTTTTAACTTTAGCAGGTATGAAAATTACATGGAGGGCTTTTAAAACAGAATGCTGAGCCCCATCCCTAGTGGTTCTGATTCAGTAGGTCTGGATGAACAAATGAGGACATAATACTTCCAACAAGTTCCTAGGTGATGCTGCTGGTCTGGAGACTGCGCTTTGAGAACCATTGAATTAAATAATCTCAGGTGTAAAATGAGACACACTGACTCATAATAAGCTAAAAAAGGGAGGGGCCACTCCTGACCACTTATTATGACTAATGAAGACAAATAGACTCTGAAAAGATTATTTGCTGGGTTCAATCCTCCAGCCAGGCTGCCTTCCCACCCACATTTTGAACTTTTAGAGGGATATGGCCAGAAGGCACTATGCTTGAAATGTGGATACTGGGTTTGCCAACAGGTCTTTTCTCTCCATGAGCACCTCTGTCCCCCTACAACTCTGCTTCCAGTTTCAACCACAGACTAGTTACAAGCTTCAGAATGTGAACGTCAAAGAAGCGAACTATTAAAAAGCTAGGAATGCACATATAAAGTAGTCATGAAAGCTTTATTTTTCTAAGGAAAATAATTGAGTATTATCCTTCTATTAAGTTCTTGCTCTTTTCTAAAATTTCATCATCTCATTTTAAAACTTTACCCCTCTGGGCTGAAAATCAATGCAGAAAAAGAGACGTGTGACCTTTGATTTAGCCTAGTAAAACAGTAACAAATAACACACTCAGTGGGTGGTTAAATCTGATAATATTTTGTGCTGAATTTTCTGTAGTAATTCAATTAAAAATCCTACGGCCAGCCAACAGAAAGCATACAAATCACCAAAGTTTTATAGAATTGCATATTTAGTCTTAAAATGTATTAAGCTTATATTAATGTAGTGTCTTTATTTATTAACCTAAATAATTCAAGTAGAGTTTCTCCCTAATATAATTTAGGATAACCATTTATATTTGTGCTGTTTAAAAACTTCAGCTGGCTCACATCATTATGGTGCTTAAAATTCCAATTGAAGAGGGAGAAATACTAACCAGAAAGAGAGTACATTACAAAAGCTGTATTAATATGACCACCACAATTTTTCTTAAATATAAACCACCACCTGTTTCTTAAAGGTTCTGGGGAACTAATTCATGCTGGCTCTTCTAAGTCCTCCTTCAAGCAGCAGGACCCCTGGAAAAGGAACACTGCCACACAAAGCAAGCTGAAGCCATTCAGGATCACTGAGTCGTTTGGTCACATCTAGTCCTGCCAGGGTTCCTAGCCAAAGAGTCAATGATCCTGGGCTGTCTTCATGCCTTCTCTAATGACAGCCTTGGAGCATTCCAGAAAACTTTAGCACTTCCTTTTTTTAACTATAAATTGCACATAACTCTTCCAAATTCTTAGTCTATAATTTCTCATAAAACTCTTTGAGATCCTCTGGTGAAGATAAATAGCAAAGAATTATTGGACTTTAAATTGTTATCCTTCAATGTTATATGCACTGGATCATAATTCTATGGCTTTGGTTCCCCCATAAAACGAAACCACGAAGCCATTCTTTTCATTTCAAGCTTAGCAGCACACAGGCCCATGGGTGAAGCAATATAAACACTCTTGAGTAATTTCTCAAAACCAAATCTCTTCTGCAGAAACAGACTTGCAACTCAATGGTGTAAAATCCTCCTGTGAAGTTTGTAGATCTCAGGCCACCCAAGTAGAATGGTGAGAATGATGTTCCTGTGTTAAGGTGGGACAGGCCTGGGAACTGTCTGGAATTACAGAACTTAGGTGCAGTCAGTCCCAGCTCCACCACTCTGTTGCCCTAGGTAAGTTACCAAGTTAGGTGATTGTTTTGGGGGAGAAAAGTGAGACCTCAGGTTTACAGAATTCATTTTTGACCTCAGGTGCATAGAATTAATTTAATCAAAATTGCTGGTTCCTGACACACTCTCATCATTGCTCCACACATGGCATTTTTTTTTACTTATTGTCTTAAGTATTCAGTTTCAACATATATACTCTTAGGTATATACCTAAGAAAAGGCTATGCAAAATGTGCACTAGAAATATGCATATAAATGTTCACAGAGGAACTACTTACAATACAAAAAGTTTGAAAAAATCTAAACGTCCATTGTTAGGATAATGTGGTAGAGTCTCACAATGGAATAGTAAACGATAGTCAGGTAAAGAAGCTACAGCTACCTAGGACAATATGGAGCCATCTGATGTTTCTGTTTTGCCATCTTAAATGGAGACAACAATAACACTTAACTTTTTCTGAGGATTAAGCAGATATTGTATGTAAAAATCCTCGGAAAATTATAACTAGTAAACGTTAGTTATTTTCCTCCCACATCCTCTATTACTTCCCCGGTTATGCAAAAATAACCTGGAGACGTCTTAGTGAAGAACAGGAAAGCAGAGGGTAATCCAGAGGATACAAATTTGGACCTCACTGCAGGGAAGCATATCTCTAATCCAGCAATCATTTTGTGTGTGGAGTCAGGTAAATTAATTAACCTCTCTAAACCTCAGTTTTCTCCCATGTGAAGTGGAAACAAAATTAGTACCTAATTAAGGGGGCTTTAATGAGGTAATTCAAGTGTCCATCATAGTGCCTGATCCAACATAAGTATTCACATAATTGATAACTATCTTATGAACAGGGATCCTTTATACATTTGTCAAGTGAATGGAGTTGCTTTGCCCTGCCCTTTCTCACCGTTTACTCTCTCAAGGCGTGCGCACAGGCGCACACACACACAGCCACACTCATGCACAAATAGATTTTCTTTGCTTTTGCCTGTTTGATGACTCTTCACATTTAGTTTAGGACTGAGGGCAATAGATAAGCATAATAATTAGGCCCAGGGTTTCTCCCATGAACAACAGGACAGAAATAGGCACAATTTCAATAGATCATATCACTCTTAAATGTAAAGTTATTCTCGGAAGAATTTTGCTCAGAATGTCCATAAAAAGCAAGGTTCATTTGCATTTTATTATTTAAAAGACCTGCAAATAGGTAAAGGCAACCATTTTCACAATCCACATAGAATAATAAAAAAGTGTGGAAATAATTCTTTAAGTGTAACAACCTAATTGGAGTAAAAATGATTAAACTACAGTATTTGAAACATAAACATTTTAAAGGACATATTTTACATTTGTTGAATTTGTTAAGTTCGGCCTGGACAGGTCATAGTGGAAGAATCTGGGACCTGAAACTAAACCTGCCACCAGGGTGGATGGCCCAGCTGCAGGTGCTGGTAGGATGTCCACTCTGGCAGACAGAACAAAGTAGCTGAAGAATATGCAATACATAAGAGTTGATAATGCAGCCAGGAAACTGGAATCAGGAGACAAACATAAAACAGTAGAAGTTCACTCAATACAAAATTACAGCGTGGTGCCGAGAGATCCAGAAGTGAAAAACGCCCCAGGATTCAGGCAGGCAGCATCGTACTGCCTAATCTGTGATAGTGGAGCCTCAGTCAGCCTATGCTGCAGAGGCTGGACCCTGGTGACTGAGAAAGGGTAGGAATGGCAAGGGTAAGGTTGAGTCTTATGTGTCCTTAGAGAGCTTGGGCACACCTGGCAAATTCCTGAGACAGGAACTCATTCCTTGGTAATGAGACAAAAATCCGGGCACAAGAACTAAAGTACAAGGTAGATACTGAATCCAAGGAACAAAAGACATATATGATTTTAGAAATATGGCAGAAGCCAAAGGCAGACTAGAAGCCAAACTAACGATGCTGCGGAACAAAAGTGCTGGGTTAGAGTTCCTTGAATGACTCCTCTCCCAGGTCGAGTCTGGCCACAGCGAGCTTAGAAGGCTCAGTCATGGTGAGAGGAGGGCGGCAGAAACTGGAGAATAGGAAGGACCTGACAATAACCAGATCAGGAAAACCAGGCCCACAGTTCGGAGATTACAATCAGTATAATTACCCTGAAACTTTCTAAACACCAAGTAGCAGCACTTTAAACCAAATCCCAGTACAACAACCACAAAACAAAAATTAGGAAAGTCCATGTGAGTTTGTCTTAAAGAACTTGACCTAGAGTGAAATGATAGGCTTTTTAAATTTGGTACAGCTGCCCTGCCCACAGAAAATGAAAAAGCATCTCTTTTCCTATTTTCCCTCCTTTTCATTAGTATGTGAACTTAACCTATAAGAATGAAGTACCTTTTGAATTTCTTCTCATCTCTGAGACACAAAGGCTTTTTTTGTCTTTGTCCTCCTTCTAAAGAACAGTAAAGAGATTTTTCAGGTCTTGGCCATTCTTTTGAGAGAAACAGATTCTAACAAGGCCCTAAAGCATTAAACTCTGATAATAAAAATGCAATATAAAAGTTATTTATGTATTTAGCACACCACTATGATCTGCTGCCTGCCACAAAGTGACAAACACACACAAATGTCTGTCACACCCATGGCCCAATTCATTTAGAAGAAGAATCGCCACAAAGCCATCCTTCGAAGTCAAGAATCTCCTCTTTTAGATGTGAACGTTTGTGAAATGGAGAAAGAGTATCCCTTACAAGTGCCATGACCACCGGCAGCCTGGACCTCTAGACTATGCAGATGCAACCAATCAACAACTGGCAAATGTCTCCATAGTTGATGTCAGCATGTCCTAATGAGCAAGGGATCTTTATCTAAATAGGTGTTCATGAACAACTGCTCCTGGAATGCTCCAAAGCCTGATAATTAACAGCTGTGTGCTGCAATTAATTTTTTATTTATGCCTTAGATATTCGGGCAAGATATTATTTCTTGGTTATGACAGATTCATACTTCATGCTGAGTCTCAAAGCAGCAATAAGAAAACAACACCAATTTTGTTTTTGTTTTGATTTTCTTCTTAATTCAACTGCTCTGCCATTTTTATCTCAAAACACCATGTTGCCTTGTATTCAGCAAGCAAATTACAGAGTTCATGCAAAGGACCATGGGGGAAAGGCTGGCAAAGGCATCCAAGACTTTCCCCAGGCATTCACAAACCCTTAGAGGGTGCCAGAAGGGACCATCTAAATTAAGGCAATGACACTGAGGTCTCAGCAGTCTTAATTCACCCCTGTGACCCCTGAGGACATGTTATTTCATTTAGCAATTGTTAATTGAATGTCCACTATGCACACGGTACTGTTCAAAGGCTTGCAAAATGAAGACGCTGGATAGTATTTTTCCAGGTCCTTTCCAGTTTTATGATTTCACAAGTTAGTAAATCCAGAAAACGCACAGACCAGGACCCCAAGGAGTTTACAATTCTGAATTTGAAATCAGATCACACTAACAAAAAAACCATAATACAAGGCAGGATCAAGGAACACCAAATACAAGAGGCAAGCATCAGAAGACTGTAGAGGAAGGAGTGCTGTGAATGCCAGGCTGTCTTCAATGGCAAACTCCAGCATGCATCAGTGTTTATTAAAACACACCAGTGGACCCCACTACCAGAGTTTCTAATTCGTAGAACTGAGATGGGGCCACCAAATGTACATTTCTCACAACTTTCCACGTAATGCTGATGTAGCTGATTCAAGAGCCACATCTTGAGACCCAATGCTCCATGGGTTTACTGCACCAAAGTTTACTGCACAGGAGAAAAACATGATGGAAGCAGTGTTTTTGTTAAGTTAATCTAGAAAGAGTGGGTAGGATCAACTAGAAGGAGGTTGACAGATTTACAGCAGGCCCCAGGAAGGGCAACGGTACAGACCAGAGGACTTGGATTTCAAAGAACTGACCTGACTAGCGCAGAATTGACTGGACTAGCAAATTGGCTATTTGGTAACTTTAGCTCAAAAGGATTCCCGATGCACAGGATGGAACCTTGAATAGGTTAATTTAGCAATGCTGTGTCCAAATCTCTCTAGGGATAAATAATCCCTTGGAAACCACATCTAGCCTTAATATGGAGCTGTCCAGATTGTCCAGATATGAGAGGTTCAGCGGCCCCAATTCATTATTCCTCTCAAAGTTCTCACTTAAAATTCCCACCACAAGTCACCACTTAGGTCAAGGTGCTGACTCCCTAAACCCTGTTTAATTTAGCGTGTATTATCGTGTAACTCAATTAGAAACTCTTGCTCCTCTGTTGCCACCAAGGGACAAAAGTGGTTTTTCTCTTGAAACCCTAGCTTTGGGAAGGCAGATCTCCCTCATGCTATCTTTCCTAGTGAGTCATCTGGATCCTCACACATTCCAGCCCGTAATTTAAGATGCAAAAATCTCTGCAGCTTTACTACATGGAGAGGAATTTTGGAACACAAGTTACATGCATGTCAGCAAACTGCGGGTATGTGGTGGTTACTGAGTTGTCTTCTCTAGCTTGCCTTCGAAGGATCTTCCCTGCTTTATTGTTTCAGGTCAGGCAGCCAAGGCCTCTGAGCACCCACCCCACACCATCCACCTCTTTTCTCAGTCTCTCCAGACTAAATGTCCCAAGAGCTTTAGTTACTTGATTCCCATTTGCCCTTCCCCACATCCCAAACCCAAAGGTCATTCCTAACAGAGTTTAAGTTCAATAACAAAGGAGTTTATCTGAAGTCACACTGAGCCTCTTGTTCCCAAGGCCTGGCCCCTCCTTGATTTGCTCACCTGTTCTGGTAATCCAGTATATGCCAAAGTCCCTGTCTCTATTTCTGGCGGAAATGGGGCCTACTGACTCTGATATTTGTCACTTTGTCAGCCCAGGCCCTGTCCTAACCCTTTCTCAAACATTTCAGAGTGAATTTACAGCTATCTGTAATCCACCCCATCCCCTTCCCAAAAAAAAAAAAAAAAAAAAGCAATAAGCCAAAGAGCAAGCACAAAGCTTCCACAGTTCAGTAACAATGTGGAGGAGATTCCAGCCAGATTCCCTAGCCTGCCTCTACCAACTCCTCCCCAGTTTGTCCATATTCTGACAGAGTCTACTCAGTCCCCTTTTGCCCAGGTCTCTTAGGGTTTCTCTGTCCTTTATTCAGGCATCCTTCCCTAGGGAGAAGGGAAAGGAGCTCTATTCTGTATCCTGGTCAGCTGGCTTAAGGGCTTGTTTCTACCCTGTTCTATTGGTACTTACTAAACGTTAGGCCTTAAGCCAGATGCTGAGGTGAGATCCAGAGATGAATTAAGAACCGACAGACAAACATCATTCCTACTTTCATAGAGCTTTCAGTCTAGTGGTCAGGTACCACTGCCCTGACTTCCTAAATTTAGATAAAACACCAGAAATTAATGTGGAAGTGAGAATCTTAATACTATTTAAAAATAAGCTAGATTTTTAAAAATAATCAATGTGTATCCCAATGTATAAGAAGTCTGCTTGAAAATTACTTTAAAAAAGAAAAAGAATTTACACCTGTTGCAGTCTGTTTGCTGGCACAAACAGAAAAGTATTTCTAAAGATTTTGTCACAGTGTAATTCAATCTCCCTTGATTGTTGCCCCAGGTGCCTTTCCCTCATTGAAATCTATCATTAATAGAGGCTCCTACATGTCAGATGAAATGAAATGGGAAGAAGAATAAAAGAAGGTCCTTTTCCCACCGTCAGGAGTTGGTGCTAGTAAAAAATGTATTCATGAAACTGTGTTTCTAATACAAACATCAACTTTTCACCAGCAGCATAGTTAAAGAACTTTGCTTTCTTTCATTTTCTTGCTAACATGTTTCTGATTACAAAAGTAATACATGAATATTGTAGAAAATTTAGAAAATACAGGGAAGTATAAAGAGAAGAAAACACCTGTAATCTCACTGACTAGAACTAATCGTTTTTATATTTTGGTTTATTTCCATCCAGTGTTCTTTATTTTTCTATTTACTCTCACCATTAGACAAAAGAACATGTCCTTGTATAATTAAATATTATTTGAAAACATCAGCAAGGCTAATTTTTATATTTATAATGAGGTTATTTCTCCCATGAATCTAAGCCCCAATCTTTTGTGACAGAGAGAGACCTACTTCTCATTTACTCTAAACACCAGAAGAAAAAGAAGAAAAGAAGAGGAAAGTACTGATAATAAAATCTCTGAAATGAATTGAGGAATAAAACACTCCTGCAGCTGCACTTTCCTCCCTGAAAAGAATTCCAATAAACTCAAGAGAGGTGAGGGTGGTGTCCAATTCTCTCTTCAGACCTAACAGGTAAGTCGTTAAGATTTTTTAGTAGTCCAGTCTCCTGGCTATTGACCCTCATTCTGGAAGCATGAAAGGTTTTTTGTTTTTTTTTAAAGTTCAAAATTCTAGTTTGCAAACTCAAGGTAACCTGGCTTGGCAAAAATCTATGTTAAAAAAAATATCAGGGATTTTAATTAAATTGACATGAGCTTGATATGAGCCTATGTGTGACATGTTTTTCTATAAAAGCAAGAGAAAAAAACTTTAAAAGCCTAATAACTTTTATTTTATATGGAATTTTCAGGTAACAAGCCATTTTCTTTTTTTTCTTTTAAAATATATATTTTTTTGCGGTACTGTTGTGGCCTCTCCCGTTGCGGAGCACAGGCTCCGGACGTGCCGGCTCAGCGGCCATGGCTCACGGGCCCAGCTGCTTCGCGGCACGTGGGATCTTCCCAGACTGGGGCACGAACCCGCGTCCCCTGCATCGGCAGGCGGACTCTCAACCACTGCGCCACCAGGGAAGCCCTTAAAATATATCTTAACATTTAAATAACTATTATTTTTAACATAGCTTCATAGCTATGTTGATTTGGTCATAAAAGTAGCACATAATTATTCAGACTGCTTTCTTTTATATTTTATCCTCTGAACAATCCTAGGAGGTGAACGGGTAGACAGAGGAAGATCGCTATCCCAGTTTCAGAGATCAGTCATCCAGCGTCTGGATATGCTAGATGACTCATATAAGGTCATGCAGGAAGTCAATGAACTGGCAAACTGGCATTAGAAACCTTTCTTTTAACTTAAGTGCATCATTCTTTTCAGATAATCTATTTTGAGCATTTTTTATAGAAATACGTTTTGTCTATATTCTGTGCTACTCAGAAATTTATAGCATTCAATCCAATTCTGTCACAAAACACATATGAAGAGGAAAATTGGTGGTCTCAAGTTGGATCCAAACGAGGGTGACTAAGGCTGTGAGAACTATAGAAACCATGTTCTATGACCAATAATGGATGAAGGAACTTGGTATATTTAGCTTGGAAAGAGAAGATCAAGAGGAGATAAGAGACCTCTTCTAATGTTTAAAAAGTCTGTCGAATGAACGAGTAAGTAGACTTGTTCCATGTTGCTCCAAATAGCAGGCAAGAACAACAGACAGAACTTCAAAAGAAACAGATTCCAACACAATAAGAGATTTGTCTTTTGAACCAATGCAACTGTTCAACTGTGGAGAAAACTGCTTTCTCTATAAGATGGTGAACTCCTCTTTATTGGAGGTGTTGAAAAAATTTGCCAGACATGCTGTGATGACTTGTTTGGTTCTGTATCTTCAGTCTACTTTTCCTTTGGTTTTCTTGGCTCCCCAATACAACATATAATGCACAGAGTATGACAGAAAAGAAACTACTATAAGCCAGGTGCCTCCAAACTGTGTTTCCCAGATGATAAGAATCTCCTGGGCGGGAGGGTGCAGAGGCCTCAGAGGATAAGCCTGGGAAACTTTTGGTTTTAACAAGTGCCCCCAGGTGATTTTTATCATCAGGGAAGTTTGAGAAACACTTTCAAAGTATCATTTTATCCATTTAACTCTCATAACAATCCTGGAGGGCAGAAGAGAAACTAAGGTTCAGAGACATTTAGCAATGTGCCCAAAGTCACATGGCTCTGAAGTGGTAGAGCACTCAGGGGATGGCACACTTGGGGAGTTTGATCTGGACCCTGAGATCTTTCTTACTGTCCATGAGAGTCTGAAAGAAAGACATGAAGCAAGGAAATGGGTACCTTGAAGCGGGGGGTGGGGGGTGGGGTCTTATTAGATGTGCATTTTGTTTTTTTTTAAACTAAGTCATGAGTCCTTGGTGTGCATGGTAAAATTAGGAGGCTCATAATTGGTAGTGTTCCGATTTAGGCAAGGACTATGTTGAAATTCACATTTTTGTCTTTCATGAATAATTGTGAAAAGGGTGTATAAACCAAATAAATAATTTCAACATGATTACAAAGAGAACAACATTTTAATGTACTTAACAGAAGCAATTTACATGCATACAATTAATGTGCTAATTTCAATGATCTTTAGCTATTCATTAAAACAGGCCTGGCAGGTCTTGCACTTGGCAACACTTTGTTAGTCATTTCCTGCCATTATTTTATGTACTCAGAAGTAATCAGCCATCTATAATTTAAGACTTTTCACTAATTAAATAGCCCTTTCTCTAATTATGTCCAAATTAGAGACGTTGGTATGTGGATAAATATGTTTGTATTTGGTACATGTATTCAGAGATTGTGATTTCTCTGTATGTGGCAACAAAAACCAATATGTGATCTACAGTCTTTATACACAGTAGAGGGAAATGTTAGAATGCATAAGAAAGACCTTTTGACTTAAAGTCTGAGCAGCAGAGGAGAAGTATTCTCTTTGAGATGGGCTTTATGTTCAGCCTTGTAAACCTAGCAAAGTCTGGATTTGTTGACCTTCAGGGAATAATACAAGGATCATCTGTTTTTTCAGTCCTTTGCCCGAGAGATGAAATGGAATGACGGTTCAGAGAGAAAAGGAGTTAAAGGTTGTGTTTGCAGGAATGTGTTTGCTGACATTGATCAATGGGTAATTTTGTGATTGTAGGTTTATTCACAAAGAGGGTTCAAAAAACAGATCAATAATAAAGCAATGGTGAAAATGCCAAAGAAAAGGTGATTAATGAAAAATATGGTGGAGGTGCAATCTGCCATGCAGTATGAACACTCCTTCATTCAGCACCCTATAAATAAATATGCATCAGATGGAAAGAGAACATTCCCTTGGAATGTCATTAGCACCAGGCAGAATCTCATCAGAGCCCATGCTTCAAAGAGCAGTTCCGCATGTCCACAGAAGCAAGTTTAAATTATCTTGTGTAAAGTCTCTGTAAGCAGTTCCACTCTTGCATTATGCATGATTCTGACATCTTGTAACATGAGCAGTGTTCTAATAGTGATTTCCAATTTTATTTCCTGTGTTACATTTTAACGATGCTATTTAGGTTAGCATTTTCCTTTGGCCACATAATAACTTGTTACATTTTCTCATATAGCATTGAATTATGGTAGCAGTACTGTAACCTAGTAAGGCATGGACAAGGATTTAGTGTAGCCTTTAAAGAATCTGTTGCTTTTAAGGCCAGTGCTTTGTTCCATCATTTTCATTGTGCTAATTTAACATGTAATGATGAGTGTCAGGCAGGATCCCAGCACCTTACACCCGGGAACTGATAATAAGTAGTAACGAGCTGTGCTAACAGTGGGTACCAAAGTCTAAGACCACCAGACATGACAGGAGGTTGTATGCCTTTCCTAGAGTGAGAACACTCAAGTTCTTAAATGTGAAAATCCAGGAATGGTCAACCCTATGGAAATTTGTGAAGAAGCCAAAAACTTCACTCTTCCCCTTCTTATATCTCCCTCTTCATCCTCTTTTTGCAGAAGTCCAGGCTTTTCTCCCTGTTGACCTTTGCCCTTAAAAAGTGAACTGAAACCAGTCTTCAGCACCTAGATGATATCATGCCAGGGAATATCCTCTCCACATTTCATGTATCTAAGTCTTATCTATTATTTTGCAATGTCAGTCCCCTATTTGTATTATTTCATCAGTCTGTAGATAAGTCATGGATGGTATATGAGTAGCAAATGTGAAACCAGTTTTCTTTCCAGATGTCGCTTTTTAATGGTCCAGAGAGGCTAAATCTATACTGCATGAAGGGTAAAATTAAATGATTTCAATTAACCTGTTAATTTGATCCATATATCACAGCATTGAGAAATGCGATGATTCTTCTTAAACTTTCACTGGGCAGTTTAAGCATCTTCACTGATAACCAAATGACTACCAAGTACTATCCTCTCCATGAACTGTGACAGATACATATAAGAAGATTATGTTCACGTGTAATATGTGTTATGTATGTAATATACTGTATAAAAAGCAACTCATATGCCAGGTGCTTTACACACAATATCTCATTCAAGAACTCTGCATATACTTGTGCCCTGGACAGAGGAGTCCAGAAAAGCAGACAGAAGTCAGGGCTGAAATCCAGGCCAGGTTCTCCTTGCCAAATTTAGGAAGACACATGGACGATGTTACCCAGCCCCCGACACCCCGCAGTGCGGCACCTTTTTCTAATTCACATAAAGGCACTGTGTGTGCTAGAGTTTGCCAGATCTCATTTCATACTCAAAATAACTCCATTAAGAATGTGCTTATAGGTGAACACGAGAGTTAGAGGGGTTAAGCCACTGGTTTCAAGCCCCACAACTACTAAGACACATCAGAACTTGAAATGAGACCTTTAAAGGCCTGCCTTTAAATACCATGCTTCTTTCCAAAAAAGGGAAAGTGGGGGGAAACGCACACATTTCCTTTATCATTGACTGCTTAGCTCAATTGTTTGGAGCATGGTCCTTATGAAACTACAAAGGTTTAGTGAGAGGCGGTGAACTACACTTTGTTCTAAGTCATGGCTGCACGCTATGCTTAGAATGCAAAGCAAGGACAGGAGGGTGTTGGGTAGCATAGTTCAGTGGTTCTCAAACTTCAGTGGGCTTCAGAAGCACCTCGGAGGGCTTGTTGAACAGAGATCGCCGGGCCCCCTCCCACAGAGTTTCTGATTCAGTAGGTCTGGGATTGACCTGAGAATCTGAGCTTTTTTTTTTTTTTTTTTTTTCCTTTGCGGTACACGGGCCTCTCACTGCTGTGGCCTCTCCCATTGCGGAGCACAGGCTCCGGACGCGCAGGCCCAGGGGCCATGGCTCACGGGCCCAGCCGCTCCGCGGCACGTGGGATCTTCCCGGACTGGGGCACGAACTCGTGTCCCCTGCATCAGCAGGCGGACTCTCAACCACTGCGCCACCAGGGAAGCCCGAGAATCTGAACTTTTTACAAGTTTCCAGGTGATGCTGATGCTGCTCACCTAGGGACTGTACTGGCATAGTGTACAGGATCTATTCATTCAAAAATATAAAACTATAACTAAAGAAAAAAGCCACTAGTCTGCATGTCAGGAGTATTATCTAAGAACATAAAAACAGCACAGGTCTTGGGTCTCATTGTTCTCTCTGTTCAAATGAAACTGCTTATAGGATTATAATGGTATCTCTAGCTTCCTACTTATAGCCAAATAGTATTAAAGATTGAAATAACAATAAAAGATAACAGGGTACCAAACTAACTAGTTTGGGTGCTTAATATTATTAACTTTGGGAGAAATGGTACTGGTAGAAATCTTAGAAAATGAATAAAGAATTGGAAGCTTGCCCTACGAATTGCATATTCATTTTTGTCCCTTTACTCATTTTTCATATGTGGGCAATCACAGTTAATCACAAAGCATTTCTCTCAGGATCATTCCTAGAGTGTGAAATAAATATTCCAATAAAATGTTTAGTAGAGTGTATCCAGTTTCCAATTAAAGAAACATGCTTGTATGGTGTCATGAATTCCTTCCACAAAACATTTCCTTTGTGTAGAAACACTTTATGATAAATCTGAAAATAACCCTATGTTGTCAGGATAACTTAAAGCAGAGTGTCTGGTGAATCCCCCTATTGCCACCTCCCCTGCCACACATCCTAAGAAATAGCCTATGCAAAATAACTTGATCTTGTCTGTACATGTAGTCAGCCAGTGAGAAAGGCACTATCAGTCATCTTAATAATCTATACATATCACTCCATAATCAATATGGCTCATGTACCACCTGAGTGATCACGTAAACCAATTCTGTCAACACATACTGAATGGTTACCTAGGGCCACCATCCACTTGTCCACAAGAGATCCACAATAACCTTGTCCTTACTTTCTTTTCTCCTTTTTTTTTTTTCTTACTCTACTTCCTTTTGTCCCTTCCATATTTTTAATCTTCTTTTAAAGAATCTCAATTGTCCTACTCCACTAGTAACATGAAACAAAACAAAAACAAAACAAAATGAGGCCATCCATTTTCTGAATGGTGGAACAGTAGATCCACAGCATTTAATTAGAGCTCATTTAAGAGTTTTCTTAGTCTTCAGGACCAAACCCCTTAAGGGAAACAGTGATGCAATTGTTTGACGTCTTTCACTCAGCTGGTTGGTTTATCTTTGGAGCTCTTAGTTACATCTGGGAAAAAAAATTCAGACAGGTGGGCTAGTCTTGACTCCCATGTAAGCAGCATTGTCCTGACAGTTTGACCACAGTTCTGAAAATCAAGTTTTTCTGGCTCTGAGTCGCTGACAAGTCTGTCTCTGGCTTTAAGGACAGCCTTGCTTGGAGAGCTGTTTTCTTTGATGAGAATGTCAAACTAACAGTGATAATACTGTAACAACAAGGCTTTTTCTCCCTTTATTAAAGCCACAGGTAGAAGGTGGTTATCTGGTTTTCATGTGAACTACGATAAATGAGAATTTCCTAAGGCTTTTTTTTTTTTTTTTTTTTGCGGTACGCGGGCCTCTCACTGTTGTGGCCTCTCCCGTTGCGGAGCACAGGCTCCGGACGCGCAGGCTCAGCGGCCATGGCTCACGGGCCCAGCCGCTCCACTGCACGTGGGATCCTCCTGGACCGGGGCACGAACCCGCGCCCCCTGCATCGGCAGGTGGACTCCCAACCACTGCGCCACCGGGGAAGCCCCTCCTAAGGCTTTTTTAAAGGGGCAAACTACTGAGAAAATTTTAATTAAAAAAATATTATGGGGACTTCCCTGATGGTCCAGTGGTTAAGACTCTGCCTTCCGATACAGGGGGTGCAGGCTTGATCCCTGGTCAGGGAGCTACGATCACACGTGCCTCGTGGCCAAAAAACCAAAACATAAAACAGAAGCAATACTGTAACAAATTCAATAAAGACTTTAAAAATGGTCCACATCAAAAAAATCTTTAAAAAAAATTATAATTATGGTCAACTGATATGGACGTAAAATTCAATATATCATACAAGAAAGCCTCATTATAAGGCTAGGACATCTTCTTGTATATGACAGACCAAAGCTAGAATGGTAATTGACTTGAGTACAGGATTTTAAAAAAATCAGACTTGCCTTTCTCTCAAGTTGTCTTCCCAAGGGGCTATTTAGCTCCTCAATTCTGAAATAACAATAATAAGAATAAAAATAATAGTGTAGAGGGATGACTGGTAAGGCAGAACTTGAAGTTTTCTAATGAGAGAATATGTATTTTAAAAACTGCCAATCCCTTCAGCTTCTACAAGGGAAGACATCCATTAGCTGTGGGAAGAACTGTTTTTCATTAAGTGGTGTAAAACAAATAGGCATCCTGTGTTATGGGGTAAAAGTGCAACAGGCTTCCTTTTTCTTTTTCCCCCATGACTGAAGCTGCTCCACCATAAATCCCTTGGAATAAGGAGCTCTAAGAATGCTGAAATAGGGACTTCCCTGGCGGTCCAGTGGTTAAGACTTCGCCTTCCAATGCAGGGGGTGCAGATTCAATCCCTGGTCTGGGAGCTAAGATTCCACATGCCTCACAGCCAAAAAACCAAAATATAAAACAGAAGCAATACTGTAACAAATTCAATAAAGACTAAAAATGGTCCACATCAAAAAAAAACTCTTTAAAAAGAATTTAAAAAAAGAATGCTGAGATAGAAACGTACAAATTGCTGAGGTGATTTCCGGGAAAAAAAGAGATGGAAAACTTTACCCTTGCTCCTTTTGAGGTTGCAGGTTATTCAAACACCTCTAGCTGACTACGGCTGACATGGCTGAGGTTAGCTGGTGCTTTCGTTGCTCAGAGAAAACCTGATATGAGAAACAGATTCTGAACTAGAGAGCCAGATTCCCGACCTGGCCTGAGTTGTCTTAGACGTGTATTACTTCTGTGGAAAAATTGCCTGAACCCGCCGCCCTGACACAGTGGGTTTGCCACAGGGAACAACAACAAAAAGCTGTGTGAGCAAGTTTGAGTGTGTGTGTATGCAAACCTAAATAGCTGCCTGATATTGGAGGTCCAGTCATCTGCTGGCACTGGGTGACCGCCATGGCTGGGATGACCCTGGCTAGGAAGACTTCCTCTCCCTCTACAGACCTACACCCTGAGGCACCTCAGCAGGGCACAGTGGAAAGCCAACACAGTAGTCCCTTCTTATCTGCAGTTTCACTTTTGGCAGTTTCAATTACCCACAGTCAACCACGGTCCAAAAATATTAAATGGAAAATTCCAGAAATAAACAACTCATAAGCTTAAAATTGTGTGCCATTCTGAGTAGCATGATAAAATCTTAAATCAGCATCCCCTTGTCTGGCCTATCCCACACGTCAGTCACTTAGTAGGCTGTCTTGGTTATCATATCGACCACCACTGTACTACAGTGCTTGTGCTCAGGTAACCCTTATTTTACTTAATAATGGCCCCCAAATGCAAGAATAATGATGCTGGCAATTCTGATATGCCAAAGAGAAGCCATAAGGTGATTCTTTTAAATGAAAAGGTGAAAGTTCTAGACTTACAAGAAAAAAAAAAATCATACGCTGAGGTTACTAAAATCTACAGTAAGAACAAATCTTCTTTCCATGAAATTTTGAAGAAGGAAAAAGAAGTTCATGCCAGTTTTGCTGTCATACCTCAAACTGCAAAAGTGATGGTCAAAGTGCATGATAAGTGCTTATCTTTAAGATAAGTGATGGTCAAAGTGCATGATAAGTGCTTATCTATAAGATGGAAAAGAGTTCAAGTTTGTACAATAAGATATTTTGAGAGAGAGACAGTATTCACATAACTGTTATTACACTATATTGTTATAATTGTTGTATTTTACTATTAGTTGTTATTGTTAAGCTCTTACTGTGCCTAATCTATAAATTAAACTTTATCATGGGTATGTATGTATGGGAAAAACATACTACATATAGGGTTCAGTACTATCCATGGTTTCAGGCACCCACTGGGGGTCTTGGAATGTATCCCCCACAGATAAGGGGGGACTGCATTACCATTTTCAACAGTGAACACCTACTCAGAGAGGCCAAAGGATGCAGACAACCAACCAATTTCCTCTTGACGGGATTTGATTATAATCCTAACTAAGCACAAGATGTAAGATAGCCTCTGGGTTCCTGGGCTCTGAGAGGACAGAGTTGTTCTTACGATGCCAAAATGGCTTCTCCAGGTCATACTGAATAGGATATTTAAAGAAACATGACTTTATTTTGTTCTGGGGTTCATAATTGCTGGTGAGTCTGTGTAAAAATACATCACAACATTTATTCAAAGCTTACCAGCTTATGCCAAACACTACAACAAGCCCTTCACACATATTAACTCACTTAATCTTCACCATGTCTTACTCTACAAAGGGACCCACTTTGATAAAAGATCATACGGTTATTAAGTGGAGAGGAAGGACTCAAACTCAGTCCCATTTGACTCAATAACAGTTTAGCAATATAGAATTCAGCTAGCATTACCAATCTCAAATTTCAGATGCTATTTTGAAAATCTCTTAGTAAAGAAAATAATAATTAGCTGAAGCCCTGTTCATTAAGGAGTTAGCTACTTAATCTTTGAAAACAAATCCTCTAGAGACAGTACTGATTTATTAGAGAAAAATAAATGCAATTCCATATAAAGGTGACATTTTCAGAGAATAATTTCTAACAAATTCTGAGGGTAGTCAATGATGTCCATATACTTAATACTTTACCTAAATGTTTTACACTGTACAACCCACTTTCACATACCTAATCTTTTTTTTTTTAACATCTTTATTGGAGTATAATTGCTTTACAATGGTGTGTGAGTTTCTGCTTTATAACAAAGTGAATCAGCTATAAGTATACATATATCCCCGTATCTCCTCCCTCTTGCGTCTCCCTCCCACCCTCCCTATCCCACCCCTCTAGGTGGTCACAAAACACTGAGCTGATCTCCCTGTGCTATGCGGCTGCTTCCCACTAGCTATTTTACATTTGGTAGTGTATATATGTCCATGCCACTCTCTCACTTCGTCCCAGCTTACCCTTCCCCCTCCCTGTGTCCTCAAGTCCATTCTCTACATCTGCATCTTTATTCTTGTCCTGTCCCTAGGTTCTTCAGAACCATTTTCTTGTTTTTTAGATTCCATATATATGTGTTAGCATATGGTATTTGTTTTTCTCTTTCTGACTTGGTTCACTCTGTATGACAGACTCTAGGTCCCTCCACCTCATTACAAATAACTCAGTTTCGTTTCTTTTTATGGCTGAGTAATATTCCATTGTATATATGTGCCACATCTTCTTTATCCATTCATCTGTCAATGGACACTTAGGTTGCTTCCATGTCCTGGCTATTGTAAATAGAGCTGCAATGAACATTGTGGTACATGACTCTTTTTGAATTATGGTTTTCTCAGGGCACATACCTAATCTTAATTGTTCTCAACAGATGGCCTTTACAGATCTTGAGATTTGTACAGAAATTAAAGTTGGCCAAGTTGAAAGATTTATTTCTAAAAAAGGACATTTAGGAAGATTTAGCAATACTCCAGGCAAAAACTCCTTTCCCCTCTTGATTTTCCCACTTTTATTATTGGTCCCACCATCATCCAACCTTAAAACGCTGAGGTCACTTCTCATTCTCCCTCTTCCTTCATCTTGGTAAGTCACCAAGGCCTGTGACCCTTTCCATACATGTTTACTTATTTAATTATTTATTCCCACATTACTGAGGAGGTTTTTCTTCCTAGATCAACCATTAGCCATTATAAACTCTAGCAAAGCTCACCCCACACAGTATTCCAAGCCTCTTAACTGGCCGGCGTATTTTTAGTCTCACCTCCCTGATCCATCTCTCACAATTTCAAGATTGACTCCCCAAAACACTAGTTTGTGTATATCCAAGAAAGTACATTTCAAAGCCATCATATACCAATTGTTCAAAAAGGACTCCAATACAGAATAATCCAGGTTCAATGGTGCTCTTTTTGACTGTTTGAGAATATATAAAATCCTTAGCCTAGCACTCAAAAGAATTCATGACACAGCTTCAACCTGCATTCCCAGGCTTCCCTCCACTGCTCTCCTCCTAATTCACCCCTCTGCTCCAGCCTAAGCACTCTACTAGTAGTCCCTCCCCTCCCCTCCCCTCCCCCACCCAAAACACCTGGTATTTTCCTCTTTTTTGTTTTTTGTTTTTTTACTTCATATCTCTAACAGAAGAGTTCCTTTCTTCTTACTATCAACCTATACTCACTTTTCCCATCATTCAAAGACCAGCTTAGATCACATTTCCTATAAGAAACTCTCCTGGCCATCCCCAATAAAAGGAATAGTCCATCCGAAGTGTCAAGTGTCTCTTCCACTTATTTGCCATGGAATTATTTCGTGGAATTACCAGTTCCTTTTCCATGTGTATATCTTTATTCAAACTAGATTGTAGAAAGTTGCAAGTAGGAACTAACATCATATATGTTGTTAATCTTGTGTGGCACTTTTTGTTACATATATATTTAAACTCATAATATTATATATCAATATTCATATTTCTGCCTCACAAAATACTAATTAACTTATTTTGGGGAATCCACTCCTTTGTGAGGATTTGTCTCCATGACCCTAAAAGAAATAAATAGACTAATGGCAGCAGACTGGAACTAGTCAGGTCAAATGTAGCTTCTTTTTTGGTTGTTACTTAACATTAAGCTCTTTTTCTTAGAGCCCTAAGGTGAGTTACCTATCTAGTGGCTAAATCAGTTCTGTTCTTCCTCATGTGCTGAGCCTGTAATTGGCATAAATGTTCATGTACCAAGGGTCACCTGTTTGACTTTGTGACTCAGATAGATTTTACAGCTCATACCAAAGAAAAAAGGCCCTTTGATGACCAGTGACATCTCGTAAGCTGAAATCACCTCCTTATTATCCCTGGCATCTCCCACACCTAGCCCACTAGTAAGTGGCAGCTCTAAGAGATGCTGAAGGTTGAAGCCAAAAACGAGAACCAATACGAGTCCTTGAAATACTGACAGGCTTTAGGCAGACCAGACTTTTAAATTAGCCATTCTGAGACAGATAAAAGATTTTGTTGTTAAGATAAAAAGAAAGTTAAGTCTCATAGCTTTCTCGTGTGGCAGGTTTTAATGCCTGAGAGAAGTTTTAACTGTGACTCAGGTGGTGGCTGATCACAGACATTGTGCCTTACTCCCTCCTCTTAAATGAGTTAACATCTTCCTTAACTTCACTCAGATGAGTATTACTGCTCTGAATTCTGCCTTTTCAGATTAAATGAGCATTAGCACAGGTCCCGCAGATGAGAGTCAAACATGTTTGGGGAAATCTTATAAACTAGAGACTTGGCTGCTAAAGTTTATTTTCCAGAAGGGCTCTGGAACCTCTTGGAAGATTATTTTTTTCTAGGAAAAGAAGGAGTCAGACCCAAAGGCTCAGCTGATAAAACCAGCTTGGTTTCTGACATTTCAGCCCTCCAAGGACTCAGATCTGGAGACGGAAGCTATGAGTAAAAACTAAAAAGACACTGGCATGCAAGTTACTACTACTTTTAAAGAATTTCTAATAAAAGATAACCCTCCCCAAAATGGGAGAGAGGCATTCCCCCCACCCCAATTCACTATAGAATAACCCCCTGCATCAGTGGCAGCCCCCAGCAGAAGAGGCCCAGTGAAGCAGCTCCATGCAAATGTACCATATGATAAATACTCAGTCTTGTTGAGACTGAGCACAAGTGAGAAATACCCTTGTTGCCTCCTCATAAATACTGAGCTGGGGCAGTAAAGCTGTTTAGAGGGCTAGAGTCCAGCAATGACCTGTAAAAAACAGTGAAATATGGTAAAACTATCAAAGTGACTCCATGTTTACTCAGGATTCCTTGGGTAGAAAAAAACATAGTTAATGTTTACTGAGTGCCTTGAACATGCCATTGCTTTTGACTTCCTAGTTTACTTGATCTGCCAATTAATTATGTGAGGCAGGTACTAATATTTTCTTTTTATAGATGAGAAACCTGAGTCTTAAAGAGATTAAGGTCCCAAGGCTACAAGCTGATCAGTGATAACCTGGAGATTCAAACCCAAGCTGTGAGGTTCCAGAGCCTGATGGGTAACCACTAAGGTACACAGACTACTTGCTTGCACTATAGCAGGAACCAGGAGGGCTTGCTGTGAAGCTAAATGAAAGCTCTTTGTTCCAACAAAGGCCAGAACTGGTGCAGCTGTTTAACATTAGCTGAGAATCCACTACAGCCAGGTGGGGATCAGGACCCCACTTTCTAAAGTGAACCAGGGAATCTCCAGAGCCTAACAAGAGGACATCCCAGAGCAGACAGCCTGACATCCAGCCAGACCAACAGAGGCAGGTGTAAGATTCTTGACAACTCCTGCAGCTGCTGCCACACCGTCTTTGAGACTTCATGGCAAGTGCTCACAGAGGTTAGCATACTGGGGTAGCTCTTATCCCCTTCATTTGGACAGAGGGGGAGCGAGACAGTGTCATACTCTCTGCATGCTGGGAAGGCTCATTATTGCTACTGTTCTGGGCTAAGCTTTAGGAGATTAGAATTCTTCCTCCTGATTTTTTCCTGGAAAAGCACTTCCTCATTCTGAGTATCAGTTTCGTATGTTATAAAATGAGGGAGTTGGAACAGCTTACCTCTGAATTTCTCTGTTTGACTAAGACTTTGAGTTAGGAAACTGGAAAAACAGGTTTTATATTTGTATTGTAAAATTTTACTATGTAAAAGGAAGGAGAAGGGGAAGGGGAGGAGAAGAAGAAGAAGAGAAAGTAAGAAAGAAAGAAAGAAAAAGAAAGAAAGAAAGGAAGGAAGGAAGGAAGGAAGGAAGGAAGGAAGGAGGGAAGGAAGAGAGGAAGGGAGAAAGAAAGAAAGAGAGAAAGGGAGAGAGAGAGAGGGAGGGAGGAAGGAAGGAAGAGAGAGAGAAAGAAAGAGAAAGAAAGAAAGAAAGAAAGAAGAAAGAAAGGGAGAAAGAAAGAAAGAGAAAGAAGGAAAGAGAAGAAAGAATGAAAGAAAGAAAAAGAAGGAAAGAAAGAAGAAAGAATGAAAGAAAGAAAGAAAGAAAAAGAAAGGGAGGAAGGAAGGAAGGAAGGAAACATTTTAAAAATAAACCAATGGAGGGAGGGCTTAGAGACTGTAAGAAAGGTAGAACAGGTAACAGAAAACAAGAGAGAGAGAGAAAGAAGGCATCCCAGGGTTAGTAACTCTTGGAGAGGACTGAAAGGTTTCCTCTAGGTTTTAACAAAAATAGATTAAACCTTTTTTCAGTGTGTTAAAACATCCTGCAGGGTATTTTAGGGGCCAAGATAAGTCAGTGCCTTCCCCATTCAAGATGCAACGTACAAAAAGAATGAGGTATGAAATACTAGGAAGTTCTGAAAGTGACTCTGTCGCTGACAGTCAAGGACACATTTCTTGACATTGTAAACAATGGGATTTTCAGATTCATCTCCTTTAGAAAAGAGTGAAACCTTTGTTCCTTAGAATGTTTTAAACTCAGCTAGACAAAGAGTGTACTGTTTCAGAAATGTTCTGTATTGTGTCAAAGAGCCCATGGCTGAGAATGGTCTGATGGGGATCCCCAGGGAACAGAACTGGGTGACCTATAACTTCTCTACTCTTGTGGATTTCTGCTATCTTAAACCTTTTGCTGCAAGCAGCCAGGTCCCTGAGGAATGGAGAACTGAAATACAACAGGTGGTTTGGCTGGCTCTTTCCAACAGATGTAGAAGCATGCCAAATGTTTTATCACATCACCCAGTGTGCTTGCACTCCCTCCCCACCCCCGGCCCCTGTCTCTTTCTCAGACACACATAGCACACATGCACTCATCACCCACACCTTTTCGCCTGCACTGCACTTCTGGAAGGGGCCTACATAGGCAAAGTGAGGAAGAACACTTCATTGCTGTGCAGTGCTATAGCTCCCCATAAAGTGGGGCCCAGGGAAGAAACCAGTCATGCTTTTTATCTCATCACTGCCCTAACAATGTACCCAATTTAGATCTACCTGCAGGTGGTCACAGACAGAAACCTAACCTAAACAAGAAACCAAAGCATCCTGAAATGTAATAACAACCTAAGAATATGTTCACTTAGGAATGATTCAATCCTCTGATCCTAAGACACAAACAAAAAACAAAACAAACCACTAAGTAGACAAAATGAGTTGAGATGATGCTACTGTCTGTCACAACTTCAGTGTCATATGTATTTATAACATCAGATCCTAGAAAATGCCTAAAGATGATTCTGGGTATAGAAAATTGGAAGAGGTGGGACAGAAGTATTACATAATTTCCACTTTACTAAATGCCATCATATTTTTACTGAATGTTTAGTATGCACTAGGCTAAATAATGTCCCTGCCCTCAAGGGGCTTTCAGCTTACTACAGAAAGTGGACACATAAACAGTTAATTGTAATAAAAGAGAGTACTTTTATTATTGAGGCAAAACAAGTATGGTAACACATAGGAAGGAAGGACTCTCTATGAGGTACTGATGAGGGTCATCAGAAAAAGCTTCACAAAAGAAAGAGGCTGAGGAGGAAAAGGAAAATACTTTTTTTCCTCACTTAATAATCTTATATTATCCCTAATTTGCAGAAGAGGAAATTGAAGTTCAAAGGGATCCAATAACTCGCAAGAGAGCTAAGCTGTGAGAGGTAGCACTTGTGCCCAGGACTCTTTATGTCTGCCATGTCCTTCCACCACACCTAGGCAGTGGCCCTTGAGTTGATCCATCAGGATGTAAAGGGTTTGAATAGATGGAGACTGAGAGACCAACATGAGTCAAGACACAGGGGAGTGAAAGTATACTGCAAACTTGGTGAACTTCAAGAAATCTAATGAGCTTAGAGCATCAAACACATGGGTGGATACAGAAAATGAGATCGGAAACATTTTAAAATGACAAATGGAGATGCAAAAGGTTCAAATCTCAAAAAAAGTAGAAATTATAGGTCACTCTCCCAGCTGCTTATCTACATCTCCCTTTTCCTAAGATCATTCTTGATTTAAGACAATTCCCCTACATTAGCAGCGTGTGTGTTAGATACTCAATATGACTAAGATGGTGACTTTTTAAAAATAATCTTCTAACAATCAGATGAGAAATTAATGGGATGTTTTTAACTTTGACTTATTATGTGACTTGAAGAAAGAGAAAGGAAGGGAAGAGGAAGATCAGAATAGGAAAATGAGAGCTTAGAGAAATCAAATCCACAGATTATCCTAAATCTACCATGTACTTATATAATCCTCAAAGCACTTGAAATTCTATCACTGGCACATGTTAACCTATTGCCAAAGCTTTATAAAATGGGGTAGGAGGAAGAAAGGCATTTGGTGTACATAATTTGTACCAAAAAATTAGAAAATGAATCTCTCTTTGGTTGCTGCCAGAAATTGAACTTTATATGGAACCTTTAAATTCAGCCTAATTCGTAGACTTCTCAAAATACTTTATCTCGTGACTCAATTTATTCTCAGGCTAGGATTACACTAAATCTGTGGTCTACAAGCTGTATGTACAATGTGATCACTGTAGTAAATCATATCCACACTACATGATAAGATTCTTCTGTACATGATAATCAAATTAACTCAGCATATGTCCAATATTTCCTTTTCAAAGACTATGTTTTTATTCAAAGAATTAAATATGAATATATTTTTCCTTAGTACTACCTCATTACTACCAGAATGTGGATGTTCTTGTTTATATGCTTCATTATCCTTATAAAATATGAAACAAAAGTGCTTTCTGTATTTCCCTGCCAAGTCAAAGAGAAATCCAGAAATTTATTGGGTTTCTATTGACCCAGTAAATGTAAGACAGAAATCTAAATGCTCTTAACATTGTTTATGCTGAAAATGTATCAAATTCTATTCTGAAAGTACACTGACCTATAAAAAGCATTTGTCTTGCTGCGGTAAATAGGAGCCCTAGATATCTCAGCTCGAACTGAAGTTTACTTTGTTCTAATCAGAACTAATGTATCAGATCACTTAATAATGTCCTTGTGACACAAGAGAATCATCCATTCCCTAGTTTGTTTGCACTGCAGCATAAGGTACTCCACCAAACTCAAAATGAATAAAGAAAATAGAAATTTTTAATCCTACTAAATTGATAAATCTCTCTGAATATAGATAATAAAAGATTCTTTGTTGAAATTGTCACTCTGAAAAATACATTGCTCAGAAATAAAACTAAGAAAACAACTTTCAGAATGAATTTTTTACAAACTTGTAGCCCAGAAAATCAAGAATATAAGGCATTGTGGATATTCAAACTCCAAGAGTAACTTTCTTTCACTTTCTCTTGCCCTTTGCTCCATGTACACCAAAAGTGTAATGTGGATTAAGACGTTCCTTTAAGACAGCTCTAATGTCACCTCTTTGGCAAGTCCTCCTTTAACTACCAAGTTCCATCCTCGGTGCTCCTATAGCCCATTACACACAACTCTATAAAGGTGCAGTTACTTATTCTACCCTGTAGTCTTTGACATACATATCTATTTGTTCTTAAGAACTAGAAGCATTACTTACTCAACTTTGTTTTCCCAATGCCTAGCTCAGTATATGGGACACAGTAGCTGCCCAATAAATGTTTATTTGACTGAATAAGTGACAAATGAACAATATCTACTCGTATAATAGGAAGATCATTCTGTACATACGTCCAAAATTGCATCTTCAGATCTATTTATTCCCTATCCTATGCAGGTATAAACCTCATTTTATTGTGCTTAACTTCACTACACCTCAACAGATAGTGCATTTTCTTTTACAAATTGAAGGTTTGTGGCAACCTTGCATTGAACAAGTCTGTCAGCACCATTTTTCCAATAGTATTTGTTCACTTCACATCTCTGTGTCACATTTTGGTAATTCTCACAATATTTCAAATGTTTTCATTATTATTATATTTGTTATGGTGATCTGTGATCAGCAATCTTTGATTTTACTCTTGGAATTGTTTTGGGGTGCCGCAAACCATGCCCATATAAGACACGAAATTAATAGATAAATGTTGTGTGTTCTGACTACTCCACCAACTGGCCATTCCCCCATCTCTCTCCTTCTCCTCGGGCCTCCCTATTCCCCAAGACACAACAATATTGAAATTAGGCCAATCAATAACCCTACAATGGCCTCTAGTGTTCAAGTAAAAGGAAGAGTTACACATATCTCACTTTACAACAAAAGCTAGAAATCTTAATGAGGAAGACATGTCAAAAGCCTCTAAGATAGGCTGAAAAGCAAGGTCTCTTGCACCAAACAGTTAGCCAAGTTGTAAACACAAGGAAAAATTCTTGAAGAAAATAAAAGTGCTCCTCCAGTGAACAGAAGAATAAGAAAGCAAAATAGCCTTACTGCTGATATGGAGAAAGTTTTAGTGGTCTATATGGAAGATCAAACCAGCCACAACAGTCCCTTAAGCCAAAGGCTAATCCAAAGCAAGGCCCTAACTCTCTTTAATTTTATGAAGGCTGAGAAAGGTAAGGAAGCTACAGAAGAAAAGTTGAAGGCTAACAGAGGCTAGTTCATGAGGCTTCAGAGAAGACGCCATCTCCATAACATCAAAGTGCTTCTGTGCATAACCTGGCTCATTTTGACTTTCAGCATTATGATTTCCATCAGGCAACATATCTCACTAAAAGTGTAAAAAAAAAGTTACAAAATGTACATATATTTTACCTTAATATTGCTTGAAACAATGGCATGGGCTTATGAGCACAGTGATGAATTTATAATCTGAAACTCAGTGACTGTGTTACACTGTGACTTGGGTATATAATTCATTCTTCAGGCAAGGGGCTGTCAATAGGCAGCTTCAAAAAATAATGAATGTTTGCAGTAATAATTTCATGGGTTGACTGAAACTTAACAGACTTTATTTCCAATTTAGGCCTGTGATATGTTCCAGTAGAAACAGTCTCAAATGAAATATAGTCTATTACAATACTATTTAACCCTCTCTTATTTTGTTAATCCTTCGTTGCTCTTTTATTTGGCTTTGTGTTTACAGCTGAGGCAGACTGTGTTAGCCACCTCACTTTTCACTTTGCTGCATCTGTCTCAGCCTTTTTCAGTCTACTCTCCATTACCCAGGAAATGGATGTCCAATGACTAGTTATCTGAGTGGTGAGGATCCTTGCTTCAGCTCACTACTGCCAACCTCCCTCTTGGCCCTTTTATTACTCAGCATTGGGTAAAGGAGGAAATAAAAAAGACTAAATCTAGATTAGTTCATCCTGCTATCGCCAGAAGATCAAATTAGGGACAAGGTTAAGGCTCACATATCAATAAAAGTCTTTGATATTCATAGTTATGGAAACATTTGACTACCAGGAATAAATAATTCGATGGGCTTGAGTTTGCAGGCCCACATGTACAGAGACAACATGTACAGACTATAATCTTAGAATTTAAGAAAGAAAAAAATGAGACAAAAACTAGGAGAGTATTGAAACCTTTCAGTTGCTGAGTGTATGATATACACCAAAACATTCTTTAAAATAATGGCTCTTATTCAGGGGTATATATCAGGTTCACCTGAGATGGCTTTGCAAAATTACACATAGCTGGTATCTACCCTAGAACAAATGAATCAAAAGCTCTAGAGGTGGCCTAGACACAAGTATTTTAAAAACAATTAGTCAAACTCCCCAAGGGGATCTGATGTGCATTTCTGGTAACAATAAATCATTGCTTACTTATTGTCCAGTTAGTACCCAAACCAATTAATTTGATGAGAAAAAATTGAATAAAATGGTTTAGGGTAGTTAAAAATTCATTGGCAGGACTTTTCCTTTGGGTCCTCTGTCATGGTGCTCAGAGCAACAATGGCTACTTACGCTTTTCATGATACTAATGCACAGAGAAGTGCCTAACACCACAGACTCATTCTGCAAAAGAACAGGCCAACTCAATAAGTATAGTAACCATCTTCAATCACCTCTTATCTAAACTAGACTTAAAAATTACATATTTTAACAAAATTTCACCAAGAGCTTATTTTTAAACTCAGTGAATAAACTAGAGTAGATAATGAGAATTCGTTCAAGTGTTACCCTTTGCCTGCTCTAAAATTAAAGAGGTGCTTATACAAATCTAGGAACTAGATAATCTATAAAAGTGAAGTAATAATTATACTAAAACTACATCATTTCAAAATATTGTAGATACTAATAGGAAAGATGTGGATGAACCAGGGGATGTTTCTTTTCTTCTAGAGTTGATACAAAAGTAATTGAGAGGAAAGAAATGAGAATGGCAACATCAGAAGAAAGAAATTTTCAATGGAAACATAACATCTGAGGTACGACTGACAGAAGAAAAAGGTTGGTCTCTTTGGTTCAGGTAAAATGACACCTCTGCAGAGTTAAAATATAAGGGACAAGAATGCCAAGGAGTTGACTTCTTTACCAGAATAGATGATTCCCTGAACAGAAATCAAGAATGCTTCTATGTTCTCAACAGTGCTCATCATCTTGCTGCCTTCGGTCAGTGTTAATAATTATAGCATGTCTGTCCCTGCTGTGACCTCTGAAAGAGCTTATCTTCCAAATCCTTTCTCCTGAGAAGAGCATCCCTTTCCCTCTGCTCGAGGACCAACCCACTTCCTTAGGCAGGGATGGCCCTCATCCAGATCCAGACCATTCCTGCTGGCAGCTCTTGTCTGGATCCAATTGTCCTCAGCTGGAGGTCCAGATGGCTCATTCCTTATTCCCCAGCAGGGTTTCAGCAGCATCCACCCCTTCCTGGTCTCTCTGCCATTAATGCCACCAGGCCTTGAATGTTTTCCCTAAATCCTAACAGCAGATTAGTAAAGCATGTAGATTTTATTCCCATGGAATAGAAGTCGGCAATAGAAGGAAGACAGCTTCAGAAACAGTACAATATCTTTATACAATGTAAATAGCAAGATCCAATTGTGAAGTATTCTGAAAGTTGGTTTTTATTCATGGCATTTCCTACATATATAATGACCTCTACATCTATATATGAATGTCTATCAACATCTATTGATCCATCTATCAATTGACAGATAAACAGATATGTCAGAGTTAACAGATGGATGGAAATTGTTTGAAAAATGCCATATATAGAGATATAGACATAAAGATAGATAGATGAGACAGATAGATATCCATATCTATAGCTGCATCTATACAGAGATATAAAATTTTTCAAACAACTAGATAGACACCTTGTTTAAAAAGTTATAATAAATAAATCTGTATCCATATTTATCTGTCTATACAAACATTTTTAAAGAGTTTCTGACAACTTGTCAGTTTACCTGAAGTTGCCATACTATATGGGATTTTCACCAAATTTAAAAGGTATGACTGGGATGATCTGACTTAAAACAGACTCTGTGTCAAATGCAAAGTTCAATCTGGAAGACTTTCTAAGGTAGCCAAAATTGAGGATATATTTTCACCTCATTTGAAGTATACATTTTGGATGGCCTGACTTAAGACTCGGGTTATATAGGATATACAAATTTCACTTTGTGAACCCCAAAGAACCTATCTGTCATCTTCCAGAACAGGTAAATTGAAAAAACGTGTTAGTTTGCTAGGGCTCCTGTAACTTATTAGTACAATCTGAGTGGCCTAAAACAACAGAAATTTATTCTCTCACAGGCTTGGAGACTAGTGAAACCAGGGTGTGGGCAGGGCCACGTTCCCTGTAAACACACTAGGGAGGGATCCTTCCTTGCCTCTTCTAGCATTTGGTGGTTGCTGGCAATCCTTTGCATTCCTTAGTTTGTGGCAGCCTAACTCCAGTCTCTGCCTCAGCATTCACATGGCCTTCTTACTGTGTCTTCTCTGTGTCTTCAAATCTCTCTCTCCTCATAAAGACACCAGTCACTGGATTTAGGGCCCACCCTAATCCAATATCACCTCATTTAACTTGATTACATCTGTAAATACCTGATTTCCAAATAAGGTACTGAGGTTAGAACATTAAACTTTCTTTTGGAGGGACAAAATTCGACAAACAACAGGAACCATTAACCAACATGGGTGGAGAACTCTGCTGTGCCAGGTGCTTAAATACCCATCTGGAGAGACAGGACCCGGGCTATAAGATGCTATGAACACAGAAACCAAACAGAGCTGCAACTAGGACCCCAAAAAGAATTTTTAAAAATTTATTGTCCAAACTAAAATACATTTGATAGTGAAAGTGGGTGCGATGAATGATTATGCCAAGACAACAGATATAAACCAGCACTATCCTGAACAAACTGTAATATATATTTGCCTTAGTCCTAAAGGGAAAAATCACAGTACCAGACTCTTGAATGACAAGTATCATTTTGCATTTAAGTTGCTTCTCAAATGGGCAACTCCATATAATTAAGGTGCTCTGGGGTGGGGCACACGGGGATTTGTGTATTTAATGATGGATGATAATTTCTTTAGAGAAATAAACAATTGAAAGAAATTGTTTATATGTTTATAAGTGTTGAGGTGTTTTAGTTTATCTAACAATCTGTAACTTTTTGCTGTGAACTTTTTTATGCACTTATAAATAGACTTAGCTAAATTTAAGCCTGACTCTCATCTTCAATTTATGTTGGTTAGCAGCTCCCAAAGAACCTTCTCTATGTTGTCTTCCCTCAGTGTATTTGATCACAGTTGGCAGGAATGTTACTGGTTATCTTCCCTGAAGCTTGTTTCTCACACCACCAAAATTAAACCCATCGTCTAAATCCTTATGAATAGAGTAAGGGACTGTACAATAATTGCTTAGCTATCCGAAGTCACTGAAATTCAAATGCAATAACAGGCTGAGAAATTTGGGGTTTGTTTTGATCTTTCCAGAAAAAAAATGTGGGAAAAAAAGAAAACTCAACAAGCTGATAGTTTATCATAAAAAGTAGGTCAGCTCACAGAATGAAAGGATGACTGTTTAATTAACTAGAAGCTTGAAACCCCAAAGCGGGTAAACCACTGTGTTTGTCTTTTTAGAGATTAGCCTTTTCGACATCTTCGACATATCTGCCTGAGTCCTAGATAATAATAATCAATTACATAGTTTGGAACCCCTAGATTACCTACCCACAATGTTAGATATTAGGGTAACTATATAAAAATAAAACGCCACAAGTCTACAGACATTTTTGTTGTGTATTCAGTATATACTTACATGTATAACTAGAAAAATGCAATAATAAACCAGTGACCCCAACTAAAATTAAGTGCATCTTAAAGCAGGATGTGACTCAGTGTGGACTGGACTCATAAAGAAATTCTCAGAGTGAGTGTTATAAGTGCTGTTCCTTGAAGGTGAGAAGATAGAAGAGAATATACCAAGCGGAAAAGATAATGTGCAAAGTCACAAGCAGAGGAGAGAGGAAGGAACTAATATTTATTGAGTAACTGCTATGTGCTGGTCAGAGTACTTCATACCTCACTTATATTATCTAATGTGACACTCACAGCAAGCCTGGGAGGTAAGTAGAAGTGACAAATAAATCACTATAAGTGACACAGCTAGAAGGCAGCAGAGAGAATACATGAGCAAATATTCTCTGATTCCAGAACCTAGCCTTTTGTGCCAGGCTCCCCCAAGGCACCTATTCTACATAGTAAGGAGACTGGCCTCGCAGGAGGCAAGGCCTTAACGCTGGACAAGAGCAGGATCTCCCAAGCGAGAGGAGCCTCAGCTCTCTGGAGTCCCTCTTCAGGAAATAGTCACCGCACCGAGGTGAAGTTTCCTAATTTGGAAATTGGCACACAATCTTCATTTTCTCCTCTACAGCTATTTAAAGGAATTACTCTAAGACTTTGTTTATTACAAGGAAATGTGTAGGGAAAAAAATGACTTTACACAGCTGCCTGTGGGAGTAATTTTTAGCAGCTTGAATTTATATTAAAATAAGCTACAATGTAAGTGTAAATGTGATAAGTCAGTATACTGCCATTTTGTACATTTCAGGGTCTTTCTTTACTTTTTTGACATGAGCTACCAGATTTTTTTCCCCTTTCACGTACAAAGGACCTTGCAGGAAAAAATAATTGTTTAACTATTCGAGAAGTTGTTCAGCTTGGCTACCCACTCAGGGGTCAAAGTTTCAAAAGTATTCAAATAATAATTACATGGATAGTCTACATAGGAATGACTGTCAGAAGGCAGGAAAGCCTCCTGGATAAAGAAAAGCCTTGGACTAATATAACTTTTGATGTGCATTTTCTCATTAGTGGATAAGAATCTAGGGGTTTCTTAGTTCACAATGATAAAAGGAGCTATTGATGCCATCTCTTTACCTCTACACACGGGACCTTGTTTCCATCAGTTAATTAGTATTGATAAAGCCATGTGAAATCCTAAGATAAAAAGTATATATATTATACACAGGAGACATTGGTGAATGTGTCATCAGGAGCATTATTTGAGTTTTCTTAAAATGAAATATGAGTTCTGCTAAAGGTGCTTCATATTCCTTAGGATGAGGGTTTTAGCAAGGTAAGTTTCATACTCCTTAAACTCAAGGTTTTAAGCCAGGTAAACCCAAGTAGCTAAAAACATGTAAAGATGTTTTTCTCCCTTGGTTAAAGTGGGCAGAGGTGCAATGTATTAACTCATAGAAAGGTTAAGAGCAAAACAACTTTCCTTCCTCTGCAATTTGCTCAAGAAAACTGTCTAGGAAAAGAAAAAAGGGGAAGTGGGAAAAAGGTAAATGCTTTTGCCAGGTCGTTGGACAGAGAAAAATAAGAGCCCCCGCAATCTAGACCACTGGTTCATTGGAAGATTTTTACTATGTACCAGACTCTGTGCCAGGCGTTCAAGGTACAATCTGAACATGACAGACACAGAGCTTGCAATCTCGTCAGGACAGCACAAAAGTAAATCAGCAATAAGGACAGAATACGGTAAGTGATGAGGATATTTTTCAGACTTGGAATATCTAGGAAGATCCCTTGGAAACAGCATTGTCTAAGCTAAGACATGATATATGAGAATGAGTTATCCAGATGAAAATTTGGGGTGAACTGGGATGGGAGTTGGAATGGGGGAAGGGTTTATGTTAGGGATGCTCCAAGCACGGGAAACTGTGTGTTCAAGGACCTATGATATATTCATACTGTATTCAAGAAACTAAAAAAAAAAAAAAGTTCAGTATGCCTGTGGCACAGAGGGCTCCTTAGGTAGGGCCTGCTTCACACAACTACATTGAATGACATAGCCATGAGCCTTACCCTCAAAGACATTAAATCCACTTGGACAGACAAAACTAAACTGTGAATGAATCAAGGACCAACTACATAGAAAAGAAGTATTCTAAGAAGAGCAAATCAGTGGTGGGGGAAACTATACCTTACTTCTCTGCCTCCTCTCTTCAGTATCCCTTGTGCATGTGAAAGTTTTGTGAAAATGAGAGGAGGATATTCATAATGGCTCCTTGGAAGAGGTTTGCCATTTGTCTGAGTATAAGCATGCTCTTTGGTTCTCTTGCAAGAGGAAGAGGTAAATCAAAAGTGCACAAGGAAATACAAGTGAGTGTCAGTATTTGACTGAGGGTAGGAACATGTGGTAAAGAAGACACATGGTAAAAGCATCAGGTAACCTAGGAGAGGGCAGGAGTTGGTCAAGAATTTAGTGAGTCAATACATATGGCCCTTTGATCTGAGTGGGAGTTCAGTTAAGTGGACCAGAAAATTACAACAGGAGGTGTATACAGTACAGAGATTATTCTCTAGGGAAATTCTAAGACCTAGTCACAAAACCACTGGGGAAAAAGTGAACTCCTTTTAGATGTCGAATCCCTTACAACCCTATGCAAGTTGTAGTCAGAAACTCAGCTGCTTCCATAACCAGGGAAGACACAAATTAATATAAGACTGAGGCAGCCACATTAATTTTAACGCACTAGTCACTGCAGTGGTCAATCCTCAACAAGGCTTATATATCACTCTCAAAGTGGTCATTTTCCATAAGAAGATTTATTAGAGACTTGAGTTAGTCAAGAGGTTGAAGACTTCATGCTCCTTTACTTATCCTCCTTTGGTGGTGTAGACTTACTGCTCTTTTGGTACATACGGGAAGGTCCACCAGCAAGCAGATGGGTAGGGCTTGCTATGAAGGGGTTTTTTTTAGTGTACAGTTTAGATAGTCATGTGCGTGTGCATGTGTGTGTGTGTGTGCATGCTATAAGTAAGATAATAGCGCAAGGATGAGGAAGGAGAAAAGTGAAGGGACTGGAATGAGACAGATATAAGTATAAATGAGGAGAAAGAATATGCAAGAAAAAATAAAAGGAAAGACAGGGCTACAAAAGTATAATATAGAGAGCAGGGAAATAATTAGTTAGGTAAAGTACACAAGGCTAACATTCATGTACCTTTTTACACATACAAAAAAATTATATGTATCAGGGCTATATTTATAAGTAGTTTAAAAAAACTGACTGGAAAGATCACATCAGGTTCAGAAAATGGTTCTCTCTGTGAGGGAAGCAGGGAGGAAAATGGAACTGGTTAGGTGGAGGAAAGAAAGTCAACTTTATCTGTGCTTTAAGTTCAAAACAATGTGAATGAAAACGGCCCCATTTTTTAATTCCAGGCAGGTACATGTGTATTTGTTATATTCTCAGCAGTTTTATGGTAATGATGGTGTGTGTACTTTTTTAGAACAGAAAAAGAAAAAAGAGAAAAATGGACAGGTTTTGATGACAAAGTATAGAGCAGTGGTCCCCAACCATTTTGGCACCAGGGACCGGTTTCGCGGAAGACAGTTTTTCCACTGACGGGGTGGGGGCTGGGGGAGGGTTCAGGCTGTAATGCGAGCGATGGGGGGCGATGGGGAGCGGCAGATGAAGCTTCGCTCGCTCAGGCCACCGCTCACCTCCTGCTGTGCAGCCTGGTTCCTAACGGACCGAGGACTGAGGACCATCAGTGGTCCTAAGCCCAGGGGTCGGGGACCCCTGGTGTAGAGCATTAAGGTACACTGCCTACCAGCTAATTACCAGCCATGTGAGACAGGCAAGTATTTAATGTCACAGCGTTCTGGGAGTGACTGGAGGGCAGTTGGTTTCCCACCCAGGATAAAGAGAATTATCTTTGGTGTTCCTTCTAGTCTCCGTATGCTTTTCCTAACATCACCTCTAGGAACCACACTGGCTGCTTAGCAGTCGCTCTCTGTGGCTCAGCTTTGTTTACTTTCTGAGGTTGCTGATTAAATGATGTGTTTTCTGTCAACTGAAATTTACAGACACATTACCATGTTTGACAGGCACTGTGAGCTACAGCACAAGAATTTCCTGAGGAGAAAAGTGCAGCAAGCTTTACTGGAAGGCTTTTAATTCCCTTCTAGCTAAGGCAGTGTTTCCTACCTCTATTAATACCATTAGTGTGAAATGTTAAAAATCCCTCACTAAAATTCTTGTTCACCAGGTGCCTACATTTCCAAAAGGTAACTTTTCTTCTAAACCAAGGTGGAGTATAATAGATATGTGCAACACAGATTCTTAATAATAGGCTATGTTGACTGAGCAAGAGAAGCTTTTCATATTTTATGAAGGGGAGCAGAAGTTAAAGCCTCCAGTCAACAAGTTACCCAGGCTCTGAATAAGTACAGACCTGGGAAAAGAGAAACTGAGGTGCTTTGAAAGACAAATGAACAGAAGCAAGTGCACAGAAAAAAAGATTGATTTGTGTATTTTATTGTACAGGAGCTATACTAGCCCAAAGGTGTGGACTGGTTAATGAATTTCCTGAGGTCACACAAGATGAGGTTAGTAGCATATAGAATCAATGGATAACCCTACATCCAAAGAAGAAAAAAACAATGACATGTAGAATGACTTTTAGAAATCCTTCAGGCACAAAAGGAGCCATGAACATAAAATCCAGATAATCTGAGAAAGTGTCACCGAAGGTTAGAACAAAGTAGGATTCTGTGATTTAAGAAGTACATAATATTTTTGTCTATTTATTTAATATAAGCCATGTCAATACTCACTATCAACCCACACTGGCCCCAGCTTACCAAAAACGAAACTAGGCAAAAAGTAGCTGAGGGTCACAAAGCACTGCATATTATAAATGATCACTTCTAGGCGTGTGGCTTGGCTACCACACCAGCCTGTCTTCTTACCCTTATACTGCCCGCAGCAGCAGCATTTGCAGTTATTCAATTATACTTGAGCAAATTCTGAAGTAGAGACCAAGAAATTATTATATGGATACAATTAAATGAAAAAAACTCTTGAGTGTTTAAGATAAAATCTGGGGCCTGAGCTAGAGTCTGAAAGTACTGAAAGGGTAAACTGTGGCTTTGGAGTATTTCTGGTTCATGATAGAGATTTCACTAGTAGAACTGGAAGCAGAGGAACAATTGATCATTCACCTGAAAGCAACTGCCAGACAACACTAACTCTTTGGTGGTTTTGTGCTAAAGAAGAGACCGGTTTGTTTCCTGCTTAACAGGAATAGAAAGCTAAGTTGCCAGTCTTCTAACCTTATAATAAATATATGTTATATACATGACCATGTGCATCCATCCATGTGAAATACATACACATGGAGAAATATCACTCCCCAAAATATTTACACAGGTATAAACTTATTAAGGAGGTACTAGTACCTTGTTTGAGATGTTAAGAGCCAAGTATTATGCAGCCCTGGTGTAGTTTCTCTCGTTACTAGATGAGTTGAAAAAAGAAAAGAAAAAAACAAGCCCAATGAAATTGAAGGAAGAACTGCAGCTCTGGCAGATGCTTCTCTTGTGTGAGCTTTCTTCTAAAGAGGATGAAATGCAGATGCAAATGAAAAGTGAAAGTTTCAATGTGTTTTGTATAAATGTGAGGAGTAAACACGTCGAGCAGCTAAATTAGTTGCATATGTGTTGAGAGAGAAGGGTGATATCATTTGAAGAGCTAAAATTGGAGGTGAGCAGTGACAATGACCGAGAAACAAACTCTCTAGGTGTTAGTGTCAATATAGGAGATGAGAAACAGAACGGAGAGTCTAGAGAGGAAGCAGGGAAACAGTCTGATCAAATTATGTTTGGTCGCGTTTAAGAAGTATGTGCCTGAGAAAGGGAAGGAAAGAGGGAGAAGTTCATACCAACACACTTTAACAAGCAACCAAATAAATATAATTTTAAATTAACTTGCCATGGTGATATTAGTCCACTGTCAAAAGGACAGATGCAAGCAGAAGATTAGATGAGGAAGAAGCATGCTATTTGGTAACTAAGAGAGAACTAAATATTTATATCATGACATCTAAGTTACCCAAAGTAGTATCCAGGAAGATGAAGGGTAGGTCATCCAAGTAAGTGAATATTTAGAATAATGAAATCTTAACCCGTTACATGTGATTACAAACAACGCAATCATTTTGTTGAAAAGCTCACTGAGATATATAGGACTCCTCCCTGCTCAAATAATATACACAATAGGATTTACCCTTTTCTTGGTAACACAGAAATCTTATCATGAGCATCCTGCTGATGTTCTGGATGTCGCATAGCAATTGAGGACTTCGGATTTCAGAACGGACTCACTGAATTCCTCCCACCTACTAAGTTAGCCTAGATGCCAATTTTTAGCATCTCTTCCTCTGTGGCAAGTCTAATGATATGGAGGGCAGCCTCTTCACTAAATGTCCACAGACTGCTGCTCTAGTTATTTAAGCAGTTTCTTCCTTTATCCCTAGGCTGGCTTCCTAGACATCCTTTGCTCACTTTCTGGGTGGAACCTAACATGAAGTAATAAAGACTGATAGAGGAAAAATTAGTTTTAGTCATTTTGTGTCATACTGACTCACAAAGGAAAAATGTGGCTCTACTCGGCTAAACAGCACAATGTATGAGATTCATGCATAGGCTGATTCTGATTTAGAGAAATTTTATGCTAAATTTTGATAGTGAAAATTATATACTACTTGACAGGTAGCAGGAGAGTGCCTTGCTATTATCATCTTGCCTTCTCTCATCTGATTTTTGCCTTACACTCACCCTTGTGCACACTGTCCACACTCAGCCTTTAGCCAATTTTTCACATTGACACTTCTGTGCAAGAGCAAAAGCTCCAAAGAAGTCCCACTCTATTATGTGCTTCAAGATAAGATATACACAAAAATAGCATTTTTTGGAAAACATGTCACCACCTTAAACACAAAATCTTTCCCAACTCCTATGTCTAGTCCATGATTCCTTCTTTCAGAAAGGAGGCAGGAGAGGTTAGATGAAATGAAGTAATAAGCATTTCCTCCTTTGAGAATCTGCTTGCTCAATATCTTAACCTTGCAACTATACTTAATATTTCCTTTGGATTAAATGTCATAGATACAAGATACAGCTACACTAAACATGAATGCGTACCTAAGCTTAATACAAATGACCTGGATGCCTCAAGGGGAGTTTTTTATACTTCCCTCTGAAATAAGAAGGTGTAGATAAATGACCCCTCTTATTTCAGAGGGAAAGAGAGTTCTAGGTTTGTCATTTGGCTTTTTTTATGTTTGTCTCATTATTTAAAAGAAGTAATGCACTCCCCATTTGTCTGCTCTGAGAAAATACACAGATGGCTTCTTGGAATTGTGTAGATCTAAAGTGTTTAAAAGGGAGGGAGGGGATATGGGGATATATGTATACGTATAGCTGATTCACTTTGTTATAAAGCAGAAACTAACACAACATTGTAAAGCAATTATGCTCCAATAAAGATATAAAAAATTTTTTTAAAGTGAGTCTCATTTTGATTGAATTAACTAGAGATGTTATCTGAAAAGGATTAACTCAATCATATATCAAATACTTAAGACAAACAAGAATAAGCTTTTCCTTCCTGCCTTCAAAAAAAAGGGAGGGGCATATATCCTTCACTCAGCAATCAGAAAAGTTTCTTCACTGCTTAGGGGTGACTGGATGTAATGACAAAGAATCAGAGATAAAAAGTTAGAATGAAAAGTCTTGGGTTTTCCAGTTTAAAAATGGTGGTGTAGAAGACCTTGAACTCACCTCCTACCACAGACACAGTGAATATACACCTACACATAAAGCAGTTCTTCCTGAAGAAGAACTGAGAGCTGATAACAGATTCTGCACAGCAAACAATAGAGGGACTACACAGAGATGGGTAGGAAAGACAGAGACATGGTACCAATGGGAATCCCACACCCAACACAGCAATCTGCATTAGGGAGGGATATCACTGAGAAGCCAGGTTGTAGACTCACCCTGGGACACTGTGAAAAAACAGTGATTTTAAAGGGCACCTAGACTATACATTAAGGAAATCCATTTACTAACCCCAGAGGATCTGCCAAAAAAGTGGGGAACTGCTGGAACTCTCTCTGTGGTCAAAGGTTCCAGAGAGCACCATATTCTGCATTCCTCCTCCACCTTGATAGCAAGGTGGAAATATGGCTCACACTCTAGGTGGTCTGCCAAGGCTGCCCCAGTGTACCCCAAGCCCTTCGATCATACCAGCTACAGCAATCCCCTAAAGGTGGCCCCAGCAAAAGGCACCACAAGACCCCATGCCTGCATTTTTCCAAAGAAGACATACTAATGGCCAACAGGCACATGTAAAGGTTGTCAACATGACTGATCACCCAGAAAATGCAAGTCAAAATCACAATGAGATACCACATCACACCTGTCAGAATGGCTATTATCAAAAAAACAAAAAGAAAGAACAAGTGTTGGCAAGGATATGGACAAAAGGGAACCCTTGTGCATTCTTGGTGGAAATGTAAATTTGTACAACCACTATGGAAAACAGTATGAAGTTTCTTCAGAGTAAAAATAGAACTACTATATGATCCAGCAACTCCACTTCTGGATATTTATCTGAAAGAAATGAAAACACCAATTTGAAAAGATATATGTACCCCAGTGTTCATTATAGCATTAGTTACAATAACAAGGATATGGAAGCAACCTAACTGTCCACAGAGAAATGAATGGAAAAAGAAGATGTGGTATATACATACAATAGAATATTACTCAGCCATTAAAAAAGAATGAAATCTTGCCATTTGTAACAACGTGGATGGACCTAGAGGGTAAGTGAAATATGTCAGACAAAGAATGATAAAAAGCATATGATTTACTTATACGTTGAATCTAAAAAACAAAACAAATGAACAAAAATAATAAAACAGAAATAGATTCATAGGTACAGAGATCAAACTGGTGGTTGCTAGCAGGTAGGGGAGTGGAGAGATAAGCTAAATAGGCAAAAGGGATTAAGAGGTACTAACTTCCAATTACAAAATAAATAAGTCACAGGGATGTGAGGTATGGCATAGGGAATATAGTCGATAATAAGGTAATAACTTTGTATGCTGACAAATGGTAACTAGACATCGTGGTGATCATTTCATAATGCATATAAATATCAACTCACTATGTTGTACACCTGAAACTAATATAATCTTGTAAGTCAATTTTACTTCAATTAAAAAAAGAATGAAAAGTTTTACTGCCTTAATAACTAGACATGAGAATCTGAAATTCCCTCCAACTATTGGCCAACATATAACAATAAATGGACAACCTGAAACTCAAGAAGAAGGAAGCATGAGTGAGCAAAAAGAAGGCTAGATGACAAAAAAGCAAGAATGATATACTGACCTAGATTCAAACTGGAAAGATATTACTCATTCCTGAAGAAGCAGCTGGTGATCAAAGTATAAACTATCCTTATACGATAAGTTTATTTCCCAAATGACTGATAACAAGATGCCTCCCTCTTTAAGTTCTCCAATTTTCTGGGGTCACTCTTCCTGTAGTTTATATTTTAAGTAGGTCAAGACTTCATCCTTCATAATCCTCGGAGGATTTTACATATTTCACAAGAATTCTGAGAACTACTAGGGTCAAATGCTCTCATGGTCACCTCTTATGCTGCTTCATAGCAAAGTCAACAACCTGAAACCAAATATTACACATCTTTGTTTTTAAAGTCCTTCAATCAACCTCTATTCTTCCCTCCCTACCACCATGGAAATCTCTCATTGGAAAAACTTTCCTCTCAAAAAGCCCAGCTTCCTAACACATTGCTGCATCAACCAGCAAAAGCATCCTTAAATCTCACCTTTCATACTGTCCCTAACTTCTATCTCCCAGGCTACCTGAGTTACCTCTAGATTCTCTTTTATGCAAAGTTATTCAGCGCTCAGCTTTGCCTTCTATTTCACAACAGTGACTGTACATTGGAATCACCTGAGAAACATATAGCATACCAAAGACCAGGTCCCATCCTATACCAAATGAATTACCATCTCTGTGGGTGAGACCAGAATATCATTACATTTTAAAAGTTCCCCAAGTGATTCTAATGTACAGCCAAAGTTGAAAACTTTTCTAGCCCAGTGCCTCTTGGGCTTTAATGTGCATAGAAACCACTGGGGGATCTTGTTAAAATACAGATTCTGATCAGTAGATGTGAAGTGAAGGCCCAAGATTCTGCATTTCTAATAAGCACCCCGTACTACCCTAGTAGCAAGATTCTAGACCAGTAATTTCCAAACTTGTGGCACACTGAAATCATGCGGGGAGTTTTAAAAACTGATGCCTGGGCCCTCACCCCAGCCATCAGAATTTTTAGTTTTCTAGGTGTTTCCAAACCCCTGTTTTAGACCATGAATTCAGGAAGAGTGAGTCTGTCATATCTGTTATCTCTTCCATTTCCAAACCAAAGCCATCTTTCCAATATCAAACTGGCTATTCCCCTTGTGTGCAAAAGCTTTTGTAGTTGGCTCTTATTTTAAACAGCATTTTTCCATCCCAGTTAAAGAATGCTGTACGTGTGTCTAGGACAACTATTTATTAACTAGTATTAGTTACTGTCCACTAGGAATTTGTATGCAAAGACCCAATACAATAACACCTTTGAGTTTATCTTTACCTAAACAGACATTTCTCCAAAGAAGACATACAGATGGACAACAGGCACATAAAAAGATGCTCAACGTCACTATTAGAGAAATGCAAATCAAAACTACACTGAGGTATCACCTTATACCAGTCAGAATGGCCATCATGAGAAAGTCCACAAATAATAAATGCTGGAGAGGGTGTGGAGAAAAGGGAACCCTCCTGCAACGTCTGTGGGAATGTAAATTGGAGCAGCCACTATGGAGAACAGTATGGAAGTTCCTTAAAAAATTAAAAATAGAGTTACCATACGATCCAACAATCCCAATCCTGGGCATACAAATTCAAAACCTCTAATTTGAAAAGATACATACACCCCAAAGTTCATAGTAGCACTATTACAATAGCTAGGACATAGGAGCAACATAAATATCCATTGTTAGATAAATGGATAAAGAAGATGTGTTATATATATACAATGAGATATTATTCACCCATAAAAAAGAATTAAATAATGCCATTTGCAGCAACATGTATGGACCTAGAGATTATTGTACTAAGTGAAGTAAGTCAGAGAAAGAAAATATCATGTGGTATCACTTATATGTGGAATCTAAAAAATGATACAAATGAACTTACAAAACAGAAAAGACTCAGATATAGAAAACAAATTTATGGTCACCAAAGCGGAAAGGGGGGGAGGGATAAATTAGTAGGAATTTGGGATTAACAGATACACATTACTATATATAAACTAGATAAACAACAAGGACCTACTGTATGGCCTAGGGAACTATATTCAATATCTTGTAATAACCTATAATGGAAAAGAATCTGAAAAAGAATATATATATATATATATATATATACATACACATATATATATAGAACTGAATCACTGCGCTATAGTTTCCCTGAAACTAATACAACATTGTAAATCAACTATACTTCAATAAAAAATTGTTTGTTTGGGGGAAGAAAAAATAAGTATTATCTTTAGCAGGTATTTCTAAATCCACGAGGACTTTATCAGCCATCAAATCTCAATAATAAGACCAACTGGACATTGCTCCATAATTGGTATCACGATATGGGCTCTTGTAAAATTGGTACTTAAGTACCAAGAGTGCCAAAGTCTTACCCTGGGGGGTAGTTAATGGGTTATTCATTTCATGGAAGCCCATCCGGATGTCAAGAGAATCACTGGTGAGTCTATATGGGGAGTCAGAGTCAGTGGTTGACTACACCACTAGCTTTATAGGCAGACACTCCTATGTTTAAATTCTCTCTTCAATTTTTGAGCTCATTTTTTCCCATCTATAAGAACTGGAATAATTCTAATTCTGCCTGCATTACGCACATATACACAAATACCACATATATATGGAGAGAGAGAGAGAATTTAAAGAGAAATATATATATATTAAATCATTGCCTGTCCATAACCCTTTGCTCAATAAAAATTAGCATCTTTCCTTTGCATATTACAGTCCAACCAGTTTGCAATTATAATTGGCAAGTAAGATTTTTTTCAAATATCAGTACTTTCATAGATTGATTTTATATCATTCTATTCGTAATTCTACTCCTAACACTATAAAGCAGAACAGTATACTAGATGTTGTACAGAGGTGTGAAGGAAGTAGATATGTTTTAGGTATCTGAAAAGCATATGACTTACTGTCTTACAGGATAAACATAAATATATGAATATATAAAAACATATACTTACACACACAGCTAGTTTCAGCTGTGCAAAGAACCAGACATGAGGTCTGTACTGTTGCTGAGAGACCAGGCCCTGGGGACATCTATCTGTGAAAGCTGCATAAAAATGATGAGTTTGTATAGAATTTTTAAGCCACAAAGGAGGGGCCTTGGTGTGACAGAAAAGCAAGAGAGAGCAGGTAGAACAAAGAAGAACACTATTTAAACAGTGTCATTGTCAGTGTTCAGTGGCAATACAATCCCATCAAGAAAACTACAGATCAGGATTTAAGGACCTACATTTTTTAATAACTGAATATAAAATGAAGTAGCTTTTTAAAGCTTAAGGTTCAAAGGTACTATGGGATTCTCCTTTCTCTTCTCTGACAATTCTGTAGTGTTTTATACAAAAGAGACATAGTTCAAGGGACTTAAAGGGTATCCTATTACCTTGAAGATCAGTCTGATCTGCAATTGCCTTGCTGTTGTGAGTTCTTTCTGCAGAAACTGGAGACCTTTGAATAGTTTTCACCTCAGAGTACTTTTAAGTCTTTTCCAAAAGTGAAATGTGTGTTTGTCATGTGTATTTGGCAGGAAGGACAGGAAAGCAGATAAAGCTTTTATTGTACTTGATACTCTGACAATTTGAGTTTCATTCACTTATAATGAGATGGCTAAATTTTGCAATAAATAATAGCTGCTCCATCCTCTGATCCAACCAGGCTCCATGCTTGTAAAATCAGATGATATAAATGAACAGACCAAAAAGTCAGCAGTCTCACCATGTATTATCAATGTTAAATTGGTCAAATACCCTTTAAGACTATCAGTAAATGGATGCCATGATATGAGAGAACTGAGATGGCCAGCAGGTTTTCCAGCACTGTTCAGCACTATTCTGAACTCAGTTGTCTTTTTACCATTGTTCTTTTTTATTTTTATGCTTTTTAAAAAATCACCTATCAAGGATACTTGAAAACAAGGAATATTGCAAAATCCAACTCTTTTGCTACATTGTTTCTACTCTAAAGAGGTCAAGAATCACTATTCCAACCTCTTAGACACAGAGCCTTAAATAGAAGTATCTTCTCTACCAGAAGAGGAACAAGAATTTTCAGTTTGGGAGCACTCCAACAGCCAAGTGCTATGAATAGAACAACAGTATAGATTGGCTGTCCTGCTTGAGTCCTTATGCCTTCAATACCTGCTTCAATTCTATACTCAAGGTGCGGTGGTTCAATTTTTAAGTTCCATATAATCTCACACTGAGTATGCAACAATAGATGCTGGAAAATCTACAATACTTGAACCCATCATTTGGCTGAGGTTGCAGGGCAACAAACTAACCTGAAATCTAAAAAAAAAAATGCACTCCAAGGATAAATGGAAAACAAGAACTTGATGAGCTGGGGGTAGATGCTCCTGGACACATGTAATAAGAATTCATCTAAAATATTTAAAGAATTGTTACAGTCTGAGTGTTGGCTAGTCGGAGAATATAGAACCCCTATGGGCTGCAAACATAAGGGGTAATTGCCCCCACTTGCAGACCCACTGTGCAGAGACCTTGCAGAATTTTCACAAAAACACTGTGAGAGTATTAAGTAAGCTTCCCTTGAGATGCACTCCTGGTGAGGGAACAGTCTGTTGGAAAAGCACACCCCTACTTGGATCCTTTTCTCCAATCTCTCCTAGGATCAAAGGACTTCAACTGTTGAAGAAGGGAAACAAGCCCTGTCTCCCTTCCCCTAAGGCACTGTTGAAACCCACTGTAGCTAAGGGACTGGAATAGAAAAACAACTCTCTACCTTTAAAGGAGGAGTAAGAACAAGTGCTGGCCCAGACCACAGAAGCTCTTCTTCAGCTAGGTGAGCAACAATATCATGAGGTCTCACTCCTATGACACAGTACACAGTACCTGTCTAAAACTAAATCTTAATCAAAACAACAGAGAATATGCCACCACAACCACACACACACACACCCCAACATGCAAACTAGAGGTGAGTAGCAAGGAACACCAGTATGCTTTTGGGAAACAAGCAAGATCATGGAGGGAGACTTTCAGAAACTGAAACCATAACAAAGAAAATCAAATGGAAATGCTAGAAATAAAAATATAATAACATGGATGAAGAATGCCATCAATGGGCTCAATAACAGACCTGACTCTGCAGAGAAAGAATAAGTGAAATTTAAGATAAGTCAAAAAAATTAACAAAATGAAGCACAAAAAAAGGAAAATGGCTGGACAAACAATGAACGGAGTATCCAAGAGCCTTGGGACACTATTAGTCTAACATATGTGTAACCAAAATGCCAGAAGAAGAGAGAGGGGACAGGGCAGAAAAAAAAAAACACCTTAAAGAAACAATGACTGGGCAGTTTCCCAAATTAATGACAGACATCAAACTATAGATCCAAGAAGCTCAGAGATCACCAAGCAGGATAAATGCAAAAACACAAAAGAAAACAACTACTTGTATAATATTAAAACTGTTGAAAAAGAAAAAGTCTTGAACACAACCAGAGGGAGGAAAAGATATATACAGAAGAACAGAGTTAAGAATTACAGCAAACTGCTCATCAGAAACAATACAGGGAAGAAAAAGGCTGACTGGCATCAAAAAGGTGCTGAAAAAATCCCTGTTAACCCACAATTCTATACCCAGTGAAATTTCTATCAAAATAAAAGAGAAATAAGACTTTCCTCAGATAAATAAACTATGAGAGAATTAATGGCCAGCAGACCTGCACTATACAAAATGTTAAGAAAGTTCTTCAGGCAGAAGGAATATGATACCAGTCATAAACTTGGATGTACAGAAATAAATGAAGAGCACTAGAATTTGAATGACAAATGAAAATATGAAATTTATTTGTTTCTTATTTTTAATTGCTCTAAATGATAACTGACTGCCTAAAGCAAAAACAGTAGCAATCTATTGTATGCTCATAGCATATGTAAAAATAAAATGTATGACAATAGCACAGTGAGAAAGAGAAATAGGGGGTAAACTGTTGTAAGGTCCTTACACTACATGGAAAGTGCTGTAATAGAGACTCTATTTAAAAATGAACATTATAACTGCTAGGGCAACCATTAAACAATCTTTAAGAAAAATACAAAATAATAAGCCAATAGTGATTTTTAAATGGGCTTATAAAAATAGTCTAAAATAAGGCAGAAAAGGGGTAAAACAATAAATGGAAAGTAATAAATAGAAAACAACTGGCAAGATGATAGATTTTAGTCTAACCTTATAAATAATTTCATTAAATGTAAAGGGTTCAAACACATCCATTTAAAAGACAAATTGTCAAATTAAGATAAAAGAGCAAAACACAAATATATGCTGTCTAAAAGATACCCACTTTAAATATAAAGCCATAGATGGATTAAAAGGAAATGGAGGGCTTCCCTGGTGGTGCAGTGGTTGAGAGTCCGCCTGCCGGTGCAGGGGACGCAGGTTCATGCCCCGCTCCGGGAGGATCCCACATGCCACGGAGTGGCTGGGCCTGTGAGCCATGGCCGCTGGGCCTGTGCGTCCAGAGCCTGTGCTCCGCAGCGGGAGAGGCCACAGCAGTGAGAGGCCCGCATACTGCAAAAATAAATAAGTTTAAAAAGGAAATGGAAAAAAAAAGATATATCATGCAAATGCTAAAGATAGAAATCTGGAGTACCGATATTAATACCAGATAAAGTAGACATGAGAACAAAGAATATTGTTAGGGATGAGGAGAAATGTTAAATAACAATAAAGGGGTTAATTCTCCAAGAAGACAAATAATAATCCAAAATGTTTATGGACTTAATAACAAAGCTTAAAATACATAAGGCAAAAACTAATACAAATAAAAGGAGAAATAAACGAATTCACAATTACAGTTGGAGATTTATGTCTCTCTCATTAATTGGAAAAATAATTAGGCAAAAAATCAATACAGATATATAATAGAAGACCTATCAACCTTATTTAACTTCATTTATATTTATACAATACACTACTAAACAACAGCAGAATACACACGATTTTCAAGAGCACATGAAACATTCAACAAGATAAGCCATCTTCTGAGTAATTTAACAAATACAAAAGAATTGAAATTACACAGATTAGATCCTCAAACCTCACATATAATCAAAGAAACGCAATTAAAAATAAATATAACATTTTCTACCTACTCACTTGGAAATGATTTTTTTAATACTAAAATACAATCTTGGAAAAGACTGCTAGAATACACACTGCTAATGGGAGTATACATTGGTACAGTCAAGAGAATTTATCAAACAATTTATTACAAACCTTAAATTTTGCAAAATTTGACTTAGAAATTCACCTTGTAAAAACTAATACTAAATAAATCATAAGAAGCCTGCACAAAAATATGTATAAGAATTGTCTTGAAGTATTATTACAATGGTAAAAACTAGAAATAATTTAAATATGTATCAATATATTAACTCATAACAAATAAATATCCCTTCATTGAGTACTATGTACCAAGAACTGCTCTAGGCACTGAACGGGGAGGAGTAAGACAATCAAGTTCCTTACTTCCATAATAGTAGGGAAAACCAACAATTAAAAAATAAATAAATATATGATATAATTTCCAGTAGCAATAGAAAATTTGTGAATTCACCAAGTAAATTTGGTACATTTATACAATAGCATGCTATGTAGTCATTAAAATCAAATTGCAGGGGAAAAAAATTGATGTAGGAAGATATTTCCTCTATATTGCCATTTGTAACATGCAATAAGAGACACGTATATAAACTGAATTGTACCATGTTTATCACAGAAAAAAAGGCGTAGTATGAAAAGAATGATGCAAGAATATACCCTAAAATATTAATAATTATTATTTTTCAACTGTGAATTTTTTACTTTAAATTCTGTTTTCCAAATGTTCTAAACTGTACATACATTACTTTTGCAATCAGAAAAACATGCTCTTCAAAATAAGATTAGGCCATGAAACAAAGCAAAAATATAAAACAATTGAGGGGAACGTTTTTATGCTAGTAGTTGTTTGTAGTTCTTTGTTTATAATTTAGGATGGGGGAAATTTAATGAAATGTATAGGTCTAGGAGAAAGTAAATACAAAAAAAGATGGCTAAAAAAATGCAACAGAGAGTGGTTGTTTAGACAAGGCCCCCAAAAAGATGGAGGTTATGGCATCCTAGGCACAGTCTTGAAGAGGAAAAGAAACACGTATTTTTGAAATAGGAAAAATCAGAAGATAAATAAAACTTCAAAGACAGTTTAGATGGTGCATAAAAGCACAAAGATAGTTTAGAAGGAAATAAAGTTGGGAAATTTCATAATAAGTATGTACAGTTTCCTTCATTAAGAGTTAATCAATTGTGTCAGCTCACACTTAAACAATCAGGACTGAGTATACAAGCCTGGCAGAACAAAAAAGATTTGCATGGCTAAATGAGATCAATGTGAAAAGGAGTCAACTTAGATGAATAAAAGATTACTCAAGAACTATGAGGCACCAACTACATTCAGAGAAACCAAGTAATAGTGAGACCAACAAATATGGCCATGTGACTTTCCCCAGACTCCCTTTGTACTATGGAAACAGGAGCAGAATTGAGATTAAAAGTGAACTGGTTCTCTCCACTAATCCTTGCAAAACATTTTAAATTCATAGGTGAGTTATACCATAGGAAAGGAAATAAGGTTCTTAAGTGTTTTTTATTTTGCAACAGCATAGAAATAAACTGTTTCCTAGGTGGGACTCTTCTTTTTTTTCATCTTGCCTTTAAAAAGAAAACCTTTTCTCATGTTTCTGAATGAAGCTCATCACTTATAAAAGGAGGTGTGTCACATATCTGAGATATATTTGAATTCGCATGGGTTGATTAACTCTAGGTGGAATCAGTAGAAGCCAGTGGTTTCACGTATTCATCTCTTAACTCCAAAATTTTCCCTTATCTATGGTAAGGAAAACAAGGCAGAAAAAAATATATTTCTGGGACTTCTGTAGTGGTGCAGCGGTTAAGAATCCATCTTGCCATACAGGGGATGCTGGTTCGATCCCTGGTCAGGAAACTAAGATCCCACAGGCCATGGGACAACTAAGCCTGCATGCCACAACTACTGAGGCTGAGCACCACAACTAGAGAGTCTGCATGTCGCAACTACAGAGCCCATGTGCTCTGGAGCCTGTGCGCCACAACTACAGAACTCGCACACTCTGAAGCCCATGAGCCACAACTACAGAGCCCATGTGCCACAACTACTGAGCCCATATGCTCTGGAGCCCATGCACCACAACTAGAGAGAAGACCACACGTCACAACTAGAGAAAAGCCCACATACCACAACGAAGAGCCCACGTGCCACAACGGAAGATCCCACGTGCCACAACTAAGACCCGATGCATCCAAAAGAATAAATAAATAAATATTTTAAAAATATTTATATATTTCCTTCATATTACCTCAAAATATCTTTGATTAGCATAAAAGCAGCTATATCAAATGTCAATGTGCTACTTTGATTCTTCTTGCTTCTATAAACACCATGTTTAATCATGATCATAATTGTCATCATGGCTCTTTACTAAACCCAGATGTATCTTTCTGTTTGGAATCTTCCACTACTTCCCTATGTCTTACAAGTTCAAATTTCTTAGCTGCTATCATCTTTCTTACCTAAAGTTACCTTACGTATTCTTTGGGCCCTAGAAGAAAGCCAAGACTGTGATTTGCTTACCATGACACAAAAGTTGGCACATGGAAAAAGCTTAAAAAACACACCATAAACAAAAATTTTGAACACCAAAGAAAATCATATGCAGGTTGATCTTCTCTTGTTTGTGTCCAAAGCTTGTATATATTTAGCTGATAAAATCTTTTCTTGGGCTTCTTCCTGGCTCTGTGAAAAAGTGGTGGTTGAAAAGTACAGCTAAGAGAAGCACATCTAGACTGGAAGAGTAAGGACCTCTGAAAATCTACTCCTCCATAAAAGTTCCTCTAAAAAAAGAACAAGAATACTGGCAAAAATTGTAAATATCAACTTTTTTTAACTCTGGAAAGTAAGAAAAGGCTTTCAGCAATCTGAGGAGTGTTCCATCAAGAAAAATGGCTGAATCTCAAGAATAACAAACTTCATGACATTTTAACTTGTGCTATTCCCATGCTTCTCTCCCAGCTGCATTATAGGTTTATAAACCAGTAGTCTTAGAACCATGGTAGTTATAAAAAACCAGCAGCCTAGCAGCCATTTGGAGGAAACAAAATGGGTTTGGCGCTCCCCCAAAAGTCCCATCCCAGAGAGCTATCAGTATTAGATTTATTTGGCAGCTCCCTAAGAAAGTCCCATTCACAGAGCTTGTCTTTATTTCATTTAATTGAAAATTTCCTCAGTGAGGAAAGCCTTATACCCTGGATATTTGCCAAAAATAAAATGTTCTAGGAAAGTAGTATGAAAATCTTCTGTCAACAAATTAGACAACTTAGATGAAATGGACAAATTCCTAAAAAGATACAACCTAAAAAAAAACTGATTCAAGGAGAAACAGAAAATCTGACTAGAACTGTAACAAGCAAAGAGATTGAAATAGTAATTATAAAACTTCCTGCAAAGAAAAGTCCAACCCAGATAGATAGCTTCAGTGATAAATTCTACTTGACAATTAGAGAAAAACTGATACCAATTCTTCACAAATCTTCCAAGAAATATGAGAATACTTCCCAACTTGTTTTATGATTCCAAAACTAGATTAAAATGCCACAATAAAACTAGATTAAGATGGAAAAAAATAGATTAAGATGCCACAATAAAAGAAAATGACAGACCATTATTGTTAATGAATACAGATGCAAAAAGCTTCAACAATATACTAGCAAATGAATCCAGCAATACGTAAAAAAAAGAGATTACACACCATGGCCAAGTAGGAGTTATTCTAGGAATGCAAGGTTGATTCAACATCCCAAAATCAGTGTAAAACACCAAATTAATTAATAGAATGAAGATTAAAACCACATGGAGGTCTCAATAGACACAGAAAAAGGATTTGATAAAACCCAACCACTTTCATAATTAAAATAAAAAAAACACTTAAACTACGAATACATGAAACTTCCTTACCTTTATATAGGACGTTTACAGAAAACCCATAGCTGACATACTTAACAGTAGAAGACTGTTTGCTTTCCCCCTAAAAACAAGAAACAATACAAGGATATCACCACTTCTATTCAACGTCGTACTGGAAGTTTTATCCAGGAAAAATAGAAAAGAAAAAAAGGTGGGGGGGGGCTCCCAGATTTGAAAGGAAGCAATAAAGCCATCTCTATTTGTAGATCATGCAATCTTATATATAGAAAATCATAAAAATCCACCAAAAAAATACAGCTAATAAACAAGTTCAGCAAAGTTATGGAATACACAATCGATAAAATGCCAACTTGAATTCTATACACAGCAATCGACAATAGCATCACAAAAAATAACAGTAATTAGGAATACATTTAACAAAAGAAATTAAATACATGTACTCTGAAAACTATAAAACGTTATTAAGAGAAATTAATGAAAACCTACATAAATTAAAAAAACATTTTATTTTCATGGATTGGAAGACAATTATTATTAGCAGCAATATTTCCCTAACTAATCTACAGATTCAATGCAATCTCTACCCAAATCACAACTGGCATTTTTGCAAGAATTGATAAGTTTATCCTAAAATTTATATAGAAATTCAAGGGGCCAAGAATAGCCAAAACAATCTTAGAGAAGAACAAAGCTGAAGGTCCCAGTAAAATGGGGGAAAGAACAATCTTTTCAACAAATGGTACTAGAACAAATGGGTATCCACACAGAAAGAAATTAATTTGGACCCCTACCTCACACCACATGCAAAAATTAACTCCAAATTGAGCACAGACCTAAATATAAGAGCTAAAGCTGTAAGACACTTAGAAGAAAATAGGAATATATCTTTGTGATCTTGGGTAGGCCAGAGTTTCTTAAATAATGACACCAAAAGCACAAGCAACAAAGAAAATAAATTGGACTTTATTAAAATTAAAAACTTTAGTTGCAAATCACACCATCAAAAAAGTGATGTGATAACACAACCCAAAGAGTTACAGAAACTATTTGTGGATCACATATCTGATAAGGGATTTATATTTAAAATATAAAAGAAATCTTACAACTCTATAATAAAAATACAAATAATTCAGTTGAAAAATGAGCAAATAGACATGTCTTGAAAAAAGATATATAAATAGCCAATAAACACATGAGAAGATGTCCAACATCATTAGCCATCAGGGAAAGTCAAATCAAAACTCCAGTGAAATACCACTTCACATCCACCTGATGGCTAAAATCAATAGGACAGATGATAACAAGAATGTGGGGAAACTGGAACTCTCATACTTTGCTTGTAGGATTATAAAATGATACAGACACTTTGGAGAACTGCTTGGTAGTTCCTCAAAAAGTTAAAGATATAGTTACTACAGGACCTAGCAATTCTGCTCCTAGGTATATATCCAGTAGTAATGATAACATATGTCCATGTAATAACTCATACACAAATGTTCATAGCAGCATTATTTGAAATCATCAAAAAGTAGAAACAACCCAAATGTCTATCAATTGATAAAGGGATAAACAAAATGTGGTATATCCATACAACAGAATATTATTCAGCCATTAATAAGAATGGAGTACCAATAGGTACTGCAACATGAATGAACGTTTAAAAGATTATGCTGTGTGAAAGAAGTCACACACAAGAGACCACTTATTGTATCATTTCATTTATATGAAATGTCCAAAATAGGCAAATCCAGAGACAGAAAGTAGACTAGTAGCTGCCAGGAACTAGAAGGAGAAGCGATGCAGAATGAGTATTAAAGGATACAGGATTTCTTTATAGTGCAATAAAAGTATTCTGCATGTTGCTGAAATGGAAAAATTTCATTCTTTTTTACAGCTGAGTAATATTCCATTGGGTGTATTTATGTCTGTATATAAAAATACAAATAACTCAATTGAAAAATGAGCAAAGGATCTGAATATGTTTATGGCACATCTTCTTTACCCATTCACCTGTTGATAGACACTTAGGTTGCTTCCATATCTTGGCAATTGTAAATAGTGCTGCTATGAACATTGGTGTGCATGTATCTATTCAAATCAGTGTTTTTGTTTTTTTCAGATATATACCCACGAGTGAATTGCATGGATAGATTTAGAGGGTATTATGCTAAGTGAAATAAGACAGAGAAAGACGAATACTATATGATATCACTTATATGTGGAACCTAAAAAATACAACAAACTAGTGAATATAACAAAAAAGAAAGAGACTCACAGATATAGAGAACAAACTAGTGATTACCAGTGGGGAGAAGGAAGGGGGTAGGGGCAATATAGCAGTTGGTGATTAAGAGGTACAAACTATTATTTATAAAATAAGCTACAAGGATATATTGTATAACACAGAGAATATAGCCAATATCTTAATAATAACTATAAATGGAGTATAGCTTTTAAAAATTGTGACTCACTATATCGTGTGCCTGCAAGTTATATAATATTGTAAATCAACTATACTTCAATAAAATAGAAAACTTTTAAGTATTCTGCAAATAGATATTGTATGGTTGCACAACCTGTGAAGATACTAAAACTCACTGAATTGCACACTTTTAAAGGATGAATTTTATGATATGGAAGTTATATATCAATTAAAGTTTTACCAAAAAAAAAGAACAGCCAGTACCCGAGATAGCCAGAACCAATATGATAAAGGAGTCAAGGAAAGAAGCTGGCAGCTTGAGTGATGGGGGAACTATTGAACCATGGAAATGGTGGGGAATGACAGGAGGGAAGACTTAAAATGTAGGATGACGGTACTTAAAGGATTATGAAGATTACTCTGTATGTGGTATAGAGTCCATAAAAGAGTTCAGGTGACTTGATTTCATAACCATAATCACAAGGATAAATAATAAAATTTAATAAAACACTACAGCATGTTGGAAAGTAATATAAAGGAAATAAATTACATGTTCTCTGGCTTTAAAATTCTCCAATAACAAGAAAGATAAATTTGCAACCACAGTGAAAATTGAAAACAAAAGGTTTTCTTTTCTTTTTAATGTAATAAAGCATAGAGAGATCAGTTTGTTCATTGTTTGTAATGAACAATGTTTCATTGTTTCATGTTTTGGAACAAACTACCAAAAAAAAGTCACACAAAACACATGGAACTCAAACTAGGCCTTCAAGGGTGAGTAGAATTTAGATAAACTGCGGAGAGGAATTATCAGAGGACAGGATATTAGAAGGTCAAGTCCATTTGTCAAGCCACAACAGATTTGGATACAGTTATGCACAAAGTCAATTTCTTGGAATCCATTATTAACTTTGTTTTTCACCATCTCTGGATATGTTCATGGGAATTGTCTCTTAAGTGCTAAACCTCCATCCTACCCCATTCAAAACTACAAGGTCACCAGAGTTATATTACTAAAACATCATTACCATAGCTTTGATGGTTCTTTCTTATCTCCATTATAATGCTCACATACCTGATAAGAAATCATAGCTCCTTAAAGATGGTCATCATTTCAACTTCCACTTTGCACTTTCTTTCCACTTTCTTCTCCCAACTCCTGTCAGCAAATCTTGCTCCTACCCCTACCCCAACCAACCCTCCTTCCAGGAACACTCAACTAGTCATCAGTCTCCAAATCTGATTTTCTTTCACATGCCTCAGTCACTGCCATTGTGCTCACTTTTACCCGTCTAAAATAATCTGCTCATCGATGTGTTACTTATTCTTTAATGCCAAGTTCAGTTACTAACCATCCATCGTTAAACCTTCCTAAGCCTCTCTCTCTCTCTCTGTACACACGCCCAGATGGTAAAGGGCCTCTACTGGTTGCTTCCACAACACTTCCTACAAACTGCTTTGCTGTTTCTTCTTCATCTCCCTTCACTTCATCTCCAACACTTACTATTGGAGTGTCCCAAGGTTCAGTCCTTTGACCTCTTCTTTATCTCACTCCCTTGGTAACATAAATAGCATGTTTAAAGATGATGAAAATACGATTTGTCACCTCAGTTTCCTCCAGGTGTTTACTCAAATGATGCACTGTTTTAAAACTGCGATTCTCATCCCCAACCTCAACACTCAATATTCACTTTTCCTATTTTATTTTTTTCTCCATTAACACTCGTTGCCTTCTAACATACTATATATTTTACATATTTAGGGTTCATTATCTATCTTGCCCATTAGAAAGTAATCTCATTTGTTAATTATACCTCAATAAAGCTGGAAAAAAAAAGTAATCTCCACAAGGGTAGGGGTTTTTGTTTTGTGGACTACTGTATCCTTATCATTAAAACATTGCCTGGCACACCGAAGACACTCAATTAATTTTACGGTATAAAGCATATTTGTTATATAAATCAATTTCCTTATGTGGGTTGAACTCATTCTCTTGGGATACGATGGGAAAGTATACGGCATTTTCATCAACTTTTCACTTTACTGAATCCTCATATTCCTAACTTCCATGTTTTCCCAGAAGAACAGTGTTACTTATCTCAACTGCCAACTTTTATTTACATTTTCAATGTGAGTAGCTTGCAAGTAAAGATTTAATTTAATCTCTTCATTTTTCTCGTTATATAGTTGATTTATTACACAATGCAAGGAAGTATTTTATAAGGCCATTAAATTTAGTATTTATGTAAATGGTATTTATACACTGCCACCAGGCTGACCACAGAAAATTACACAGAACTGAGAAAACCAAAAGCACTACAACAAGATATCTGATAGAGTTAATGTTGAATTAGACTCAGACCGATAAATAACTAAACTAAACAGGATAATTGGCTGATGGAACCAAAATATCCTCTTTACTACTACTGAAAGCTTGAGTAGAGGTATGGGACAACACGGGCTTCCTAATTGCGAATAGAATAACCCCACGCGGTTACTGGCAGCACTGAATAAACGGCCACACTTCCCATTCGAGAGCCTTCCGGGTAAAAGAGAGACTCTACCTGGCAGGTCAAGGAGGCGCTGGTCTCGATTTGCTCACATTTAGAGATGAACACTCCCAAGACGAGGGGAAGAAGCAGCCCAGACACGCCCTGTTCCTCCCCTCCCTCAAATCCACCAATAAGATGAAGCCCTTCTCCTTGCTGAGGGCAGAGCTAGTGGAGGGGCGGGTAGAGAATAACGGAAGAATTAAGAGAAATGCCTTCCTCCCGGAAACTAGAGGAGCAGGAAATGAGGATTCCTCCCAACAGGGGTTCTCAGGCTTGCCTCTGGTAACATGAATGCTGCCTTTACAGAGAGTATTTGGAAGAAGAGAGGACCCTCTGGGCTGATCTTTGAGATGAAAGCATGCAGGTCCTATGGAAGCCTCTAATTTTCACTCCAGGCAACATTTCGGTGTGAAAGGAGAAAAGGTGCACTCCTTTTTGTAAGGTCGGATCTTAACAAACGGCACCACGAAACAGAGGAAAGCTTCAAGTGAGCTTTATTAGGGAGCGCTCCCGGGCGAGGTTCACTGGTCCGAGAGAAAGGGGCCAGAGAAGTCGCACCCGGGCGAGGGTCGGGCAAGGTTTTATAGGGGAAGAAGGGAAAGGGGTGTGGTGAATCTGGGAGGGCGCAGGGTATTCCTTATTTGGTGGTCTTTTCGGGTATCCTGGGGGACCGTTAGTCCCGCCCCTCGAAAGGCGGGAAGGCTGGTCTGGGTTCAAAGTCCCCAGGTCAGTTCCTGGAACTGGGTGGTCCGGAATGTCTCCAGGGCAGTTTCTGGAACTGGGTGGTACGGAAAATTTCGGTCTGATGCAACCTGTGAATCTGATTGTGTTCCCCTGCCTCGGGCCAGTTGGCCTTACACTTTTTTCGCCCTTCCTTTAGAGTAACAGACACCTTTGGACATTTTAAACACCAAGGTAAAATGGGTTGAACCTTCTCATTGGAAGTAAATTAAATCCCAGTATTCAAAAAGTAATTGTTAATTTTTGTATTTATCCTGGAAACATGCGGAATTAAAAGGCTTGTAACAGAAACAGCCCCCTGACTCCAACCTATCCTGCTACCAAAGATAGTCACATTCAACGTTGTGGCTCTTTTTTTTCTGGCACTTAACTTCATATTGAAAAATATATCTAATCTGTTATGTCTTATCAATTTAAACATTAGTTTTTAACTTCCTTATAATTTAAGACATTAGCAGTTTTACTGTGCTTTCTCTTTTCCCAGCCCACAAAATTAAAAATACCAGACTGTTTATTCAGTATTTAGTACCTACATTAATGTTTTCTGCCAGATCGCATATTACATTTTTTAAAGAGTATGAACATTTTTTTAAATTAATTAATTATTTATTTATCTTTGGCTGTGCTGGGTCTTCCTTGCTGCACACGGGCTTTATCATAGTTGCGGTGAGCGGGGGCTACTCTTCATTGCGGTGTGCGGTCTTCTCATTGCGGTGGCTTCTCTTGTTGTAGAGTATGTGCTCTACTAGGTGCAGAGGCTTCAGTAGTTGTGGCTTGCGGGCTCTTGAGCACAGGCTCAGTAGTTGTGGCACACGGGCTTAGTTGCTCCGTGGCATGTGGGATCTTCCTGGACCAGGGCTGAGACCCATGTCCCCTGCATTGGCAGGTGGATTCTTAACCACTGTGCCACCAGGGAATTCCCTACATTTTTTCCTTGACTGAATTTTATTTTCCCCTATAGTTAATAATTTCTTAGCTTTTTTTCCAATTTGGAGTTGCTAATTTTTCACACAACTTCCAGAAGTCTCTTGTTTCACTTTTCCACACAGTCAACCCTCTTTTTAAAACATATCTATCAGTTCTTTGCTTTTCTGGAAGTCACTATGACCCCTCTTACCTTTTTCCTTTTCTTTGTTTTGCTCTTTCATGTTGGAGGAATCCCCCAACTGGCAGGTGATCCTTGATGACATATTCAGATTTGAAAGTCATGTACTATAAGACTTATTGGAAACTCCATGTGTGCGAAATTCTTGTTGAGAGTAAGCACTTCACTGTGGGGATTGGGTGGCCAACTAGCCTTTTTGCTAGGTCATACAGAAATGTCACTCTCACTGGTTATTTTCTCTGTGTCTCTTCAATTTCCTCAGAGAAGGAGCCTCCCAATTCTTGCTTCAGGACGGAGGTGACTGCTGATTTTCTGGGATTTGAGCAGGGCAGGCAGGGAGGGCTGTGTTCTTATTCATTATATATACTTTGAATTAGCCAATTTACCCACATTCATCTTTGTGCCTGACAACCACAAGTCTAGAGTCCCTATGGCTAACTTTCTTCTGAACCCAAACCTTTTATTTCCTCTGGAGGTGACAGAAAGGTGGGCACTTGCTGCATGGGGGAGGGGTGGGACCTAGATGACTGTCCAATCCTAATTCATATCTTAAACCCATGCATTTGTTTTCACTCCTCATTGTACCCCTTGTCATTCAGGCTGCTATAACAAAACACCATGGACTGGGTGGCCTATAAACAGCAGAAACTCACAGCTCTGGAGGCTGGGTGCCACCATGGTTGGGTTCTTGTGAGAGCCCTCTTCCAGGTTGCAGATTTTTCATTGTACCCTCACATGGTAGAAGAGTCAAGGAAGCAGCCTAGGGTCTTTTTTATTAGGGCACTAATCCCATTCATGAGGGCTTCACTCTCATGACCTTTCACCTCCCAAAGGCCCCACCTCCTGATACCATCACCTTGGGGGTTAGGATTTTAACAGATGAATTTGGTGAGGACAAATATTCAGACCACAGCACCCCTTCTTCTGATTAACTGGTACCTTTAATGTCTGAGCCTTTCTATGGCTTGACAGATGAATAAGTTTGTATTTTGTTATCTCCCTCTGCTTGCTTTTAAGAGTCATCTTCTCCTGCCCTATTAAGTGTTCCATCCATCCACTTGTCATATTTCCCCCAGTTTTTATCTTTCCTGTTCACTGCTATCTTCTCTCCCATTCTCATTGTCTTGTATAAATCAGTACCTTTTTTATTCCTTCCTGTAATTTTGCTGGAAATTTGGGAGGGAGCAAAGATGAATACTTTTGTTCAATCAGCCATGTCTACCTGACAGGTTTCAATGAATTTTAAAGTACCTACACTGTGCTAGGCAGATGGGGGCATACAAGCAGTAAAGGATTTGGTTTCTGCCCTGAAAATCTTAGGAATTAAATTGCACTTTGAGGTAATAGTTCAGAAATATCCACAAGGCAGTACAAATGAATGGTTTAGACAAGAAGTAATATGGCTGTTTAGATGAAAGCCATGATGATGTTGATGTTGAAGGATCAACAGGCTCTGGGTAGGAAGAAAGAAAACCGTGTTCCAGGCCTAGGGAAGTCAAAAACTAAGTGTCTGAAAGATTGCACCAAGTTGTGATGGAATAAAAACTCCAAATTCCAGTACATGCTTTATACTGATGGTTGAAGTCTATTTGATCTACTTGATCTATTGATTCATTAGCATGCATAACTCCTAAAATGCTTTAATTGACTTCCTGTAATACTGTAGTTTACATTTTTCAGGCAGACATCTGAAATTATAATTTTTAGCTAGTCCCTGCCTAGTATTTATCTCTAAAATGTTTTGTTAAAACTTTCTCATCCAGGGGGCTTCCCTGGTGGCGCAGTGGTTGAGAGTCTGCCTGCTAATGCAGGGGACACGGGTTCGAGCCCTGGTCTGGGAGGATCCTGCATGCCACGGAGCGACTGGGCCCGTGAGCCACAACTACTGAGCCTGCGCGTCTGGAGCCTGTGCTCCGCAATGTGATAGTGAGAGGCCCGCGCACCGCGATGAGGAGTGGCCCCCGCTTGCCACAACTAGAGAAAGCCCTCGCACAGAAACGAAGACGCAACACAGCAAAAATAAATAAATTAATAAACTCCTACCCCCTACATCTAAAAAAAATAATAAATAAATAAATAGTTGGGTAGGAAGATATCACTCTTCATTAAAAAAAAAAAAAAACTTACTCATCCAGGCTTATAGTCTTAATTTTTTCCTTAATCTTCTGACTAAAAAATATAATAGGTATATTTAATATAATAGGTATATTTCTGATAGCTTTCTCCCCATTCTCCCAAAGTGTCAATAAAAATCACATACACACATTGATTTCTTACGGGGTATGTATGTATAGATATGTTTCTCTAGACCAAGAAAAGGATACTTGCAGCTGTATTTGAGGAGATAAAAGAGCCAGAAGTTGCTGTTGTTTGATTTTACAAAACAAAAAATACAAGAACAAATCTTGTCATAGCTTCAAGTTTTAAAGTTTTAGGGCTTTACAGAAACTTTCAGAATTTCAATCACAACTTTCTAATATTTTACAGCCCTGCCAAGTTAAACAGCAACAGTTGTGAGATTTATCTACAGAACAAATGGCTAAATGACCTTTAAGGCAACTTGCCTCATATGTCAACTACGGAAAAAAAAAAAGAATAAAGAAAGAAAAAGAGCTGTAACTATTGAGATTAGTTGCTTTTCTTCTTTTTGCCTGTAACTCAATATCTGGTATAATAGATGTAACATAAGAGCATAGAGGTGTTTTTAAGGAATTTTTCTCTAAAATATGTCATTTTAAAAATTTATTATTAAGACACTTGGAATTTTTAGGCATTTTGATCTAAAATATGTCAGTGTTTCTCAAAGTAATTGGGTTGAATTTTTCTACAAATGTGTATATTGGCTTATGTTAATCTTGGCTGAACAAACTGTTACTGTGAGACTGCATTTAAAACAACTGGTGGGATTTGTGGAAAACACATTTCAATCACTAATAATTTGCTTTCATATTACACATCTCTTCAAGCAGCTCAAAGGAGTTTATAAGACATTTTTTAAATTATAAATATCTTGTAATATCTTACAAATACCAGACATTACTTTCATTACAAAGAATTTTATTCTTCCCATAAGGAATGATTATCAGTAAAATGTTACAGATAAGAGAAGTGGAATATTTGATGGAGGTTTTATTCACCATTAAGAGAGCTTTGTTCTAAAACAGGTAGCAACAATACTTACTTAGGTTCTGTGTTTATGATCCATGGTTATCACCATAATTAGGATAGGGTCTAGGTTAACAACCTTCTAGAGCATGAAAACAGGAAGGGTTCTGGTACTCCAGGGTGTTAAATGGGATACTTGCAAGCTTTAGCCACACAGGCCTGAAGTTAAATACTGGTCTACCATCTCTAAGCTATTTAACCTGAGGCAAATTGCTTCACTTCTCAGTTTGTTGATATAAGTAAAGGTGCCGTATCATGGCAAATAACAAATGGAGACTGTTATTCACTTGTACAAAAGAGGCAGCAGTTAATGGGTCAAGTCTTTCCAGTCCCTGGTCAAAAAAGCAGATATCTGCCGTCTCAAAGGAGACACATTTAGATGAAGAGAAATTTTGACAGACCTCTTCAGGAGAAATCTGCTCTATTCCCTTCTGGTCTATATTTTAGACAGCAATTTGAAATTTTGCCTGACAACCTAAGTTTTTCTTTTCTTTCTTTTTTTTTTTTATTCTGTACTTTAAAAATGGTTGCCTTCACTACTGCTAAAAATTACAGGGCTAACAACAAATCATAGCAAACTATAACTTCTATTATTCTGGATAACAAGGTTTTCTGCATTTCTGAAGATATGAATCATGTTTAAAACATTAAGTATTTTGGACAGAAACACTTTTAAGTCATTTTATATATTTCCTGCCTTCTTAAATATAGTATATGAAATATAATTTTAAATCTTTTTAATGATCCATGATCTTAACTGTGAACAGCTATTGGACTGTGCTCTATTTAATCTCCCAGTAATCAATTCCTTTGATGAAAGGAAAGTTCCTTTTTTTTTTTTGCGGTACGCGGGCCTCTCACTGTTGTGGCCTCTCCCGTTGCAGAGCACAGGCTCCGGACGCGCAGGCTCAGCGGCCATGGCTCACGGGCCCAGCCGCTCCGCGGCATGTGGGATCTTCCCGGACCGGGGTACGAGCCCGTGTCCCCTGCATCGGCAGGAGGACTCTCAACCACTGCGCCACCAGGGAAGCCCGAAAGTTCCTTTTATTGATGAATTTATACGATAGTATGAGAGATAAACAAGAGAATAAAAGTTCTAGAGCAACTTTACAATAACTATGCTATAGATGACCACAAGGTACTGTAGGAGCTCAGAAGTGGAGCCGCACCTCATTTAAAGTAGGGGTGGGCACTTTGAGATAAGGGATAGGAGAAGTTTTCCAAAGACAGTTGAATTCCAAAGAGAAATTAGCCAGCTAGAGAAGAGGAAAGGGCACAAAGGAAACTGTGAACTCAAAGGAGATTGGTCTGGCACAATAATGGGGTGCAGGTGGCAGAACTGCAAGATATTTAATGATAGAGAAGTAAGCATAAACCGAATAATGAAGAATTATGAATGCCAGGATTCAGAGTTTAACATTGATCATGAAGGCTAGGGACTTCCCTGGTGGTCCAGTGGTAAAGAATCCACCTTCCAATACAGGGGACACGGGTTTGATACCTGGTCGGGGAACTAAGATCCCCCATGCCACGGGGCAACTAAGGCTGCGCACCACAAGTACTGAGCTCGCAGGGCTCAACTAGAGAGCCTGCTTGCCACAAACCACACAACCCACGTGCTCTGGAGCCCCCGCACCACAACTAGATAGAGAAAACACGCATGCCACAACTAGAGAGAAGCCCGCGCGCCGCAGTGAAGAGCCTGCGCACCGCAACGAAAAGATCCCACATGACTCAACCAAGATCCTGCATGCCGCAACCAAGACCTGATTCAGCCAAAATAAATTAATTTATTATTAAAAAAAAAAACTGTATCACGAAGGCTATTAGAAGCCAATGGAGACTTTAAGAAGGAGACTTAGACTTATCAGACTCATATTTTGGAAGGACTATTCCAGCATAAGTGTGAAGAATACATAGCAGGAAAATGAGACCAGTGATAAAAAGATAAATTAGGAGCCAACTGCAAGATTCCTGGTGATGCAGGTTTTTATGACTCTGGAAGTGTGGTAGCGGCTGTGAGCATAAAAAAGAGGGGATAAACCCAGGAGTTAAGAATAGTACTGATTTCTTGGGCTTCCCTGGTGGTGCAGTGGGTAAGCATCCACCTGCCAATGCAGGGGAGACGGGTTCGAGCCCTGGTCCAGGAAGATCACACATGCCGCAGAGCAAAAAAGCCCAGGCGCCACAACTACTGAGCCTGCACTCTAGAGCCTGTGAGCCACAACTACTGAGCCTGTGTGCCACAACTACTGAAGCCCATGCACCTAGAGCCCATGCTTCTCAACAAAGAGGAGCCACCACACTGAGAAGCCTGCACACTGCAAGTAAGAGTAGCCCCCACTCACCACAACTAGAGAAAGCCCGCATGCAGCAATGATGACCCAATGCAGCCAAAAAGTAATTAATTAATTAATTAATTATTTAAATAAAAAGAAGTAATGAGACCTTGCTAAACACTGTGGGCATTCTGAGGTCTCAGAAAGGCCATGCTTAGAAGTAGGGCTTTTCCAGTTCTAAAGTAAAGATTGCTCTAGATCCATCCTAATAAAACCTAAAATAAAAATTACTGTTTATCAAGCAAAGTTGCCAGTAAATTAATTCACCTCTCAAAGGGTCAACACTCTTTAAAGAAAGACAACATAATCCAGATTCTCCACATGTATCTTCCGCAACGTCAAGTATACAATCAAAAATTATAATACATATGAGGCAGCAGGAAAATGTGACACATGACTCCCACTCCCCTAAGAAAAAGCAGTAGAAACAGAATAAGAGATTACAAAAATGTTAGAATGACCAAACAAGCATTTTAAAACAAGTGTTATAAATATATGTTCAAAGATTAAAAGGAAAATATGGACATAATGAGTGGAGAGATGGAAGATCTCAACTGATAAATGGAAACTCTAAAAAATACTGAAATTAATTTTGGACCACAAAATTACCATATTTCTAATAGGGCGAAAATTTGCCAGCTGGTCTTAACAGCAGATTGGACTCTGCAGAAAAAAAAAACCCAGTAAATTTGAACACAGGTCACTAGAAACTGAAGCACACAGAGAGGAAAAAAAAACAAGTCTGTGACCTGTAGAAGATTATCAAGAAGTCTAGCACATAAGCAGAATTCAGAAGAAGAAGAGATTGGGCAGAAAAATATTCAAATGAATTATGACTAAAGTTTTTCCAAATTTAATTTAAAAAATCAACCCACAAAGCCAGGAAACTCAATAAGACATTGATATTCTAAATGCTGAAATGTTAGAGGCAATCAAGAAAAACAAGACCTATGCAAAGGAATAGCAGTAAGAATGGTCATTGACATCTCCTTAAAACTAGTGCAAGCCAGAGACAATGGAGTGGAATCTGTAAAGCACTGAAAGAAAAAACTATCAATCTAGAATTTCATTTATGCTTTCCCAAAAAATTCTTCAGAAATGAAGGCAAAACAAATACATTTCAAATAAACAAAAGTTAAGGAACTTTTTTTTTGTAAGCAAACCTGTACTGCAAGAAATCATAACGGAAGTTCCTTAAGCTGAAATGAAATGAGACAGGACAAAAACTCAAACTTATATCAAGGAATGAAAAGCACTAGAAATGGTAGATGTTTAGGCAAGTATATAACAGTTTTGTTCTTGTTTCTTAATATCTTCAAAAGATAATTTATCTTTTAAAAGAAAGAGTGATAACGAATGTGGAGAATCTCATAATGTAATATTTCTACATGTTCATTATTAGATGGTACACAAGTGACACTCCATATATTCCAGAAATATTTTCCTTGCTGTGTTATGAAAACAATTCAATACATTAATCTTATTTTTCAGTAATTAGTAATTTTAGCTTGAACTGAAGATTATGCAGAAGAAACAAACTTATGACAAGGGACAGTCATCAGTATGAGCCACGTCTGGTTCAAATACATGAAACTTCACAGATAATTCATTCTTTGCTAATGTTAATGGCTCTACTGTTCCCTTGAAGGAAAAATTAAAAGTTGCGTTCTAATAAATAAATAAATAAAACAGATAACTGCAATGGCACAATAATTTGGAAAGGATTAAGTGTAAGTATAATATCTAATATTCTTAAATTATACATCCTATGATATTATGTTAGTTCCAAGTATACTGTTATAAGTTAAGGATGCATATAGTAAACCCTAAGGAAACCACACACACACAAAGAAAGAGTTATAAGTGAAAAGCCAAGAGAAGAGATACAATGGAATACTTATAAATACTAAATTAATCCAGAAAAAGGAAAGGGGGAAAAATGAACAAAGAACAAACGAGACAAATAGAAAATGAAAAAATGAGTGGTAGACAAGTGGTAGACAATAATTATATTAAATATATTAGTACTGAGCATATAAATTAAAAGCAGAGATTGTCAAGCACAGTAAAAAAGTAAAATCAAAATATACTCTTTTTAAAGGAAATGTCATTGAAATAAGTAGGTACAGAACATTAAAAGTAAAAGAATGGGAAAAATAATATTATGAAAACATATTAATGATTCTCCTTGAGTCATTAATAGAACAATCAGTTGGGGGGAAAAAAGTAACTACATGGAAGATTTGAACAATAGCAGCTACCAACTTAAACTAATTGGTCTAAGTTGGTTTAAACTAATTGTAGAACACTACATTCAACAATGGGAGAATATACATTCTTTACAAATAACTGTAAAGTATTCACCAAGATAGGGCATATGCTAGACCTTATAGACTGCCACAGTTTCAAGGATGCTGGCAGAAGACATAACAGTCCAGGGTCAGAGATAAAGAACTTTATTACTCATGGCAATAGCTAAAGCTAGAGTATCTCACAGGATATCACAAAAAGGGTCAGATGATAATTGTATACATGGTGGAGTGTATTTACAGGAGAGGAGCCCTGAGTTTAGGGAACCCAAATCTTTTTATAATAGGCAGTAAGCCTGCCTGACCTTTCCCTAGGAGGGAGACATTACTTTTATTATATTTATTGTACTAGGCAATAAACAAGCCTGGCTTTTACTCTAGAGGGAGACACTATCTCTTATCCTTGAAAAGATATTCCAGAGAAAAGGCCATCAGTACTTCTGCTCACAAGACATACAGAAATGCAAGGGACCATACAGATGTCTTTTCTAACAGTGTATTGGCATAAATTTAGGCAAACAGATGAATGTAATAGAATAAAGTATCCATAAAGAGATACACACATTTGATCAATTGATTTTCCATACAGGTGCCAAAATAATTCAATAAGGGCAGAAACGTCTTTTCAACAGATGATGGCAAAACAACTAGGTACATGGAAAAAAAGGACCTCTTGCCCTACTTCACACGATACACAATGATTAATTAGAGATGGATTTCTGACCTAAATGTAAAAGCTAAACTTCCAATGAAAATATATGAGAAATTCTTTGTTATTGATACTATGGAATAGGCAAAGATTTCTTAGGACAGAGAAAGCACTAACCACATGCAAAAATAGAATGACCTCATAATTTTAAACTTCTGCTCATCAAAAGACACTATTTAAGAAAATGAATAGGCAGGACATAGATTGAGAGAAAATACTTGCAACAAGTATATGTGTTAAAGGACTTGTATGAACAGAAAACTAGTTTGTACATAGATCAGGAGTTTTTTGAGTCAGTACATTAGAAGGACAACGGGCAAGACAGAAGAGAGTACTGCCTGGGTGTTTGAAGTCTTGAATCACCAGGTGTAGACTGGATAGGAAAAAAGTAAGAAAAAGAATTTGATATATTGGAAGACAATTAAGCAGTCATTTGACTAGAGATATTAATGCTTTCTGAAAGCAATTATAGATACAAGAAAAGAATGAGGATGGAGGAAAAGGAGGCAATAATCAGAAAGAGCATTACTTGGAATTTAAAATTTCAGACGTAGAGCAGACCTAGGAAATAGTGAAATAAAATGGATATTACTGATACCAAGGCACAAGTCAACACCTGACAACAGGATGCTGAAAATCAGTGAAGTAATAATGGCATGGGGTTATTGACGGGATGATGTCAAGCCCTGAGGAGGAAAGGAAGCCAGTGAGCCAGGTGCCAAAGCTTTCCATGATTATGGATTAATGAGAAAGTCAGCAGTTAAGAGTGACCAGAGGAGAGTGAGGGTAACTTGTTTATAATGGCATAATGGACACATATGCTATGCATGGTTAGACATTTTCATATTAAATTTTCACAGTACCCCTATAATATTATTACCTTATCCTCATCTCACAGATGATTAAGTAATTTGCTCCAGGTTATAGAGTTTGTGAATAACAGAGCTCGATTCAAAACCATATCTGCTTGAATGAAAAGTTAGTATCCTTTCTACCATGTCATACTCACAGCAGATAACCTGGGCTATAAGTGAGAGGGTATGTGAAGGAACAATGGTGCTGGTCAGGGAGGGACTAGAGGGTCAAAAATGCGGACGATTTACTCTCAGCCTGAGTAGGACCAAAAGCGCCTACTACTGAGAGGGTTGAGAGAGCTGAGAAGAGATCTTTTACCTTCAAAAAACAGCAAGGTAGCAGTTAATTTAATCTGGGTGATGAACTGTTCTACAAAGACCTTGGGTGTATAAGAGAGGTTTTTGTGATTCTTAGGGTCTACCATGGACCACTGAAGAACTTATTACTCCAAACCTAAATCGAAATTTTTTTAATAATTAGGTCTGTTATTTATAATTTTTTTATTCTTTTTTCTTTTCTTCAAGCTCACAGTTCTTACTTCTTACAGTTGCCAATATCTTTGCATGTAGAAGCTCCTCTCTCCTCTCCTAACGTGTTTCTCCTAACCTAGGAAAGGATTATAAGCCAGATAGCCAAGCTTATTAAAATCATAGGCTATATAAAGCTTAGTAAAAATATGTGCTACATAAGAACAAATTGTTTCTGACAGAGGCCCTGAGAAAGCCTTCTATAAATGAGGAGCAAGAGCTTCTGTTTAAGTGATCTATTTTTGTTTATTTTTAGTTTCAAGCTATGTTACGGGTGGGTGAGGTTGCTGGCTAACTAAATTCCAGTAGGTAAGGTCTTGCTATACAGAAGCAGAATAATAAAATTATTAAATATAATTTGTTTAAATATTATTTAATTAAACTTTAGTAAATGTTAAATGAATTATACTAAAACTTTTTCAATTATAAGTCTTCTTTTTGGCCTATATATTTGTTCATCATTTGGAAGGTAAAGATATTTTTAATGAGCCAAGATCTAATTCAAACAAAATGAATTTGTTTTGGGCAACTGCTGACAGCATCATTGGATCTTTGAGCTGAGCCTGGAGCTCACTGGATTGAAAATGGTGGTATCATAAAAACAAATATCATATGTTAACGCATATATGTGGAACCTAGAAAAATGGTACAGATGAACTGGTTTGCAGGGCAGAAATAGAGACACAAATGCAGAGAACAAATGTATGGACACCAAGGGGGGAAAGTGGCAGGGTGGTGGTGGTGTGATGAATTGGGAGATTGGGATTGACATGTATATACTAATATGTATAAAATGGATAACTAATAAGAACCTGGTGTATAAAAAAATAAATAAAATAAAATTCAAAAAAAATACTTAATAAGCTTTCCTGAATATGCAAAACAAGCACTTTCACCTATTTCTGGAAAGCTTACAGCATTGCAGAAAGCAAAATCAGGAGACAATAAACATACACCGGTGGTAAAAAAAAAAAAAGAAAGAAAATTGCGGTATCATAATTTATAATGTGAGAATAGACTCAGAATGAGGCATAAGAAGGATAGAACAGATTTATTAAACTCTAGGTCCACATATCTTGTGGTAACTTCTGAGAAACCAGAAATTCTATTTGTCCATACGTATTATCTTTCTGCATAACACAGACTGTCATCAGACCATTTTAAGCTACACAGTAAAAGTCCACTGGCCTAAACTATTCATGTCTTTGGGAAAGCTTAAATGAGACATATTTCTGTAATGTTTGGGTTTTATATAATGAACATGTATTATTCCTGTGCTCAGAAAGAACAAAGTATGATAAAAAAAATTTTTAAAGTATGAAAAATTTATATAGAATTTGCTAGTTGTTCAAATTACACTGGAATAAAATTGAAGTTCTACTAATCCAGAAGTGTTTAATAAACTAATTATTGAAGCAAGTGGTGTTTATCACAAGAGCTAACTCTAAACTACTGTGTGGGCTCCAGCAAATCAATCTAAGTGCCTGCTATATTTTTCTACATATACCTTAAAAAGAGGATCCAGAAAAATTAAATCCCTCTCGACACGTGGGTGAGAAGTTGATCTGTGTACTTAGTTCCCGCTTCTCCATTCTGTGGCCACTGAATAAAGCTGTACTGTGTCGATCTCAAAAAAGAAGAAGGAGAAGGAGAAGGAGAAGGAGAAGGAGAAGGAGAAGAAGAAGAAGAAGGAGAAGAAGAAGAAGATCCAAGGCTATTTTTAAAAGAAAAAATAAAATCGACATAAATAAAGACCATCCCTGTCCTTTCTGTGGAGGACATAAGAAAGGCAAGGTTTATAATCCCACCAACTTTTGTTTGGTAAAACTTGTATATGAAGGTAGGAGGACAGAGAGAATGGATGCCATGGGCTTTCCTTTTTTCCTCTCTTTTATCCTTCTGACTGTTCCCTGGCATACTGACAAATCATCAGATTCTTCCATCAAAGTTCTAATATAGACAGCATTTGCCTTTATTTTTAAGACCATCATCACCTACAAATGAAAGAACTGTTAACTTGCTTATGTTATCTTTTTTCCAGCTCCTCAAGAATATGAAGGAAATTGAGTTAAGAAACAGGCATTTTTTTCCCTACATTTCATAGAACAAGCCTATATAATTTATAAACAAACCAAACTGTCAGTTGCTTTTAACTCATTATTTAGGTAGAAAACAGTTGTTTGAGGTAGTTGCTGCTTTTAATTTTTTTAAATCGCATCTGTAACAAGTTCAAGGTAATTTTGAATTCCAGGTTTGATTCAGTAATCAGCTGAATGAATTTTCAGTTGAAATTCTAAAGAACTGTATGAATAAATGTTACTGTTTTTTTTCTCTTTTGAATATGTGTTATATTTAAATTTGAATTTGAAATCTTGGGCACTTCATACATGAAGTTATAGAGATTATATGGTAATCAACATATTTAAGTTTGTATTTCCTAACTGTGTGCAGTTATGTTTACATGCAGAATATAAAGTAGAGGGCCTTCTAAGAAGGCGTTATAAGTAAATTTAACCTTGAAAAATGAATTTTCTCTTCAACTATGCTATATCCTCTCGTTAATGTTTACAGTATTCATAGAAGAATTGCTAGAGAATGTGCTGGAGAATCTAGGGAAATGTTTAAAAAAATAAGCTTAAAAAATATAAAAAATAAAAATAAAAAAATAAGCTTAACATTTAACATTGCCTATGTTATATTGATTTTCTTAGTGGAAGTTTCATAAAGCCAAATTGCCTGTCCATGTTTTCCAGCATGTAGTATTTGAAAAAAATTATCCCACTGGAAACAATAATAAATGAATTTTCCTATAATTACCCTGGCCACAACCACTTAGTCTAGCTGCACTAGCATGAATGTTGGTGCAAGGCCCAGGAGGTCGGTACAAAATCAAACCTCAACAACTACAGCAACAGGCAGGAGCAGGCATGGGAAAATTAGAATCCTAAAATTAGATTCTTTCTTTCACATGGGCAGAACAAATAACTGCTCACAAAGTTTGACTTAGAATCATGGAATGTTACAGCTTATGGTAAATCTGAGGACCAAACAGATGAGTGCAGCGATTAATTATTAATTGCTCCTCCCACACTCTCTGTTTTCCTACTCACCATCTCGCCACTTGGGCCACTCTATGGAAGGGCCCTCACTGTTTTTTGATTACCAACAGTGGAGTAACCGAAACTCTCAAACGCTCATTTTGTTAAGATCAAAAGCCTTGAGCCAAGAGTAAGGCAGGAAAGATCGAAAAGGTGTATCATAAGGTATGTGCTTTCTCCACCCTTCTACAGCCCATCTAAAGGCCTGTTTGACCTTTATTGTTGCTATCGTTATCTCAGTGTACCACAGTCTTCATATCCCCCCAGTGATGGTTTGTGCTGAGCGTGAGGCCTGGGGTGCTGGAGGGCTTCTCTCAGTGTTCCCATTCCACCCTCAGACTTCATCCGTCCCTGCACACCTGCACCTCAGAGGGCATTTCTCTCCAAACACTGGCCCCCTGCCTCAGCAGGAGACTGCTGTTGCTTATTGGGGGTGGTTTTGATTCTTCTAGTCTAGCCCCCAAATTAGGCAGTCTGTGCACCTGGGCCTTGGGGATGGGGCCTTTGCAGTGCTCCTGCTTCTCTCCCCATGGCAACCAGACCTTCCCTTGTTTCTGAGGCTCCAAGAACAGCTCTCTCTGGTCTCCCTGCCCTACCCTAATCTTTCTTGTGAGCATCCAGGGTAAGCCTATGGAGAAGAGTTTGGAAAAGACTGTGAATTCCCCTCATGAGCCGGGCTTCCAGTTATCCTAAACTGATATGCTAGCCCACACATGGCCTATAGGAATTTACTGGCGTTTTAGCTGATTTCTTCTTAGCTGCTTCCCTGAAGGCCACCTCTTCCTCCTTTGCTCTGCTAAAAGTAAAAGAGTTTGTATGTCCCATCCCTCCTCAAAGGGGTTTATCACTCTTTGAGATTCAGTTGCCTTAGCTGCCTTGCAACTTGGTTCTCTGATAGGTTTAAGAAAAGATAGGCTCTTTTAGACTATCTGGATTATTCCTGTTGTTAGTATAGAGACAACATTTTTTTGTGTGTGTGTGGTACGCGGGCCTCTCACTGCTGTGGCCTCTCCCGTTGCGGAGCACAGGTTCTGGACGCGCAGGCTCAGCGGCCATGGCTCACGGGCCCAGCCACTCTGCAGCATGTGGGATCTTCCCGGACCAGGGCACGAACCCGTGTCCCCTGCATCGGCAGGCAGATTCTCAACCACTGCGCCACCAGGGAAGCCCAAGGCAACATTTTTTTGTGTGTGGCTTTCCCTGTCCTAAACAAAAGTAGAACTTGTAGTCTCTCATTACTGTCCAAAAAACATCCTTTAAAATTCCTTAAACTTTAAAAAATCAATAATCTCAGTGAAATGAAAGAAAATGAGAACCAACAGTGCTTTTGCCTACAGCAATTTCTCTGGCTTTCTCCTCCAAGGGTTGGGAAAACAGATTGCCTTAGGCCCAATATCTGCCTGGTGAGCTCTGAAAGAATGGTATGGGATGTGTTCCCTAAAGCTTCTCACACATAGGGCTACAGAACTCAGGGTCCTGATCACTCAGTGTTATGGACTGAATGTTTATGTTGCCCTAAAATTTTTGAAGATGGGGGTTTTAGGTTGGTAATTAGGGTTAGATGAGGTCATGAGGGTAAGGCCTTCATTATTAGTGCCCTTACAGGAAGAGACGCCAGAGAAGCTTGCTCCCCCATTTCAAGCACACAGAGAAGAGGTAATGTGAGCACACAGCAAGATGGCAACCACCTACAAGCCAAGAGAAGAGACTTCAGAATGAAGCCTACCTTGCCAGCACCTTGATCTTGGTCTTCACAACATCCAGAACTGTGAAAAATACATGTCTGTATCAAAGCCACATAGTCTACAGTACTTTATTATAGCAGCCTGAGCACAGACACCTAGTATTGAACAGTCTAGAATTATCTGAGAGATATTTCTTAGACAAGTGAAAACTGTTGTGGTTTGTCACTGGAGTGTGGCGATCTCTAATCCAGAGAGGTTTTAGTTATGGGGTGGCTTTTTTTGTAGCCCCAGCATGGGCTTGTGTGGGTGAAACAAACCATGTGAAGAGTTACAAAGGATGGACCTGTGTGATCTGAAGATCCAAAGTCACTCCTGTAGGATGGACAAGAAAGAGGGCAGCAACGTCTTCAAAGGCTCTGAATAAAACACACGTTTTTCCAGATAGAGTACCCTAGTAGGGACTTCCCTTTTCTGTATCTTTCCTTTGCATACCTGAAGGTCTTCTTTTTAATTTAACTTATTCATCTAACAAATATTAGTGTTTACCATGTGCCAGGCACTGCCCTGGAAGGTTGGAATATATCAGAACGCAGAACAAAGAGCCCTACATCTAGTATGCAGTTTTCATTCTAGCAATGGGAGACAGAATTAAACAATATATGAGATACATATGTAGATGATATAAAATAAGGAAATTTATAGGTGCTACAGAAAAAAAAGAAAAAGTAAAGGGAGTCAGAAGTGGTGTGGGTGATAAGTTACAGTTTTAAGTAGGGTAATCAGTATAGACTCCAGTGCAAAGGTGGCATCTGAGCAAATAATTCACTGAGGTAAGGGAGCTAGCCAGGCAGATAACTGGGGAAAGAATGTTCCCAGCAGAGGGAGCAGCCCACAGAACGGCCCTGGGTGAGAACATGCTCAGTGTGTTCCAAGAACAGTACAAAGACCAGCAAAGAGGAGAGTAGTGGGAGTGAATGTTAGAGAGGCAAGGGACGAGTTGGCAAGTCATAAAATTACAAGTAGCAGGGCTTATCTGTACATATTGTTTCTAAGCTCCATGCTGAATGCCCCTCCTATTGCTGAATGATCCCTCTCCTTTTGTATCTGGCTTCTTAAACAAAGAAGACTCTTATAATGTTCATGCTGGGCATCACCAGACAGGGGTTGATTGGAGGGAGGCAATAGTTCAGTCCCAGATTAATAATGCAGCAGTTAATAGAACAGTTGTTACCGGATCATTGAAACAGGTCCCAGTCTAGATGATCAATAAGTAAAATGATTTTAAAAATTCAGTATCATTAGTAATCACCAAGATATAATTTCCTACTATTAATATAGATTATTTCTATAAAATCTAGTTGGACATACTGTTATTTAGTATTATCAAAGATGGGGAAATAGAAACTCTCCAATCAGGTAATTGGAAGCATAAATAGGTTACAACTTTACTGAATGGCAATTTGGCAATACATTAGCAGCTCCCTTAACTGGCCTCTTTTTTTGCTGTATGCGGGCCTCTCACCGCTGTGGCCTCTCCCGTTGCGGAGCACAGGCCCCGGACGCGCAGGCTCAGCGGCCACGGCTCACGGGCCCAGCCGCTCCGCGGCACGCAGGATCCTCCCAGACTGGGGCACGAACCCGTGTCCCCTGCATCGGCAGGCGGACTCTCAACCACTGCACCACCAGGGAAGCCCTGGCCTCTTTTTAACCAGTTTTCTGAGTTAACCAGAACCCACTGTTCTCTCTACAAAGCACACTGTCTAATACCATCTGCACACTGAATGCTTGAAGCTAAGGGGCTTCTCTCAAAACTACCTAAGTACTGCTGCTTTCTCAATGTTTAGTAACCAAAGGGGTTTATCAAGAGGATTATGTTTTCTCTAAACTTATCATTTCAGTTCTAGTCATTATCATAATTGTTATTTATTAAATATTATATAATCTGATGAAATGAAAATGATTTTTTTTCAGTGGGAACCATGTGCTTTGAAATGACTCAATGAATATACATTTTTTAAAGAAAAATAATTGCTGTCAAATCAGATGTGGGTGAATCAAATGCAAAAGAAATTGTAAAAATTTTGAAAAGCTGCTTTTCAAGTGTTTTAAGTTCTCTCTCCATTTTAAGCAAAGTGAAACTAGAATCATAAATGATTTATTAATTATAGTTGTGATTTATGGAAAAAAAGGTGGTTCAGAGTTCCAATCAATAAAATGTACTGTAAACAGAAAACAAAACAAACAGACAAAACTTTGGCCCAAAATTAAAATGCTGGCACATGGAAGTACATAAAGCAAGTAAAGTAAATAAGGTATGTATGTATCATTTTAATGGATTTCCTGCCTTCAACAATTTCTTTCAACTAGCCTATCACTCACAGGCAACAGGGCTTCAAATGTATAGGTCAAAACCTTAAAATCATATTGTCACATTAGCAGTCTAATAATGAGAAAACATCAGACAAATACAAACTGAGGGACATTCTAAAAAATAACTAGTACAGTTCAAAAGTGTCAAGGTCATGGAAAACAATTTGAAAAAGATGAGACAGAGTAACTAAATGCAACATAGTTTTATGGATTGGAATCTGGAACAGAAAAAGAAAGATGTTAATGCTGAAGCTCAGTTTAATATTTACCAATGTTAATTGCTTAGTATTGGTAAATGTGCCATGGTTATGTAAGATGTACATTAGGGGAAGCTGGCTGAACAGTATATAGGAATTTTCTGTACTATCTTTGCAACTCCTGTGTAAATCTAAAATTATTCAAAATAAAAATTTTTTAACTGTATGGGAAAAATCCCCTTTACCCAGTTCCAGAAATTCTACTGCTGATGGCTTACTCTAAGGAAATAATTTAAGATGTATGCAAAGGTTTAGCCATAAGCTGTTAATTGAAAATAACTTAAATGTACAAAATAGGTGATTGATTAAATATAATTATGTATTACAATCAATAGCATATTTCCTAGCTATTAAAATACTATTTTAGAAGTATTTTTAATTATATGGAAAAAATATTTATTATATAATATTAAGTGAAAACAAAGGAGATTTGAAACTAGGCTGTAGAGTACGAACTCATTTGTATGTGTGATTATATATACACTCCCACAGAATGCACAAACACACACACACACACACACACACACACACACACAAGCATGCACAGAAAAAATCTTTGGAGGGCCAAAGATTTTAATAAGGGTTATTGCTAGATTTTGAGATCAATGTTGCTTTATTTTCCCCAAATTTAAAAATGTATTGCATTTTATGATTTAACTATGTCCAATGAACTTCAATTTTTTTTCTTTCTTCCTTTTTTTAAATGCCCAATGCAGAGGTAGAACTTTCTATTTTTTTCTTTCTCTTCTTCTTCCCTTTCTCTCTCTCTCCTTCCCTCCTTCTCCCCCTCTCTTACCCTTCCTTCCTTTCTCCCCTCCTTCCTTCTTAAGGTAAACTACTGATATTATCAATATCTTTGAAACTGCCTGAGGGAACTACATTTGCATAAGATTAGTGGCTTCCTGGGATACAAAAGTACAGGAGCTCTAACCACTTTGCCCCAAGATTCAAGATTACTGAAATTTGTTAGGATATATTAGGATAACCCCAACAGAAGCCCAGTGACAAGGAAAGGCAAAAAAAAAAAAAAAAAAAGCCATGGAAATAAAGTCACCACAGAGGCAGGAAAAGATAGTACCAGATGGCATCTCTGACAGAAGATAGGTTCTACATAGAGGAACCTATCCCAAATCAGTCTTGCCACAGGCAGGCTGTGTCTTCCTGAAGTAATTATGTGAATGAATCTAAAACGCTAGAATATAAGGGCCCCAGGGTAATTTTACCATGAAACACCTTTGTCCTAGTGCAGCACTGAGGAAGGTGTTGGGGAGTAAGACGATCCTTCTTTGAAGTCTTAAACAATCAGTGAACAATAAATAATCTGCGCTGACTGATGCAGAAGCTGCTGGAGCATAAAGTTCATCCTAAACGTCATCTTCACAGACACCAGCCGTTCTAAATGATTACCGGACTTCTGGTTGTCGCCAGCTTCAGCTGCAACATTACAAGGCAGCAGCACAGCGCTGGAGCAGGTAGTGGCTTTTTTACAAGCAACCAACATCTGTTGGCAGTTTTGAAGTCCGCCAGCTCAAGGGGTGGCGTTGCCAGATTTAGCAAACTAAAATATGGGACTCCCAGTTAAATGTGAATTTCAGAGAAACAATAAACAGTATTTTAGTACAAGGTTTCCCAAATGTTGCTTGAGACCTACTTATAATAAAAAGATATATATATATATAATTGTTTATCTGAAACTTCATTCAATTGGAAATCCTGTATTTTATCTGACAACCCCACCAAAATGATGAGTCCAAATCCCCACTGTAACAAGGTAAGCATATATTACTTCTCATTTTTCTAACTTAAAATGTTACTAAATAAAATAATATAATGGGAAACATTTCTGTTGGATTTTGTTTGTAGTAGCTCTCATGCCTTAGCAGGCTGATATTATAAAGAAGAGAAAACAAGGGAGGAGGCAGCTGGCCTCAGGCACTCTTCTATTAAGGCATCCTATTACCCTTGAGCTAGAAGTCTCTACAGATTGGACTGAAGGAAGAATTTTCAGCCACAGGAATTATTTATTTATTTTTGGCTGTGTTGGGTCTTCATTGCTACCCGCGTGCGGGCTTTCTCTAGTTGCAGTGAGCGGGGGCTACTCTTTGTTGCGGTGCACGAGCTTCTCATTGCAGTGGTTTCTCTTGTTGCGGAGCATGGGCTCTAGGCGCGTGGACTTCAGTAGTTGTGGCATGTGGGCTTCAGTAGTTGTGCAGGCTTCGTTTCTCCACGACATGTGGGATCTTCCCCGACCAGGCTTGAACCCGTGTCCCCTGCATTGGCAGGCTGATTCTTAACCACTGCACCACCAGGGAAGCCTCTAGCCATAGGAACTATGTTAGGCATTGTTTGCAAGAAATATAAAAGCAATAAAGCTGGCAAGAAGACAGGAACAAGGAGGACTGGTCCTTGGAATATGAAAAGGAGTTTGGGAGGGAGATGAGTGTCAGGGAGAGAAATTGGATTTCTTGCTAACCTGCTATCTAAGTAGGTAAAGTCAAATATAACACTTGGAAACGTGGTTCACTGCTGGGAGAAGTTATTCACACCTCAACTGTAATTTGGGACACCCGGAACTGCATCTGCAAGAATCATTTGTCACTTCGGCAGTAAAGAATAATGATTATTAAGAAACAAAAGAAATAAGCCAAGCTTTTGAAGTCAGGAACTCAGGCAAGAAAAGTGACAGAAATCAGATAGGTTACTGATGTCAATCAAGGCAAGCAAATCTGGAATCTACAAAACTGTTATGATCAACACCCCTGCCATAAGGACATGGAAGAAGAGCCTAATTGCAAGGCTGGAAGTATTTGAGTTCTTAATATTTCCTGCCAAAGGCGGAAGATGGTGGACAAACTCAGGACTCCCTGGGGCTGCAGGGGACTGCAGGGACATTAGAATAGTTACCCTTGTGTTCCTACCGTCTAGGCCTTTCTTGCCATATAAATCATTCAAACTGTTTGGAAAGAACTGATATTACAACTAGAGTCCTAACATAAGATATAGGTTAAACAAAGTTATTAAGCTTTCTTCAGTAACAAAGGATACAGCCCTTTTGCACTAATCCTCCTTGCAACCGTGATTCTATTTGCAATACAGTGAATAACTAAGTGCTTAATAAATGCTTTTTGATGGGAATGAGAATGTTTTGAATGGTAACAGAAGGGCCAGAAGGAGACTTGAAGGGAAAATTGACTGCCACCCATACAAAGGCCAACTTGACAGAAAAAGTCAGCTGGGCAAATATTTGACTTACTGTACTTGTTTCTATCTGTCTTTGTCCCAAAAAGTTTTAAGAGGGCTTAGCTGGGCAAATGTGTTCTTGCTTGGTAGCCTAGCAAAGGGCACACATGATGGGAATGAGTTATCCCTTTCTAGTTATGCTGCGTTTTCTTCAGCAAGGGTGCAGTTCCTTCTGGGATGGGTAAATCCAATTAAACAATTACTAAGTCTCCACGTTACATTCCATCTATAAATATGTTCTTCATATTTGTTCCTCAGTACGTTATTTGCTAGGAAATATTAAAAGACTTTAAATCAACTGTTAAATTATAGAAATTAATTTGCTTAAGCATTTCTCAGGTCCTACTATGTACAAGGACCTTTGCTTTGTGTTAAAAAAATATTTTTTGGTGGAACCAAGCAGTCCATCTTCTAGGCAAATAATTAAGAAGTTCATGAACATTGTCAAAAGTGGCAAAAAATGGAAGCAACCCAAAACTTCATCAATAGTAAAACTGATAAATAAATTGTAGAATATTCATACAATGAAATATTATTCATCAATGAAATGAATAAATGCAACCTGTTCTCATCAACATGAGTGAATCTGAAAATCATTTGGCTGAAATCATGGACAAATTCATGCAGTATGACTCAATTGGTATAAAGTTTAAGATTTGGGGAAACTAAACAATATAATAATGTCAAAGGATAGATATCTAGGTGGCAAAATTATAAAGAAAATCAAGGGGAATAAAAATTTAGGATAGAGGCTACTTCTGTTTCAGAGGTAAAAGAGATACATTTGGCAAGGTGTCTCTGAAGGGCTGATACTGTCCTATTTCCTAAGGCTGGGTGGTGGGTACAGAGATATTTATTTTACTATTATTTAAACATTACATATAGGTTTTATACACTTCTTTGTATGTATGATATATTTCAAAGATTATTTTTAAAACAGAGGTTTAAAAAATAATTGAAGGGGAAGCCCCTAAGGGATATTTTTTTCTATTTGGATATCTCAGAAATACCAAGTCTATAAAACATATTTTAATTAACTACTATATGTAACATAGATAGCTAGTGGGCACATGCTGTATAGCGCAGGGAGCTCAGGTCTGTGCTCTGTGATGACCTAGATGGGTGGGATGGTGGGGGGGAGGGAGATCCAAGAGGGAGGGGATATATGTATACATATAGCTAACTCACATCACTGTATAGCAGAAACTAACACAACATTGTTAAAGCAATTATACTCCAATAAAAAAAATTTTTTAATTAAAAAAAAGAGCTTTCTCTAGGTTTTTATAAGTATTCAGATGTTGATGTACAATGGGCAATTTAGATGATCACTATTATGGAAGGGATGTGGAGAAATGAAGAATATCTCTAAGAATATATGTTCTCCATCTTTGGCTTTAAGATAGTCAAATCTTGTTAAATAAGAAACCGTATTTATGTTTAGGATAAATTTAAATAGAGACAATGAATTAACTGAGATGACATCATACTATACATGACTATGATATCTATTAGCTGAGAGTAATCAATTGAATGCCAAACAAAATTAAGCCTCAAAACCAACTGGATGAGTCAACGATCCTATTATACAGATGGTGAGACTTTGATACAGAGCTAGCCAGTATTAAAAATATAATATTTGTGTTTTTTAAAAATTTTTATTAGAGCACTTAATTCAGAGACAAGGTTTTCTTTTGTAGTGAAAAAAGAAAAAATAATTTTTAAATATATTTACCAAAGCAAAGGTAATGGAATTGGAATTGTTTTACCTGGAGAAAAAAACCCTAAAAATCAATTGATGGCTGGCCTCAGACCCATGAAGGGTTTATACAGGAGAACCCTGAGCAGATGTTTCCTGTGTCTGGAGAAGAATAAACAAGAGACATTGTATTTAAGTTGAACAGGAGTAGATAGATAGATAGATACATACATACATACATACACAGACATATATACATGTCCATTAATGTATGTTTGTTGTTTGTAAATACATAAATCTGGAAGGATATGTAACAATGGTTAATCGGAATTTACTTCTGAGGAATAGCATCAGGAGAGAGTCAGACTTGGGATATGAATCTTTAACTTTCTATACTTCTGTATTATATGATTTTTTTAAATTAACAAAGTATTACTTTTTACTTTTCTAATTTAAATTGTTAATAAAGAAAAAATTGGGATTGGGTTGGACAGCATGGTAGCTCTGATATTGAGTCTGTTATCCTTGTTACCCTATTATCCCTCCAACTGGAAATAAAGGACTCTTAACCATAAGAATTGTCTTAGTCAAGCATAATTTAGTTGTAGGAAATAGAAATTCACTTGAGCACGCTTAAGTAAAATGATTCCAGAGGACAGGAGTATATCTGGGATGGTCAGGAAATGGAAAGCTGACAGGAACTCTCCAGCTCAAATGTTATCTTTTCCCTACTCCTCTGTGCTTATTTGCTTTACTCTTCTCTTTTTCTACATGTATAGAAATAGTGTCCTCCATCTCTGAATCTACATTATTTTCCAAGACTAGCTTCTACAACCAACTACCTAAAAATTCTAAATCATGTTTTCAAGTCCCAGATTGTCTCCTAAAAGTCAATCATCTGTACCAGAGTGTTAGATTTACATGTCCATTTTGCCAGTTCACAGGGATGGAGCGTGAGCTCTGAGAATGAGAAATGGGCAGGTTTTCTGAGATTGAATGTGGGACAGGAAGGGAAGAATAGCATCTTTTCTAAAGGGTCCTAAATCATTGTAATGGCCTGCTAAGGTTTAACTTTTGGGAATATGTTATCTACGTCATATAGTCCAAGGTTTAATACTATATATATTTATAATATACTTATATGTGATTTTTTTAGTAATATTATCTTTGAATTTTCATCAGACTACTTTATCCATGAAACTTTATATCAAAATTATTCAGAAAAGATATACTTAAAAGGATATGGGCTGCTTTATAAATCAGAAGCATCTCTGCAAATTCCAAAGCCTGGGAGAAGCCTAGTAAACATAAAATACCGTTCCAACAGGAAAGGTACAAATAACAAAAGTCACCTTGGGACGATAGAGGAAGACAGCAGGTCATCAATTCCAAATAACTTTAATGGTGGTAGGTCCATGGAAATGATGTCAGTTTCCTCTAGACAAGACAGACCATCTCTGGTGTTTTGGTGAATGTCTGAGGTGGAGAGACAGGCTGAAAATAGAAGTCATAACATCAGTTATATTGGTGAAGATAATGTGTGCAAAATGAGCAAAAGAACATAAAATTGAAAAGTTCCTATATTAGGTATAGACAGACAACGGCAATCAGGTCAAATTAAGGAAAAAACTTTTTGAGGGGATAATTTTTACTGCTATGGCCCTGGAAGTGAATTTTCTACTCCCTTGTTTCTCATCTTTATTTCAATAGTAGCTTCCTTCAAACTGGACATGTAACTGAACAAAAGATAGTTGAGATTGTGAGGAATTTATTTACAATGAGAATATATCCATTGAGAATCATATCTTAATAGCTTGGCATTGTACATTTGATCATGCAAATTTTTTTTCAGGCAAGAAAGATAAAAAGTACAGCCTAGATCAAGGACTCTTTCAAAGTAAGCTAGCTTCAATGTATTAATAAAGAGTTCCAGAAATTGGTTCAGTGTAAATAAAGTATTAGATAATGAATGAATATAATCTAAGCTAGCAGATTTTTATTTAATATTATCTATTCTTAAGTCAATTCATTTGACTGGTATTAGGAGATGGAAGTAATGTGCCAATAGTTTTCTAAATGTATAGATTCTTCGCTACAGCTAGAACTTTAAACGTAGCTTAGGTATGCAATCTTGAGGATGTGTGCTTTTGGTAAGCTCCAAATAAGATTCATTAAGACACAGTAGAGAGCTCAGTGCATTTTAAAAATCATATCTGAACAATCTATTTTAAACATTTTTCCTTGCCTGATAAAATCATCTTTCCAATTAAAAAATAGACATAAATTCAAAGAAAATGATTTGTTGGGTAACCACTTCCCTTAATTTAAACTAGCAGTTCACTGTTCTCAGAGTATAATTCCCAGACCGTCAGCATAAGCTCCACCTAGAAACTTCTTGGAAATACAAAATGTTGAGCCCCACCCAGACCTACTGACTCAGAAACTCTGGAGGTAGGGCCCAGCAATTTTAAAAAGCCTTCCAGATGACTCACATGCACACTAAAGTTTGAGAATCATGGCTTTTTATTACCATTCTACTCTGATGACCTTTACTGAAAAAAGGGGAAAAAATCTAGGCCATTTATAGAAATGAATTCCCCATCAAAATGCCTGCAAATGTATTTTTAAGCCTTGATGGATTAATCATTCAGCCTGGGACATAAATATTAACCAAAATAATTGCAATTCAGCAGCCTTTAAGCATTACATTATTTTAGATAAAAGAAGGTAAGTTTCCATTTTTCAGGTAAAAAGTATTACAATAGTGTTAAATAATTTTTCTTTTGCTATTGAAGATTCTAATTATGGCATTCTCTGTAATCATAGCACTGCAGAAATAATCTGGTAAGGACTGAGAATGTTTGTTTAATGAGGTTGTCTAATTCAGAACTTAAATTGAAATTTTTGAGTAAGTTTTCCCCTGGCCTGAAGATTTTTATACTGGTATTTCATGTTCCAAAAGATCATTCTTTATTCATATCTCATTTTTCTCACCTTCATATTTTTCCCAGGCATGAAACTTCTAAGTACTTCAAAGGATGTTGTAAATGCTAGTTAACATAGGAAAGTGATTACTATCTATTTTATGGCCTAATTACTCTGTTTCTTTTTCCTGCATCTCTCTCCATGCTTTGCAGATCACACTTGTTGGTCTACAAGAGCCCTTAGAGGCTAGCAATATTGTCCGGAGATTAATGAAGCTAATTATAGGTTGGGAAGCTAATGTGAGTTACTGAAGATATTAACAAAAATTTTACAAGACTTTCAAAAAAATCTCTTTGGATAGATTTTTAGGCCAAATCAAGCTTTCCTGTAGAAAAATGGCCCATTTTAAAATAGCCTCATTTAAATTACATTATTCTGAACGAAGGTTTTAAATTCACTGTCATTTATACAGAAAATAAATTATTACTTTGATTAGAAAGGAGAAAGACATTGTAGACAAAGGCAGGAAAACAAATCCACACTTACATGTTTTTAAAAAAACTATGTAAGGTATGTAAAAAAAAAAATTAGTCCTGTTCATTCACAAATTTTTTTCCCTTTTGGGTTTACAAATAGAATAAGAAATTTTCTTTTTTTAGATCTCTGTTTCTCTTGAGTATATATTATCAGTTATGTAACTTTGAAAGAAAATATATATAAAGTATAACTTGAGAAAAACCTTAGATATTATTGAATTAAAAGTTGATAACTAAAAATTGGGCTTCCCTGGTGGCGCAGTGGTTGAGAGTCTGCCTGCCAACGCAGGGGACACGGGTTCGTGCCCCGGTCCGGGAAGATCCCACATGCCGCGGAGTGGCTGGGCCCGTGAGCCATGGCCGCTGAGCCTGCACGTCAATAAAAGTTGATAACTAAAAATTATCCTTTATATAAGTTTTATGATGAGTATAATTTAGATATAACACATCTTAAGATATTCTTAAGCTACCCAGACTTGCAGCCAAACTTTCCCTAAAAGGTAGCCAAACATTTGAGGCCACTCATTCAGTACCCAATATACATTTCTTAATCACTGGTGGTAGTAGTATTATTGGATATAATAGCTTAGAGTTATAGCAGGATATAATGTTACTACTATAATATTTAGTCAAAGATCCAGGAATACCAGAATTTTGTCCCAGTAGCATATCCACTTATTTAGTCGATACATATTTATTGAGCACCTACTACTTGCCAGGCTCTAGGGATATAGTTATGAACAAAACACAGCACATTGCTACTTTCATGGAATTGATGTTCTATGTGGAGTGACAGACCATAAACAAATATATTGAATAAATATTTAATGTATCAGATGTCAAAAAGTGCTGAGATGAAAAAGTCAGTTAAGGGACAAGAAAGTGGGTGGGATATAAGTGGATAGGGAAAGCTACTCTTTTTTAATAAGGGAGTCATATTAGGAAAGGCTTCTCTAAGAAGGTGACAGTTGCAGAGAGCAGAAAATTAAGGAAGGGAAGAAGCTTTATGAACATATGAGTTAAGAGTGAGTGATGAGTTAGTGAGGGGGAGTTGAAGATGATGAAGTATTAGGTAGCAAGTCCAATATCACTAAGGGCTGTGTAAAATAAGGTACATCTTTTGGGTTTCATTCTGAGAGAGAATGAGAGAGAACATTGAAGTGTTTAGAGCAGAAGTGTGACATGGGTTTTTTAATAATCACTCTCGCTGCTGTATGAGTGGCAAAGCTGAAAGCAAGGGCATACATTGGAAACTATTATAATAGCCCAGGCAAGAGATGATAGAGACTTGGAGTAAGATGGTAGAGGTAGATGGAGTGAAAACTGGTCACATTTTGGATATATTTAAAGGTAGAGCCAAGAGGGTTTACTTATGAACTGGTGTGGGATATGAAAAAAAAAAAGAGAAGAATCAAGGATGATTCAGGGTTTGAGATTTGAGCACTAGAAGAATGAAGCTCAGCAGAAAATATACTTATGGCCGGAGCAAGAGAAGTTTCTTTACTATTAGTGGAAATTTTGACTTCTTAGAAGAATTATCACATCAATTGAAGGAGAACCTAGTAGGAAAAGGAAATAATCTGACAAGAGAGAGCAGCATCCAGAAAAAATGAGGGCCATTCCCAACAGAGCAGCCTGCGAGAGATGAGTAGGGCATTTGTGGGAGACAGAGACACTTGTGGGCCATCTTCACGTGGCCTATAGACAACAGACCCCTCAGCATTGAGCATCCTCAGATTCAGGTCAGAGTTGGAGATAAGGAAAATGGATGACAGCATATAATAATATGCAATGGAACTTAGGAATTATGATAAAACATCCTCAGGGATCCTTCAGAAATAACTGTAGGAAATTTTGCAGGAGGCTGGAGGTTCTCCAATAGCGGATGTGAAGAAGAGCCATCAAACAAAGGTTAAATTTAGTTTAACATTTATTTCATTTAAATAGAGTATGGCTAATCTAGGATTTCTTATGTGTTTCTTTGGTTTTAGAGATTTTTATAAGCAAGAAATGAGAAATTGCTTTCATGCTGCCATTTTTCGCTAGTGGAATGTTTTGCAATTGTTTTTCTATATTATATAGAAAACAAAAATTCTAAAGTGGCATAAAATGTCATATAAAATGCCTAAAACCTTTCTTTCCACATGATTTTATCAACAAAAGATATATACAACTATCAATACAATTTTCAACACTAAAAGAAACAAATCGGATTTATATGTGATGTTACTTATTTTGATATTTCTTATGTACGCTATTTGTGCTCTTCTAGAATCAGATGTATAAAGATAGTTTACCAACAGCTTCATTTGAGATAGGTATGTTCTAAGATACATTACATCTTCATGTGGACAGGATACACGGTGCATGCTGCAACTGATATTTTAAATTATACAAATATAGTGAAAGAGATATGAGGCTTTTCATATCATATCTAGGAATATAAACACCTCTTTTCTAAATATACAATAACAACTGTCAGTAAGAGCTGATCATTATTTATGTAATAGAAAAGATGCATTTGGCTTTTGTGATACACACAGCTATTTTACTCAATTATTCTTGCCATTTCACTCACCATACCAAGAACTACCTCAGAGATAAGAAACAATGGCCATTTTCTTCCAGGAACAAAGTGAGAATTATTTTGTTTCATGATGCGATTTTTCTTTCACAGTTCTGAAAGCCTTGCTGGTGTTGAGGAGTTATTTCTTAAAATCTTCTTCACACCAAAGATAGAGTATAAAAAAGAGAGAGACACCATCAATATAGCGCTATTTTCATATTTTAATGGGACACTGAAGAGAAATTAAGATCAAAATGTTTAGGAACAGTTTTAAGATCATAATTGATGGAGTCCCAAATAGAAGACTGAGTTTCTGGCTTAATTCACTTTGATGGAAAAAGTGAACCCTATGAGGTAGGTGGGGAGTACAGATCTATTACAAAGCTTTGCTTTTTAGAGCAACCTTATGATAATTAAGAACAATTAGGAACCAAAGTATATTACAGACCACTGCTTATGTGTTTATCCTGGGTCATGGGCTGGTGATCTTGTCATTGTGAAAAGAAATATAAGGAACTATTTCTACAAAATCTCTAATTAACCCAGGGGACTTTCCACAGAATTTATAGCCTAACAAGGATTCTAAATGGATTTAAAACATAGGCAAATATAGCTGTTGCATTTTCATAAATAACTCTCAAGGGATACAATTGACATGAAATAAGGATATCACTTCTCCTTTCTAAATATCAGCAACACTTCCAAGATGTGGGGAGAATTTCAGTGGGATACAAGAAGATTCCTTGAGTGCAACTTGGAACATAAACTCCATTATAGTAGGGAGTCTATTGGTCTTGTTCATCACTATATATTTAGCAGCTGCCACAGTGTCTGGTCTATAATAGGAGCTCAATAAATATATTCAATACATGATTGAGCCTGTTCAGGAAACCATATATATTAGATGTATGATAACTATGACTTGCTATGATGTATGTATTCCCTGACGCGTGGGAGTGAGCCAAAAGAAAAGATTGTCTGCAAGTGTTGGAGTAACTCTCTTCAGGGCCAATTAAAGAACTTCCTATGGGCTTCCCTGGTGATGCAGTGGTTAAGAATCCACCTGCCCATGCAGAGGACACAGGTTTGAGCTCTGGTCCGGGAAGATCCCACATGCCAGAGCAAATAAGCCCGTGAGCCACAACTACTGAGCCTGTGCTCTAGAGCCTGTGAGTCACAACTACTGAAGCCCACAAACCTAGAGCCCATGCTCCACAACAAGAGAAGCCACCGCAATGAGACGCCTGCGCGCCGCAATGAAGAGTAGCCCCCACTCGCCACAACTAGAGAAAGCCTGCGCACAGCAACAAAGACCCAGTGCAGCCAAAAATAAATAAATGAAGTTATTGAAAAAAAAAAAAACCTTCCTATGATCTCATTTGAAAGGTTAAATTAATTACAGAAAAAGCTATCTACAGGTTAAATCTTTGAGCCTGTACCATGCACTGTTGGTGTCCCACCCATATCCCCTTGAGCTTTCACCAGTATAGTCCCCTCTACTCTCCAGCTACCAGCATCTTTATCTCTTTGCCAGAGGGCTCATCTGGCTGACCATATCAGGGCTAGCTTCTTGGGGGTATGACCAATGCAGTCTTACAGGTTCCTGTACTCAGAAGGGGGCCTCATGCTTGGGGTTTAATTCTCTGCTGTTGCTATATTGAAATTCTTAGTAAGTTTAACTGTGTTCTATAAGTGAAGTCCAATGGGGCAGTAGAACATGTACAGGGGTTTGGAGGCTCCACTCATATGCACTCCCTCTTCTTGTTGCTTCCTGCCTCTCCCCTACCCTGACTCAGTGACTTCTGCCACCTTCTGCCTTTGGCCGAGGGTCTGGACACAAGTCGGGTGAAAGTCAGGGTCAGGCACGTGCGTACAGCACATCCCATGTGCCCAGTTGTAGGATGGATTGGGGGAGGGACCAGGCAACTGTGAGCCTCTGCATTTGCCCTGTGAGTAGCCCTGTGCCAGAGCGATATATTAAATAAATAGCAAGCACACACACAAACTCACTCATATACACACATATGCATGCACACATGTACCATGTGGGGGTAGGGGGCCTTTTCTTGGCTTTTTGAGCAAGCAGCTCCACATTCTCATTTTGCTCCGGACCATGCAAGTCCAATAGTTGATTCAGTGGAGCTCTCTCTGCCCACAGACATGGCAGACCAGCAATGCCAGAGAATGAATTTCTATCCCACCCTTTTCACCCCAGCCTTAACTAATGGCTGACTGCTGGAATTGGTGGGAGAATTATGTGTTCTACAGTGGCTCCAGAGGCCTCCAGCAGGATTCAGCTCCTTTATTATATGGTAACTTGCTTAATAATGTGCTCTTATTGGCCACCTTCCCTTCTCTATTGTCCTTCCTCACTTCCTTACTGGTGCTTCCTAAGATCATCTTCCAAATATACCACTTGGATTTAAATCCTTGAACATGTTTCTAGAGAAACCCAAAGTAAGAGATTCCCAAGCCAATATTTGAGACATTTCTAATATCCTTGACTAATTGAAAAATAAATATCTCCAAAAGAGTGGGGTCCTTTCTCCCACAGATTCCTCTGTAATTCAGAGGCTTTGGGGTTTGTATTTTTACACACCTTTTACTACTCAGGATGCATAACCAAACTTAATCATTTCTCCTTTGTTTACTTTCTCCTTCTCTGGTTTGAATGCAAAGGGTTCAAGTTTCCTAAGGGTTCCTCCACATTCTATAATTCTATAAATCTCCTGTCTTCTTTCTGAAAGAAAAAGAAAAGTTGTTCTATACTTATTACCACAAGAGACAATAATTTTCTGTGGATTTCTGAATTCTGCTATGGTGGTGTTTGATTTTGTTAAATATGACCCTCATATGACAAAAATTACACAATATATTTCTGATCATTTGTTCTAGAAAACAAATATATTCAACTGAATCTGAAAATGTAATTTCAACATTACTTTCCAGATTTGGGGGAGAAATTGGAAATGGTGGAAAGGTGTAGGAGGTATGGAATTTTTTTAAGACCAAAATATATTTTATATTTAACTTATTTCTGTTTTAAGTCTTTAAATTTTTATACCATGAAACTTGGTTATTATTATTATTCTGCATCTTCACGCACTGCTGCTTTCTGCTGACATGAAAGCAAGAGAGTTTAGAGAAGGTGCTATCAGCATATTTGTCAAACTTCGCATTTTGGGGATGCCTTAGAGAAAAAAATATGACGCTGAAACTTAGTAGTTAATTTCCACCTGCACCCTCTTCCCTCCAATGACTCATGGATTCTTGGCTAAAACTAGCTGCAGTCATTGATTTTTTTTTTTTTTTTGCAGTACACGGGCCTCTCACTGTCGTGGCCTCTCCCGTTGCAGAGCACAGGCTCCGAATGCGCAGGCTCAGCGGCCATGGCTCACGGGCCCAGCCGCTCCACGGCATGTGGGATCCTCCCGGACCGGGGCAAGAACCTGTGTAGCCTGCATCGGCAGGCGGACTCTCAACCACTGCGCCACCAGGGAAGCACCAGTCATTGATTTTTTAAAAAGTTCCCCTCCCTTGCCATGTCTGGGACCTAACGGATGCAGAATGGATAAAACCAAACTAGGGCTGCTGAAGGAAATTCCAGATCATCTCCCAACATAAGTACCTTATGCAGACCTCATCCTCTCTAGGAATAACACTGACTAACAAGCCCCTTGACTTTGAGCTATCTGCTCCACCTGTCTCCAGTGATTCTTCATTTCTAACTATCCTCTATACCTAGCCACTTCCTTTTCCCAATTCCTTGTCCTGGTGAAAAGTTCATTCATTCATTCAAGTGTTCATTCTTTTAACAAAAGTTAATTGGTAACATACAGTGAGAGTCAATGGTCTGTAACTCAAGTACAGCTGTGGTCTGCAGAATGCCAGCATCACTATCACCTACGAGTTTGTTAGAAATGCAAATTCCTCGTCCCTACCATAGACCAATTGAGTCAGAATTCCTGCATCCAGGATCCATGCCGTAACTACCTGTCCAGGTGATTCCTATGCACCCACAGTTTGAGAAGCATTGGTCTTTTTCTGGATTGGGACCCAATAATTGCAGTTCTAATAAGTTTTCAGGTGACATTGCTACAGCTAGTCCAGGGACCACATTTTCAGGAGCACTGATCTAGAAGTTCAAGTTATTATTCCTGCTACCTAACGAAAGCCTGAGTCTAAATCTCCTCAAATTATAGAGCTTTAACCTCTGCTTTGTCCAAACTAAATCCAATTTTACTGTGAATGTTTCAGTCCCAGCTTGCCAACTCATAGCTTTTTAAATTTGGTAGCAATTTGAGACAGCTGCCCCTGTACCCTGTTAATATTATTACTCTCATTATTTTTGTTTCCCTTGCTTTATCTGAAAATCTCATGGTATGTTCAACTAGGCACAAACTTAAAATTAGACTCTCTGAGTTTAAACTATAGATTTACCATATTACCTGTCTAATTTTGAACAGTGACTTACCATTTCTGGAACCTATTTCTTTATCTGCACAATGGAGATGAAATGGATTGGAAGAGATTATGTAATTGAAAGAAGCTAGCAAAAGGTCTGGTATATAGTAGGTGCTCAATAAATGTTATTTAACTTTTTATATCACAGTACTCTTCTTCTCTAACACCATCTAACACCAGGTAATGACATGAGATGTTAAAAATCATTCAATTTTTCAATCTTATTTATATCTTCAGAGTGCACTTAGTTTCACTTAAAAATTGATTCACCTTTATTGTCTATATTTTATTCCTCTTTCATTTTGGTGACCTCTAGGAAGTGTAAAAATGCTGATTTTCCTTTGATTTTTAAAATTACCTAGAGTTTTAAAAGTAAAGCAGACTATAATAGAATGTTATGTGTATAATGGAATGTGGTAGTTCTAATGTTCAGTTTCTTATATTTCCTTGTCATTTGATGTCAGATAAAAGTCATAGCTAAATGTACCCTAAAATTTCTCATTAGAAAAAAATAGCTTCAACATTGATGAAGCCTTTCATCCAAGCACCTGAAATCCCTTTATAGGCATTAGCTACTTAAGCTTTAAAACACCTCCATCAGGAGAGTAAGAATTAGAACACATGGACTAGAACCACATAGGCTCGTTAAGAAATAGGGGCTCATACTAGATCTATGAGTAAACTGCAAAGATTACAGCACAGTCTGTTCACTTCCATCATTTTAATGACTGATGTGGAACTCCAACTTTAAAATGGTTTTTAAAATCCTATTTCCATAAAAGTAATGCATGCCTATGCTTACAAAAATCAAGTAGGATTGAAAGGGTTATAAGGAATATCAACAATTTCTTTCTCCGTTATCTCCCCAACTCTATTCCCTAGAGGCAACCTCTCTTTAACTACTAGTTTTTGTATTTATAAATAGTATGTTTATATTGCTATTCTTGATTTACCAATGTTAGATACTATTTATGCCCTTCTATGATAGATGAGGACTTAGCTATCACAGCAGAACCACCACCACCCCTCCTCCATTCCTCCCACTAGTTATGTCACTTTTAATTAAATAACCTAACCATGTTGAGAGTATTTTGAGTATATATAAATGTTCACTGCAGAGTCAAGTAATTGTACTATCAGTCAAACAGTTGCACTATAGTTACGTTTTCTGTCTTACTCACCTTTTAAGTTTTGTTCCTGGAATTCCTATTATTTTACTTTGTTCTTGCAGGTTCTTATAACCATTCTATTTTTTTTTTCTGAAGTCCCATCATATCAGGTGTTTATCAAATGAGTTTCCCCTCTCTCTCCCATCCTGACCACAGCAAGTTTCCATCTCAACTCTCTGCTTCCTTTGGGGCTGCTGCTCTCTAAACCTGCTGCATCGCTATCCTGGGATGATCCTTGACTACTCTCCTGGGTTGCAGCCCCTGGATTTCATACCTTTCTATTTCCTAGTTTATTCCCTATATTGCTGGAGGCAAATTTTCTGAGTCTTTGCTGACTGAAAATATTTTTCTGCTACTTTCCACCCCACACTTGATAGATACTTTATCTATGTATAGAATTCTAGATAGAAAATCATTTTCCATCAGAATTTTGAAGGGATTTATTTGTTGTCTTATAAAGAAAATAAATGATTTGCTATGAGTAAATGCAAAGGTAGCCGATTAAATATACCAAGGTCTAGGTTGGTATATATATAAGCATATTTTATATTTATATATATATATATACACACACACACACACACATATATATGAACAAAAGAAAAATATAGATTACATGGTAAGAGCATTTGGGTTTAAGGCAGGACTGGTTACATAATTTGAGGAGCCCAGTGCAAAATGAAATTGTGAGGCCCTTTGTTAATAAATTAAAATTTTCAAAGCAACAAAAGTAGAACATTAAACCAAGCATGAGGGCCTTCTAAATGCAGAGTCCTGTACAGTTGCATAGGTAGCACACCTGTGAACCTGGCCCCAGTTTAAGATCTGGCTTTATAGACCATTTTCTTAATCTCCAATCCCTCAGTTAACTTCATGGAGCCTTATAGTGCCATTTATAAAACAGGAATAATAATATCTGTCCTTCCAACCATCCGGGGTTGTGGGGAAGTTATACATAACATGGTAAAAACAATATGTGTGTAAGTACTATGTAAATCACAGCACTGTAAAGAAGAGTAGGTATATGTGGAATATTTTCTTATATCATTGATAAAAAGTGTTAGGTTGGTGTGTGCTTCACTGTGTCCTCATTTATGCATGGATAACTGATGTGCAGAAATTCACAGCTTCAAATATATATTTTAGAGCCAACCCAACACTAGAGTTTTGTACCAGAGAAGCTACAACTCATTGTTGATTATCACATCATTATCTGAAACTCTAAAATAATGGACTTTTAGTTGAAACTTTCTACTAATTTCACCTTACAGATAGCACTTTAGAGTCAGCACTTAAATCTGTCTTAAGTTGTGACACATGGGTGGTAACTGAGAGTGTGATTTATTATTATTCTGCCCTGTGTTTTACCTGGTGTCCCTATTAAAACTATGGGCCTTTACCCAATTTCAAGCTGTATTCATTGGTAAGTGCGTACAGATGCTCGTTGGGGTGTTTGAATCCTAGATTAGTTACTAATCAGCATCCATGGTTTTATCATAACCCAGCCACATCCATTCATTTACATACTGTCTGGGGCTGCCTTTACACTCCAGCCGCCATTGAGTAGTTGCAACAGAGACCCTATGGCCTGAAAAGCCTAAAATATTTATTATGTAGATCTGAAAAGTCTGTTGACTCCCCTTAGACCATCAGTCCTGACTTCTCAACGCATCACCACAACCCAATGAAACCGTCCTAGCACCCTCACATTGTTGCCCCTCTATCTGGAGTCAGATCACCCTGCAGTACCTAGCACTCCACTAGTCAAACTATCCTGTCTCCCCAGCTCCTAATCCCTCCCCCATCTCCTGATATCTGCTGCTGCTCTGGTGGCTCTGACCTCCGCTTCTTGTTAAACCACAACTGACACTTAACCTCTGACATAACACCTGCTCCTGATAATCAGAAAGAAGAGACCTGCAAATCCCATTCAGGTGCAACACCCCACCTCAGCAGCTAATCTAGTAAGAATTTTCAAGTGTTTTCTGGATGCAATTTTGGAAAATTTGGTGCATTTCTTCACAGTGTATATTTTTCACTCCTATCCACTCTGGATATTAAACATCAACTTTATACCTAGCACTCTGCTGTCTAAGAGAAAAAGGGCTAGAAGATGGAGAGAAAGCTGATTTAGGGAAGAGGGAAGGGACAAAGGAGGGTGGATGAGAGAAAACAATCAAGAAAATGATCCAGTTTAGTGATAGACTGTAAGACACAGGGTGATTGACTGACTGACTAAATATATTAATAGATAAATAAATGGGGGATTAACGAGAGTGATTGCAAAAGACTTTGCTGAGAAGATAGGATCTGAGCTAGCTAGGCCTTAAAGGATGGTGTGGATTTGGAGAGTGCATATAAGGAGAGAGTAGAAAAAATAAATAGGTAGGTGAAATGAGTTCTGTGTCTGAACACCCGCCACCAGGGGTCACAAATTGTGGAGCTGACTCCCTTCCCCTCTCCCACCCTCTATCACCACTGACCCAGTCCTTGTAGCAATAAACTGCAAAAAGGTACTTCTAATGAGTAAACTAGAAAATGGTGACTCTCTGGCTAAACCAATTAGGTAAAGGCACTCTCCTCCAGCAAGGCAGGCAGGCCTGAAGGGCACAAACTTGGGCAGACAGGGATGATTTTGTCTCCATTTGCACCCTTAGGACCAGACACTATCGTGCACACAGTACTACTTGACCAATAATACATTGCAGACCAGAAAAGGGTGGATCCCTAGCTGCATCTTTTGTTTAGACATACTTTGTTGGAATCTTCCAGTGTGTTAAAACGACTTAAATTAATATCTGACAATATGCTCTGTTTGTGAGACCATGGCTAAACAGTTATTCTCGTACATTGCTGGTGAGACAGCAAAAATCACACAATCCCCACAGAGAGGAATTTGACTAATTCTAGTGCAGTTACTTATGCATTTACCCTGACACAGCAATTCCAATTCTAGGCATCTGTTGTAAAGATATACTGGCAAAAATACAAAATGACTTGTGTCTAAGGCTATACTTTAAGAATATACTTTAGAATAGCAGTAAACTGGAAAAAACAAAACTTCTATTAATAGTAGAGTGGCTGAATAAACAAGGGTTGGCAAACATTTTCTGTAAAAGGCCAAATAGTAAATAGTTTAGGCTTTGTGGGCATATGGTCTTTATTGCAATACTCAACTCTGCCATCACAGTACAAAAGCAGCTACAGAAGATAAACGAATGAGTGTGTCTATGTTTCAATAAAACTTTATTTGTGGACACTGAAATTTGACTTTTGTATAACTTTTGTGCCACAAAATATTATTCTTCTTTTGATTTTGTTTTCAGCCACTTAAAAACATGAAACTCATTCTAGGCTTGAAGTCCATACGAAAACAGATGGCAGGGACTTCACTGGTGGCACAGTGGTTAAGAATCCACCTGCCAATGCAGGGGACAGGGGTTCCATCCCTGGTCCGGGAAGATCCCACATGCCGCAGAGCAACTAAGCCCGTGCGCCACAACTACTGAGCATGCGCCCTAGAGCCCGCGAGCCACAGCTACTGAGCCCGTGTGCTACAACTACTGAACCCCGTGCACCTAGAGCCCATGCTCTCGGCAACAAGAGAAGCCACTGCAATGAGAAGCCCGCAAACTGCAATGAAGAGTAGCCCCTGCTCGCCACAGCTAGAGAGAGCCCGCGCACAGCAACAAAGACCCAACGCAGCCAAAAAAAATCGGAGAAAAATAACAGTTGGCAGGCTAGATTTGGCCCTCAGGCTGTAGTTTGTCAATACCTGGAAAAACTATAGTATACAACAATGTTATCTTATATAGTTAGATAAAGAAATGAGGAAGATATCTGTATACTGATATGGATCCAAACTGTGTTAAGTGAAAAAAACAAGGGGCAAACCAGTGTTTATAGTATGCTATTGTTTATGTAAGAAACTGAAAGAAATATGAGTACATATGTATAATGTTTATGTTTTCAAAAAGAAATGATGGAAGGATAAACCAAACACTAAGCAGTTACAAGGGGAGGAACCGAACAGGGTGATGTGAACAGAAATGGGAGCAAGACTCCTGTGAATATAACTTATATTGTTTCGACTTTGAAATATAGTTTCGACATAATTGACAAACAAAATGAAGTCACAAAGAAAAAAATTGATTTAGTTATCCACATTTTTAAATGGAGATATTTTACAAAGAATCTACATTTCCTTTCTCTTGAAATATTGAAAGATCTGTCTGGCATCACTGAGTCTGCCTTCCCACATGGCAGCCCTCCAGAGGAAGCCACGTTTTAGCAACTTCCTTTTCAGTAAGACATATATTCTGTGTAGGTATTTAAGTTTGCAACTTCTGCCCCAGGAGAAGCAAATGAATTAATACTTGATGCTTAGTATGGTGCTAATAGAAAACTATTCACTATTTTGAGCACAAGCATGAAATGATAGAAGTAGTATTTCAGGGAGATTAACCTGTCGGTGTCATGTGTAATGATTAGGAGTGGGGAAGAGCCTGATTCCAGGCGACAAAGACAAGTTTCTGAAGGGACTGTCCACGAGGCCTGCCCCACTCTCAGAGGTACTTAACGCTGCCCTGGGCATGGATCTCATGGGCCTGCGGCGTCAGATACGTCGCTACCATTCAGGTGAAGCTCGGCCTCAAATCCTGGACCCCGAGGGCCTGCTGAAGCCAGCCGCTTGACCACCTCCTCCGCAGGAGCCCCGGGCGAGCTTGGGAAGGGGCCACTCTGCTGGGACCGCGGAGCCGGTGTGCCCGCCATCCAGGCCATGCTTGTTAGGACTTGTGGGTAGCCACGTGGCTCCAGGCCAGGCAATGCGCTGTGGCCAAGTTGGGGCATTGGAGTGACCACCCTCAGGCGCCCAGGTGGTCAGGAGGGGGCCCTCACCCATGCCTCACCTTTCCCCATCCTGCACCCAGTGCTTTGCGGAGATGAGAGCTGGGGTGGGAGGCAGGCTCGGGGCGGGGGACTGAGTCTGTGGCTGTGAAGTTGCCAGGGCATCGAGGCGCCCTTGCCTTCTGAGGCCACGCCCACCGCGCCAAAACCACAGCTCTAACACTGGAGGTGCCTGGGAGTCGGGCGTCCCTCCTCAGAGCCAGAAAACGGTCACTGTGCAGGGAGCAGCCTCAGAAAACCTCCACAAGGTGCTTCAAGCCTGATGGCCGCCCACAGATCCTCTGCCAGGCTCGGGGTCAGATCTTGAACTCAGGCCACGGGGTGTGGATGGAATTTTATTTTGATGAAAAGACCAGCGGTGTGTCTCTAGCAGGTGGCGCGAGAGCAGCACTAAGGTGAGATAAAAACCAGCTTTGCTTAAAAAAAAAAAAAAAAAAAATTGCCCAAGCTCTCTAGGTATAGGTCCTGGACTTGAATCCATTTCTCCTATCCTGTACAGCATCCTTCCTCTCACAGCACGTTAACTTAGGTCAATTGATTCAGTTCTGTGCATCCTTGGCCTGTGTCAACAAAAAAGCAAATATGTTAAAATGGGATGATTTCTGTAGTCCCTTCCAGATCTAAGATTCTATCAGCCAGGGAACTGTGCTTCCATGTGTGGGAGTGGGTCTGGGGAAGAGGTAGTAGTATTTGGTTCCAATTCTCCCCACACCCCTTTCCTTTAACTGTAAAGCAAACAAGGAAGTAGAATACATTTGATCTGGCATGCCTATAGAAATTAGACTGCAGCTGGTCCCAAAAATGACTTCTAGGGTCACCTTGTATGTCACGGCAGACACTGGAAGGCTCTCACGGTGTCTCATATTTTGTGAGTAGGCTAGCCTACCACCTTTCACCTTACACCCAACTACTTCCTTAGGAGAAGGGTTTTTAGTTAACAAAATACATACACTGGCATAAATACCCAATCTTGAAGCTCTGCTTGCTTCCAGAGCATTCAAGCTGTTAGTAGCTGTTGGAGCCGTCATTCCTACTTCACGTGAGTACAGTTTTAGATAACTCCCTTTGTACAAATTAAATAGCTTCTTTATGGGTGTCTTACTTCTCTCGATGGGGATAATTAGATCACATTTTCCTTTCAGCCTGGGAGAAAGATCCTGGAGAAGCTTTAGAAAAATTGGTAAGTCACTCTTTCTTTTGTATTTCCTCAACTCCATGGCTTATATTCCCCCTCATATAAGGAAGACTCCTTTTCAATATATCCTCCAATTTTGAGAAAGACAAACTGCCAGGAGCTGAACTGCTGTCCTGTGGCCAACAGGCAATTCCCGGCTTCTAACCTCTGGCTCTAACTTCTCTGTGTACCTCTTTGAATTGGGAAGATTAGTGACATAGTGGATCACTGTGGGCTGTCCTGCCTTATGAGAAGACCTTTGGGTACCTGTACTTTCCTCTTTATTCCCTGAGCCAATGACTACATAGAGCAGGAATTTTTAAGATCAAAGACATGCCTCAGACATCAAGTATTATAATCTTTGTAGAGTGTAACAGGAAATCCAGTATCCTAGGGACAAAATAAAATGGGAGGTACAATCCTCGAATATCTAGAACTCATTTGTTAAACAGGATCCCAATAATGGTTAACATACCTGAGGTAGCTTATTTCAAACCTAGGAGAGTAACTCAGAGTATGGTTTATACAATTAGAAATCACATTTGCAAAAATATTACTAATTCTACTTACTCCACATGTTCAATATACATGTGCACACATGCATGCACTCTAAGAGAAAAAAATCAAAAAACTACTCCTTCAAATACGCTTATTTTTTTATATTTCAAGGTAATAACCACAGCTATCAGGACAGGCTACTTGGGAACCTCAGAAGCATCAATCAGTTTCATAGTTAGCATCACCACCTTTCTCTGGGGACCACTTTGTATGAGGTAGAATGTGCCCCTGTTCTCACCAGGGCAGACAAAGGGAGCTGAATAGAGAGGATGAGAGCGAGCCAGCCTGTTTTCCATGGAAGAGCAGGGAGCGGAGAATTAGTCAGCACTCACTCTTCACCTGCTTCCCAGATGCCTCTTAAGACTGTTTTTGCATTATGTGTCTTTTCCTTCTAAACTTGGACTGTTTGCATAGATCAGCAAAAAGATGTCTCTAACCTTGCCACAAACACTGGATAATTAAGTTGGATTTTCAAGAACTCCTTGACACCACTTTCTCTTGACCAGATTTTTAGGTTTGGGATCTGAAACTTCGCTTTTTAATTTTTTTTTTTTCCTAATCTTTTGGCCATGCAGCGCGGCATATGGGATCTTAGTTCCCCCACCAGATATTGACATTGGAAGCACAGAGGCTTAACCACTGGACCACCAGGGAAGTCCCTGAAACTTCGCTTTTTAAATTGTTCTTTTCCTCTTCTCTTTTTCCCTTCTCTCTCTACCATTTTTCTACCTCCCAATTTATAGAAGAGGGAAATATGTGAATAAATATGGAATATATTCACTAAAAGCATTATCTGTTCTTTGCTTTTATTCATTTGTTCATTTAGCAAATATTCTTTGAATGCATCTATATATTAGCTAAGTGCTGGGTATGTATGTAGTAGTCAACCAAACAGACAAGGTCATAATGAAGCTTATACTCTTATAACATTAAATCAGATAAATATTTGCTATGTAAAGAAATAACCAGGGGTAACTAATTTAGGATGGAGGGTCAGAGAAGGCTTCTCTGAGGGAGTAACACATATGAACATCATATGAACAGTAACATCATATGAAACATGAAAAATATTTGATGATTCTAGATATTCTGGACAAAGTATTCTCCTAATTCTTATGATATTAAAAAATATCCCTGAGCATATCTACATATTTGTGAAATAAATGTCATGGAAAGTTGTGGATATTTATTTGTAAGTAGAGGTCTATTCATTTTTCTAGAATTTAAACCGGTTTTATCCAGCAAACTTGCATTTTTCTAGTATTATGAGAGAAGAGCCCAGATAAAAATAGTTCTTTATTTGATGTCAGTGGGGCTTACTAAATAGAGTAGTAAAGGTAAAAGCAGTGAACCAGATGTACTTAGATGTGTAAGGAAAGAATTTAAAATCTCAATATGAATGAGAGAGGGAATCTGCTTAATACTATAAACAGACTTAAACCCTTCCCTGATTACACCTTTGCAAGCAATTGCGATGGAAAGAACGTACAAACATGAAGGAGGAGTTTTTCTAGACACTATCTTGGTTAAACTTTAGAACTTTGTTATAAATCCATGAAATACAGTCTGCCTCAAAGTAGGCCCACAATTGGACCCACCTTCAATGAAATTACTGAATTAACAAGATAACGCATTTATAACTTGCTTTCTCATTTATAAAATGGTTAATTAACATACCACCTGATTCTCAAAACAGATCTTTGAAGAAAGTATTATTATCCCCATTTTAAAGAAGAAACAGGAGTTAGGTGATATGCATATAGTGAATTAGTGAGTGGGGAAAATGAGCTTCAAAACTTGATTTTTCTGACACCAAAGCCTGTGGCCTTGGTGCTGAATCACACAGCTAAGCCTTATTGTAAATCAGAGAGTCTCTGACTCTGTCCCGAGAGGAGTGACAGACAGATTTCATACAGTAAAATGGCAGTTGGACAATCATACTTTCTGCCATGTCACTTCATGGAGAGCAAGGTGTCACAACCTCATCTCATCCTAGCTTTCTTCAGAGACCCATTAAAGGACCTCGCATTCAAAAGCAAAGGGGCAGATATATCTTCACTGTTAACGTGGTTCTGAGGCACTTGTGACTGGCGCCTGCAGAGGCAAACTTGGCTCAAATGAGATCCACACCTGAGACTCATAGATTCATTTCTGCCATGAGTGTGTTTTGGAAAGGAGGATGCAAAAGAAAGGGGACAGAGGTCTCTGAGCAGAGTGAGAACTTGCAAGCATGCTGAGAACTTTTCCTCCCAGAACAATATTTAGTGGAAAGTGTTCTTCACAAGCCTGATTTGCTCTTTAGAGACCTAAAATCCTAAAAAGAGGTAGGTGTGTCCCAATAATGTCAATATTTAAAGAAAACCAAGTTCCTGCCTTCAAGCAAGATGATAATAATTACAGTAATAGTAATATAATAATAGTGATGTGGAAAATAGGACACTTTTACTTATTTTGTCTCCACTCTGAAACAATTCAACTTTAGGCAACTTAAGCATCCTTGAATTATTTTTCATCCCAGAATATTTACGTAGAATATAGCCAATTTCTAATTTTACGAAAAATGATTTTCTAAAATCACAATAGCTATGCTTGGCTGACGTTGTTGGTTGACCAACCCTACAATCATTTCTAAAAATGATTCTTATAGAAGGCTAAAAGGCCCATCCCAAGAGTAGATATTATACATGACCCAGTCCTAGCCAAAGAAACATGAGGAAGGTCTCTTGGAAGGGTTTTGGGAGGAGTTTCAGTATACTGTTGAAGAGATGTTGTTCACTTCCAATTCTCTCTTCTTCTTGCCTTTAATTTGGCTGTAATGCCTGGAGCTGTTGCAGCCTTTTTGTGGCCACAAGCATTGAGGTTATGAGGATGAAAAGGCAGAAATCTATGTAGACCACGGAAGAAAGACTGAAAGAACCTAGGCCTTAGATGTTGTTAATTAGCTTAATTAGCTTAACATGTTGTTAATTAGTTAACATCAGCAATTGGCTACTTCAGCCTTTCCATTATATGAGAAAGTAAATCCCTCTTTGTTTGAGCTACTGTACCTGAGATTATCTGTAATGTGCAGCTGAAAGTATTCAACTGATAACACTGTGTAGCTTTGAGCTAGTTGCTTAAAGGGTTTGAACCTAAGTTTCTTTGTGTATAAAACATAAGAAGGTTGAACACTTTTAGATCTAAGAATTCTCTGATTCAAAAAGTTCATTGGCCCTACTGTATTCAGAAACAAATTTTTATAAAAAGATACTGTACCCATTTCTTGCTTTGTTTTCAATTTTATAAATAGCATTATCTTTGTAGTGCTATGGAGATATGAAACAGTACATATTTTAAACATATTTTGCTGTTGTTTAGTGTTTAAATGGTTATATCATTTTAATGCAAAGTGTTTCGTGTTTTCATAATTCTTCACAAGTGTGGGTCCTAGTCGATGCAATGGGAATATTCCACTGGACTCATATGGAAGGCCAAAATGCATGATTTATACTTTCCCATACAGACACATAACTATTGGCCTATCACAGAAGAGTATCTATTTTAAGAGGACTAAGACTTAATTACAAAAGGCCTATCAGTTAGGGTCTTACTCTGAGCCCAGCACAAGGAAAATACCTTTTCCAATGACAACTTCAAAGAAGTTTTTCTATTGTTGCTATTTAAAGATGACTGGGAGGTCACACTTGGTCTTTGAAAAGGAACAATCTCCCTAGGCAAAAGAATGAAAGTAAGGGATTTTAAAAGCACTTCTGAAGTAGATTTGCAACAACACACTTGCAAGGAGTGAATGTTACCTTATTTTCAATAGGAGACTATATTATCATAACAAAAACTATTGTGTCTTCTCACACATAATTTTAAGAGTTTTAAATGATATGGGACTTCCCTGGTGGCTCAGTGGTTAAGAATCCGCCTGCCAATGCAGGGGTTATGGGTTTGAGCCCTGGTCCGGGAAGATCCCACATGCCGCTGAGCAACTAAGCCCGTGTGCCACAACTACCGAGGCTACGCTCTAGAGCCCGCGAGCCACAACTACTGAAGCCCGCGTGTCTAGAGCCCATGCTCCGCAACAAGAGAAGCCACCACAGTGAGAAGCCCGTGCACTGCAATGAAGAGTAGCCCCCGCTCACCACAACTAGAGAAAGCCTGTGTACAGCAACAAGGACCCACCACAGCCAAAATATTAATTAAATAATTTTTTAAAAAGAGTTTTAAATGATAGAAGGGTCTTAGCTCCATCTGAAGATTAAATTCCTGAGAAATTACATTTATTTTCAATCTTAAAAATTTGGATTTTAAAAAAACAATTCTAGTGAGCAGAATTTTTCAGAGTATAATATTTGGACTGAAAAACTTAATGTGTTATTACTTTTGTGGGCTCAATTTTTTAACAGGTTAATATGTCAAAAATAGCTAATACACAGTCTTTCTGCTCTTAACAGTTCAATAGTTACAAATCATCATGATTCAGGATATAGTTCTACTACTAATTTTGGCTTAAATGGTGGTAGAATAAAGATTTGGTTTAGTATACTACTCCTTTTTAAGTTCCTTTTAAAAACCTCTCAAAACAGATGCATATTATACTGGTTTTAACATGAGTAATAAATAAGTAAAAAAGAGTTTACACTAAGCTGACAACCTGTTTAGAGTTTTTTATAGATGGAGCTTAAAACAGTCAGAATCTCACAAAATTTCTGAGAACTGAAGAAAATCAAATAGAATTTGTGCTGCTTCTGTGTAAGCAAGTCCTTGTAAATTTGTTCTTGTCTCTGTTTGACAGATGATGGCAAATAGTAAAATGGTACTTATCCCTACTGGGGTGGCATTTCCAGGCAGCTTAATTACCCATTCTTTCTTTTTTAAAAAATATTTTATTTATTTACTTATTTATTTATTTGCACTGGGTCTTAGCTGCAGCAGGCAGGCTCCTTAGTTGTAGCATGTGGGCTCCTTAGTTGCAGCGTGCATGTGGCATCTAGTGCCCTGACCAGGGATGGAACCCAGGCCCCCTGCATTGGGAGCACAGAGTCTTATCCACTGCATCAGCAGGGAAATCCCCTAATTACCCATTCTTAGGGTGTCCTCCAACTCACAGAGATCATCTCTTCCTATTGAAACAGGAGGGAAGGGGGCAGGGCACAACATTTAAGAGAATGACATAGGCTTTGAGGACCAGACATAAACTGGTTAGAACTGACTAGGCCCAAGATGGCGGAAGTTTCCAGTAGTCCTTGAGCCTCATTATATACTCAGTGTAATACATTAGCATCTAAATGACACACCCACCAGCGCCATGACAGTTCTGAGGCTGACCATAAAAGGACAAAAAGTAGGCAGTTGTCCAATTCCTGGAAATCCCTGCACCTTCCCCAAAATAGCTGGAATAATCCTCCCACTCATTAGCCTCTGAAATTACCCAGTCCATAAAAACTGTCTCTATAAGAATCTCTTTTACCTGGGCCCTTTCTATCTCTCTAACCTCTTATACCATTCTCCTATTCTGTATTAGTCAGTATATAGCCAGAAAAACAAAACCCAAGGATCATTATAGTGGTGAGATATTACCTGAAAATCAGGAAGCTGCTCTCTTCCCTGGTCTGGAGCCCACCAGTCTTCACTTCTCTTTGATACACTGGAGATATTATACCTGTTTCTACTGTGGTTGGAACTAAAAAGGCACTTGTCTTTCTGTAGATGCTGCTAAAACCTTTACTGACTACTAGGGCCCAGAGCCTACTACCACTTCTGTTGCTGCTACCAGAGGCTCCACCAGAAGCAGAAAAAATGGCTTCTTCATTTCTGCTACTCTAAATGTCCTACCAATGCTGCATGGTATCAGAAATTAACAGGAAATGTGCTGAAAAAGGAGTCTGCAAAATGTAGTTTTCTGGGTTCCAGCCCCTGTGATTTAGAGAACACAGAAGGTCAGGAATGGAGCCAAGAGCTACACACAAATAATTGGCAATGTGGGCTTTACACCAAACCCTTTCAAGACACACATACACATTCATATGGTTTTCATAAGGTTAATACCAATTTATTTTCTGGGTCTCAGCTTAAATAACAGTTCACCAATCAAGCTCTTTTTCACCCCGCATATTGATTTGGGTCCCCTATTATATACTCTCAGGCACCTCGTACTTTTCCTCACATTAAGAAAATTGTCACCAAAAAATTGCATAATTTTTCATTTAATATCTGTGTCTCCTATTAAACCAAAAAATCCTTGAAAAAAAAGGACTTCTATGTCTTCTTTTTTGATACCTCTCCATTGCATGGAGTACAGATCATCTGAATAAATATTTACTGAATAAATGAAATATATCTTCTATCATAGCATTTCAAAGGGTAGTTCCTTCATTCATTGTCAATAATCCCTCTAGGATAAAATATTTAATAGTTCTGAAAGATTATTTTATCATTAGGCAAAGGGACAGTTTCTCAGGGATTTCTCTCATGTTGTTATACATACAGAGTTTGGCAGAAATGACATTTTAGTTTCTCTAGGTGAGTTGAATAGAAGTATGAATGCCTAGATCTTTTTCAATAATGTAGTATATATATATTTTTAATGTAGTATATTTCACAGTAATTTAAGTACCATGGAGATAGTTATGGAATTAGATTAAAAAAAGACAAATTAAGGAATTAAATAGATGGAATTTCTATGAAATGTACAAAAGACAGAGTAAAAAATAAACAAAGAAAATTATAAAGCAGAAGAAGGGAGGGAAGAAAAAAAAAAAGAAAATTATAAAGATTCCCCCTCCAATCTTGAGGTTCTAGCCATCTAGTTATAGAATCACATATGAAAACAACATCAAAACATTTATTTACCCAAATATTCACATACATTTTATACCAAAATAATATTTTCAAACACTGAATGGGAACAGCTTAGAATTAAAGTATTTGATCATGAAAGGGATAGAGCTGATTTTTCTTGACAAACTGGCTTGTAGCTTTCTAATTTAGTTCCACTCATTAGGTCAACACTTTTGTTTGGCGTTTTATTCCCATAACAGAAAGACTATAGGGTACAAAAGGGCAGCAGAGTTATCAGCAGTCTGTTATCTTTAAAGCTGGATTCCTGTTTCTGAAACTGGATTTTAAGAATTCTAATACTCAAAGTGTTTGATCTTTTTCTAAGAGGTGAGTCGTATTTACACTCTTCCATCCTCAGCTGTATAACAATCCATAGGTTCCATTTGTGGGGGCAGGAGGAGATGAGGTTACTGTCAACAAACTTTTAAATTATTGCTGTGGAGAGGAAAGGGTCACAAAACAAGTTAAACTGGAAGGTGACTGATACAATTCATCTAGGAGAGCTTCAGTTTTTTTTTCAGGGAAATAAGCAACGTTATCCAATGACAATGTCTAGGCTAAGGAAAGGGATGGAGGCCTGAGGATAAAGGAAAAACATTGGAGCAATCACTGTAAAGGTTTCAATAAGGATGATTATAAGACTGTTGAACAGCTTTGAGAACTCAAGGGGAAGTTTGATACCATGAAATTTCAAGAATTGTATCTCGTGCCCTGTTGAGATTTTATCAAGCAACTCCTGATCTCTTGAAATGGAGCAGGACCCTCTGGGGCCCTCCTGACTACAAATCCTTTCCCTTTCCCCCATTTCTTGTTTGTAGGAAATAGGCTGCATTCAGCCTCCTTGACCTTCCCTGAGCTCCAAAGAGCAGATTCAAACAGTTGCTTATCAGGGAAGGGAGGGAATGCAGAAAGAAAGGAAGAGCAGTCAGGAAACAACAGTGCAGGAATGGGACAGGGTCCTGGTTCCTCCTCAAGGGATATACGTAACATTTATCTTTGAGTTCTGCAGGAACTAATGCCCCCACCAAGGTGGAGGATGGTAACTTCAGCCCGAGCACAAGATTCCTGGAACACCGCCCTGTTACCTCACCACCACCCAATCAGAAGGAAGTCTGCACACAGTGGAAGATAATGAAGACTGTGACCTCCTCCCCAAATGATTGTCCCTTCAAAAACTTTCATGGTCCAGCAGAATCTTCAGAGTTGGTTTTTGGACACAAGTCCACCTTCTCCCCAGGTTGCTAGGCTCCTCAATAAAGCAATCTTTCCTTTTCCAACCAACACTTGTCTCTTGAGTATTGGCTTTCGAGTGGTGAGCAGTACTTCGGTAACACGATGGCAAGAATGCTGAGTGTTGTTAGTGAGGGCTAGCGAAGCAAACAAAGGCTGGTGAGTGCATTATTGAGAAATTTACCATGGAGTCCAGTCTGGATAGGAAGGCAGAAAAGCCAGAATGAGAGTAATGGATCTGGAGATAAGTGTTAGAAAACACAACTTGGAAGATGAAGAGTAAATTCAATAATGATGGTAAACTGGTAGGAAAACAGTAAGCTAGGTTAGAAAAAGCTCTTCAGTGAGAAATTCCCACTGAGACCAGAGGTCCACAGGAGGTTGGAAAGTATTGATGTTGTCAAGGTCCTCAAGTAGTAGAATGGAAAAAGTGTACACAGAAATCCAAAAGAAGACAGGTTGTTAAATGATGTCTATAGAACAATGATCTAGAAGTAGATACACCCAGCCCTGTTCCAGGTAGCACGGGTTGAAGAAGTAGAAAAAAAAAAGAGCTTTCTATAGAAGAGGATGCAAAGAATCTTAAACTTTAGAGGAAAAAATCATGTTTTATTTAGTTCAAGAAGGTAGAAGTATTAAAAGTAAGGATATGGGGATGTTAGTTCATGATGGAACAGGGGTCCTAAAGAGTCTCAAGAAGAAAACAAACAGACTGGTCAGGAATGGAGTGGGCCTAGGGTGGTGTTAGGGAAACTAGGTAAGGTGGTTAGAAGTAATGCTGAATTTTATGTTAAGGTCTTTGAATGTTGGTCAAAAGAATTAAGGTAAGGTGATGGGGAATTGTATTAATAAAAGAAAACTCTTTTTCCTCTCTGCTCTACTCACACCAATTTCTGACATCAAGTGTGGTGGTGGAGAAGGGGGGGTTCCCAGAGAAAACAATTCTCCAACCTTCCAGAGTAACTCCTACAATTCAATTATGACACTAACTACCTGGTGTTAGCATAGGTCCTAAAGATTAAGGACCCAGCCCCACAAGACAGCCCTCATTTCAGATGCTCATCACAAGTTCCAGGTTGTCAACTGTACTTCTGACCATTCAGCTGTAAATTGAGCATTTCCATGACCCTCTCCTGGGGTTCAATAATTTGCTAGAAGGGCTCTCAGAACTCAGAAGAAACACTTAATAGAATTTACTACTTTATTATTAAGGATACAACTCAGGAATAGCCAAATGGAAAAGTTGCATAGGGCAAGATCTGTGGGAAGGGGGACAGAACTTCCATGCTGTCTCTGAGTACATTACCCTCCCAGCACCTTCACATGTTCACCAACATGGAAGCTCTCAGAGTTTAGAGGGTTTTTGTTTTCTTTCTGTGGTACTGTTGTGGCCTCTCCCGTTGCAGAGCACAGGCTCCGGACACGCAGGCTCAGCGGCCACGGCTCACGGGCCCAGCCGCTCCGCAGCATGTGGGATCTTCCCGGACCGGGGCACGAACCCGTGTCCCCTGCATCGGCAGGCAGACTCTCAACCACTGCGCCACCAGGGAAGCCCGAGTTTAGAGTTTTTAATAGAAGTTTCATTAAGTTTGTTACTGAGTCCAAGCTCGCTCTGCTTGCCGCACAACAGGCCAATAAATCAGGAGATAAGGTGTTGAGGCAAGGAATAGCGACTTTATTCAGAAAGGCAGTCGTTTGAGAAGATAGAGGACTAATGTCCTTGAGTCCCATCTTATCGGGGCCTGGATTCCAGTTTCTTTTACAGAACAGAGATGGGGAGGAGGTGAGGGAGTAAAGTAAAAAGGCCATATGTCTTGCAAAACATCTCCTGGCTTGGCCAGCCTCAGGGAGGGGATGTGTTAATTTCTTCTTTCTTGCAGCCATTCATAGGTGGGCAGGGTCAGAATGTTTCCCTGTGAGCTAAAAAGGGCACTTTCATTTAACATTTAGGCACAGGGGCAGGGTTCCCCGAGGGAGGCCATTATGTATGCTTATAGCTATAGACAGCACCCCTTTAGTGATTATAGTAACAAAAAGCAACGGAGAGCAAAGGTTAAAGTAAGAGAAACAGATCCAACATGGAGTCAGATTTTGTTCTTCCCTGTTACAAGTTGACATAATTGATTAAATCATTGGCCATTGATGACTAAGTCAGTCTCCAGCTTCTCTCCCCATCCTGGAGGTTGGGAGTGGGGTGGGACTGAAACTTCCAACCCTCTAATCACTGGGTTGGTTTCTCTGGCAACCAGCCCAAATCCCCCAGTCACCTCATTAGCATAAGCACACTAATGGTTGAAAGGGGCTTATTATAAATAACAAAAAGCACTCCTCAAGAGGGAAGAGATATGGGAACATATGTATATGTATAACTGATTCGCTTTGTTATAAAGCAGAAACTAACACACCATTGTAAAGCAATTATACCCCAATAAAGATGTCAAAAAAAAAAAAGCACTCCTCTCACCCATGTCATTCAGGAAATTCCAAGCATTACAGGACCTCTGTGCCAGGAACTGGAGAGAAGAAGATCAAATGTGTATCTCTCATTATGTCACAATTAGTTTTCTACTACTGCTGTAACAAATTACAACAGACTCAATGGTTTACAACAACACAAATTCATTATCTTTCAGTTTTCTACATCAGGAGTAGAGCACAGGTCTGGCTAAAATCAAGGCATGAGCATTCCTTTCTGGAGGCTCTAGGGGAGAATCCATGTCTTTATCTTTTCCATCTTCCAAGCACTGCCAAATGCCTTGTCTTATTGTCCCTTTCCTCTATGTATAAAGCCAGTAACTTTGTATCTCTCTGACTATTTTTGCCCACTATGCAGCAAAGCCAATCTACTAACACCAGGTTGTGGTGAAGGAAAGTACAGGCTTTACTGCAGGGCACCAAGTAAGAAGAATGGGCAACTCATACAACTCAACTCTTTTCCCTCCCTTCCATTCAATAATTATTTATTGATTAATGATAATATAAAAGAAATGGTACTGGATATTTCAGCAACCTGAGACACATCCATAAGAATCAAAGGAATAATATAAAGTGGAAGTAAATTATAAAATTTGCCAATAATTTAAAAAAAGTCAGTTATGTTATTTCAACCTTTGCCATTTGATCTTCGCCCACCCATTTTCTTCTCCATTTTCTGTCTTCTTTTAATATCCCTCTGCTTCTACCCATATTTTCATTACTTTTTTTGAGTGTTTCTCTTTCCATCCCTTTTCATCCTCTTACTCATGTGTCTTTTGCCTCCTGTTTCCGTCGGTTTCCTATGTTACTATCTTTTAGCACACATTCAAACCACTGTGGGAAAAAACTATTTTGTTCTAAAATACTAAAATTCCCCTGAATTCATTTTCTCCTTTCCATCCACTTTATCACTGCTCAAGTTCACACTTTCATTCTCTCTTCTCCCTACAACTTCCTTACTAAATTTCTGCTTCTAACTCTCCTAAATCTCCTGACAATCCATCCATCCTCACCTTTACACTGTACTATGACTTTTCTAGCAAACCTAATCTTGTCATTCCCCTACTCAAAGTTCTTCAATTGTTCACATGACATACCAGATAAAATCCAAACTTCTTTATAAGGTTTAAAAAAATTCCTTCCTACCTACCTAACTTCATTTTTACCTTTTCCCCTAACTTCCCTTTGCATGTTACCCTCTGGCAGCACAGAAATACTTGTGGTTTCATCATTCTCTGTCATGCCTCTGTAATCTTCCATCTGTCATTCTTATATCCCCTCAGCTGCTTTCATGCCATCCATATGGCAAACTCCTAGTCATCCTTTAAAACTGTTCAAATACTACTCAGCCATTAAGAAAGAATGAAATCTTGCCATTTGTGACAAAATGGAGGGACCTTGAGGGTATTACATTATGTGAAATAAATCAGATGGAAAAAGACAAATACCAAATGATTTCACTCATACATGGAATCTAAAAAAAAAAAAATGCATGGTGGTGGATGGTAATTAGATCTTTGGTGGTGATCAATTTATTGTGTATACAAATGTCAAATTATAATGTGGTACACCTGAAACTTATATAATGTTATACACCAATTTTACCTCAATTAAAAAAAAAACAAGGGGGGGGGCTTCCCTGGTGGTGCAGTGGTTAAGAATCTGCCTGCCAATGCAGGAGACACGGGTTCAAGCCCTCGTCCGGGAAAATCCCACATGCCGCGGAACAACTAAGCCCGTGCGCCACAACTACTGAGCCTGAGCTCTAGAGCCTGCGAGCCACAACTACTGAAGCCCGCGTGCCTAGAGCTGGTGCTCTGCAACAAGAGAAGCCACCACAGTGAGAAGCCCACACACCACAACGAAGAGTAGCTCCCGCTCTCCACAACTAGAGAAAGCCTGCGCACAGCAACAAAGACCCAACACAGACAAAAAAATAAATGACTGTTCAAGTGTTGCCTTTGCTGTTAGGGTTTCTCAGTCTCTTTTAGGCAGACCTGAGACTCATCTTCTGCTCTTTGCTATATTGTACATCCCTCCACTGTTTGCAAGAATACTATTATTGGTATTTGGGGTCAGGACTTGAGTTTTTCCATTCCCAACACCTTACGTAAACTTCAGCACATAAGAGCTCAATCATCTTTGCTCGATTGCCCTACCCTTTTATTTAACCTACCTGAATATCAGTGCCTAAAACTGTATTCTTTGGAACTCTAGTGCCCCTACAAAGAGTTGTATATTATAAATAGAGTTAGCCTTTAGATAGCTATGTGATGTATGTTTTCATTGTAGGTTTAAGAGAGAAGTTCAATTCTTCTTTTCCCAAGTAATCCTTTTTTTTTTTTTCTGGTACGCGGGCCTCTCACTGTTGTGGCCTCTTCCGTTGCGGAGCACAGGCTCCGGACGGGCAGGCTCAGCGGCCATGGCTCACGGGGCCAGCCACTCCGCGGCATGTGGGATCTTTCCGGACCGGGACACGAACCCGTGTCCCCTGCATCGGCAGGCGGATTCTCAACCACTGCGCCACCAGGGAAGCCCCCAAGTAATCCTCTTATCTTTTAGTTTCATAATGATTCTCAAGGGCAATCAAGGTCTGTAAAATAAATCTAAACAACCTAATATTTCAAATTTCTATTTGTCTTTACCATGATCTAGATCAGGAACATCAACCAAAAAACACCCAAATCATATGCATATATGACTAACACACCAGCCTAATTACCTCCAAATTTACTTCTTTCAAACCTGCCTCTGCTTAACTTGGATTATGGTCAATGAAATAGAACAAATTTTGCTCATTTGCCTTATTGCTTTTATCTCTATTAATTGACAGATTGATGTGGGCTCTGTGATTTTAAACAGTTTGACTTACAGAAAAAAAACTGTTATAAGGGAAAGTTTTGGGAAATAGTCACCGAAAAATAGAGCATCAATCAAAGTTCAACCAGGAAAACAGAAACTATATTATGTCACCTAGGGAACTTAATAATAGGGTATTGTTACACAGGGCATGAAGGGGAGGCTCCATGCCAAAAAGGGGAACACTGAGGTGATTCAGAGATATGTAACGTAGGAAGCCGTTACCACCTTAAGGCTAGGGAAACAAAGGGAAAATTTTGGGTTATTAGAACTAAGAAACTCAGAGGACAGATCTCGCTGGCTAGGGCATGGATCTTTGAGAAGTAGGCATAGCCTAGCTGGTGCTGGTAACTCCGATGTGTTGTGATGAGTCTGGTTCTTACAATGTAAAAGCGGGAGGCTGGAGCCAACTGCTGATGACAGGAAGAAGGGCTATTGCTGCTGAGGTGATGCTGATAGCAGGAAGCAAACAGAAAGGAACAAATGTCTTCTCCCCAACTCCTACCTACCACCCTCCCTCTAATGACTTCTGTTGATCGAACCTATCAATAACTGGCAAAGAAGACATATGTTTGCACAGCCCCAGCCCCAGTATTAAGAGTGAATATGGAGTGGAGAGATGATAGCTTAATAAGTAGCACTAAGAGCAATTAATTCAAGAGTGGTAAGCCATGGTCAGTTAGAGTAACCATCTTGCAGCTTGAAAAATTCAACATGATCATATACTCAAGACCTTAAAAAATTAATATTATTCTGTTGAGTCTGTCTTCCATTAGATATGCACTGGAGTATGCTATGTCACTACAGTTATCATTTAATCATCCAATCTGGGAGCTATATGGCAGATACGGTTCTAGGTGGTTGGGTTTCAACAGTGAAAAAGTAAATAGGTCCCTGCCCATCTTTGGGGAACTTTCCTTCTAGTGAAGGGAAAACACACAATATATAAAGATATAATGTGTCACATGGTGAGTGCAATGGAGATAATAAAGCAAGTTGTGTGTGGGGGAAATAGGGATTGGAGATGGGGGCAGCTCTTTCATATGGGGTAGTCATAGATGATCTCAATGATAGAATGCAATTTGAGCAAAGGCCCAAAGGAAATAAGAGGGAGAAAGCAGTATGAATATATGGGGGAAGATCTTTTCAGTAGGAAATAGCTGTAGTTGATTAAAGTGGGTGGACTTTTTTGTGGGTTTGCAGTTTGTTTTTAACTATTTGCATAGTTCTGCTATAAAAGACTGTGATTCTAGCTGGGTAACATCAACTTACTGTCAAATATAGTGCCAATTCAAACATTCCACAAAGCATTGCTCATCTCTTCCACTGAGGGAAAAGCTATATTTCTTCACGTAGCAGGTTATAAAAAAAATTGCTGATGGTAAAAGGACTAGCTGAAGTACACCTCTACTAAAAAATACTTCTTTTAGAGTCAGCTATGAAACTCTTATAGCCTCAAACCTTTAATTTGGATTATTTGAGTAAATGTAAAATGCCCCAAACTGTACATAATTATGTCTTTTTTGAGATGTCGACCTTCATTTTTTAGTTGAGTTAATGAAACTCAATAATTGGCCAACAGTCTTTAAGGCATAAAGTGGGATGGACACCATCAGTACTTTTAACCCAAAACAATGAAATCACTGTTGGCATTAGGATTATGTTGCTTTTTGTTCAGATAATTTTTTTCTTGGAAAATACGTGCATACTTTGGGTTCAGTGGTGCCAGAAATATTAATGTTAGCTATGATTAAGTTTCCTTCAACCAATTTGTCACTCAAACAATAAAGGTAACTTATCTGTCAGACGCCTGAAAATGGTATAACCCAGTTATACTCTCATGTTAAAGCCTTTTAAAAAAACAACAGTAATTCTGGCCCTTGAAGAAAGTGAGTTGTACCACGTAATATAAAATCTTTTTCTGTAGCTAGTAATAATTTCCTACAGGAAAGCTTGAGGTGGGTATGTCTTCATTTGAGGAGAATGTAATTTGAGACTGGACTCTTAGAAAGTAGAAGTTTGAGTTAACTCAGTCAACTTGTTTTTAACTTTTTAAAAGGAATCTTGAGAGGTCAGTGGTGTCTACTGGAAGGCAAGAACTTGGTTCTGGCGGGGAGACCACCACACATGGCTTGTAGTGTTTGCACTTAACTTCTGTACCTAGGTTCCTCTGGCTGTCAAGTAGGGATAATAGTAATTTCCTGCTTTGACTTCTCTGGCTGAAGATGATATATTAACACAAATTATTATTAAAACATAATGCATGCATGCACGTAAAACACCAGCGTGGTGCTCTTTTCATGCTCATATAACATGTATAAATACTGCTCTTCCATGCACTCTTCACTTTAGGTCAGAGGAGAATAGCATGCCACTAATCCAATTCTCAAAATATGGAGGAAATATATTCTTTAAAGCTCCATATCATCCTTTTGAGAAGCACTAAACCTGCTAATCCCTCATGGTCTCTGTAGCAATTGCATTATGGCCCCCATATTAAGCCTTTGGCACCTTTTCAAATGTTGGCTAAATTACTTTTTTCCTGGAGACTAGAACCATCAGGGAAAGGCTACGGTAATGAAATTTGCTAGGGACATTAAAATTTTGGTTGTTTAACATTTAACTGAGTATCAACAACGTGTTAAAGTGCTATTTAAACAGATAATTAGCTACTCGCTGTGCAGTGGGCTCTGTCTAAATTTAACTGTGAAATTAGGTTTAGGGAATGCGAAAATAGGAAAAGAAATTTTCTCAAGGGAAACGGTGGTGTCAGCACAGCTGAGGAATGTCACAATAGCTACATTTCGTCAATTATGATCGTCATCAGGGCATCTCTAGGAGCAACGCAGGACAAGGTTTCTTCATAAGTGCATCCTGAAACTAGGTGATGGAAAGGAGTGGTTGCAGGAGACAGGCTTACAGGGGACGACAGAGGCAACAGGCATAGACTGCGAGAGAGAAAAAAAAGGGGTGGAGGAAAAGAGGTATTTTAACCCAGCGCTGGAAGAGAGGTTGGGAGGCGGAAATTAAGAAAGAAAAAAGAGCGGCGGGCAGGGGGTAGAACTGTGTGTAGCCTTGGAGATGAGTAAAACATTGTAAGTCAGTGGATGGAGGTCGGGGAGACCCTAGTGACTGAAGGGGGAGGACAGCGTGATCTTGGCGGCAGACAAGCATTAGTTTAGCTGCGACAGGCGGCTAAATCCTTGTTTGACTTTCTTCCTATTGGAGCACATTTGTGGCTCTCTGGAGGCGACGGCAGGACCAACATAAAATTAATGGTGTCAGGACTGAGAACCTGTGTCCTCTGCCTCTAGCCCCCCTCAGGACAGTCGAAACTGTCCACCACCCCCGCAGAACCGCCGATGGCTGTGGCTCCAAGGTTAAGCCACCAGGGCTGTGCGTGGCGGGCAAATAAAGAGGTCAAGGCGAGCAGCTGCCGGGGTGAAGGAGGGTCGTGGTGGATCACGGACGCTCCTCTCACGGGCACGTGTTTAGCACTTCCCGAGGTCGCTTTCCCGCGATCAGTTCATAGGAAAACAGGCAGTGAAAATAAAATTACACGTGCGAACATGCAAATGAAACAAAACCAAAGGAAACCACCACGGAACTACAGGCACTCCGATCGGGGAAATCCAGGCCTCCTGTTGCCAGTCGCCGGGGGAGGATAGCGGACAGCCTGGCGGTCAAAGAAGCGAGAGTGAGAAAAGCAAACCTTCTGGGGCCCCTCTCCTTTCCCGGCTCCGTTGACCCTTTCACCAAACTGCCCACCCAGAGAAAGGGGCAAGAAAAACGCCTGTGCAAACGTGCCTCGGCAGACTGGGGGGGGGGGGGACGGGGGGCTGGGAAGAAAGGAGGGATTCGGAGAGCTCAGCTGTCCCGGGAAGCAGTAAGGAGGAGAAAGTCTCTCCTTTCAGCCCTCGGCGAGGAGGGAGATGACTAGTCCGGCACACTATGTCCAGCTTCCCAGACAGGAACCTTTCGCATGGGCAACGGAAAGACAGCCCTATCGTGCCTTCCCCTCCCCCGCCTCTCGTCCGGTCCCCGCCAGAGGGAGAGCGCCGCTCAGGGGAGCCTAGCTGCGAGCTGGACTGTCCCACCGCCCTCCGCCTCGGTCTGAGCAGGGGCCGCGGTGGACCAGCAAGGGGCGGAGTGGGCGAGACCATTGGAAACGCTGGGAAGGGGGACGAAGCAGGAACGCGAGGGGCGGGGCCTACTAACCTATTCCAGATTTTCCTGTCCTCTTTAAAGCCCTGCTTTCGGAGAAACCCCGTTATCAAAGAGGAGAAAAGAGATTTTGGGTTTTTTTGAAAGGGGAGGGGCGTGTGTAGGAGGGCGGGGTGGGAGGAGTCGGGCTTTCACTCCCGGATCAGACGGGAGCGCGAGTTGCGCGGGCGAGTCCCTGCGCTCTGAGGGTCGGCTTCTTCTCCCCCTCCCGTGCGGGCGGGGTGGTGCGTTCCGAGTTCCCAGGAGTTCGAGGCGGGCGGGTGCCGGTGGGGGGAGGGGAGTGGCGGTGGTGGTGCCGGCGGCGGCGGCGGGCGGCTCCCGCCTCAGCCTCTGCAGTGGCGTCGGCGACGGCGGAGTTGAAGCAGCCGCGAGTGCTCGGCTGAGTGTCAGCCGGCGGCGACGGCTCAAGAACTGGGAGTTAGAGACGCGCGCACCGGACCTTCCGCCGCCGCCGCCGCCCACAGCCTGAGGCGCCGGGGCCCGGGGAGCCGGGGGGCAGGAGAGCGAGCTGGCCGGGGGGAGGGTGGGGGATGGCGCGGACCCTGGGGCCGGCTCCGCTGTGTCCCGGAGGCGGCAAAGCACAACTTTCCTCCGCTTCTCCCCCCGGGGCCGGGCTCCTGCTGCCGCCCCCGACGCCACCGCCGCTGCTGCTGCTGCTCTTCCCACTGCTGCTCTTCTCCCGGCTCTGTGGTAGGTGAACCTCGGCGGCCGGTGTGGGCTGAGGGAGGCGCGACCGAGGGTCCCGGGGCCGCGGCCGGGCCGGTGTGGGCCGCTCTCCCGGGCGGGAAGCGGTTGTGTTCGGCGGTTGGCTGCGCGAGCGGGTGCCGCGGACTTTGGCTGGAAACTTTTCGCCGCGCCTGGGGCGAGGCCGGGGAAGGGCCGGGGCCGGCGAGTGCGGCGCCGGCCGCCCGCTCTCCTCGCTCGCGGCCGCGCCGCTCCCCACGCTGCGGGCTGGGGTTCGGCGACGGCGCTTTCCGCCCGGACGCCGAGTGCTTCGTGCGCTTGGCTCCTCCGTGTTTGCTCCGGGGACCGTTACTTCCTCGCCTATTCGCGGAGGAAGCCGAGAGCGCGGACTTATGTGCTGGGGCTAAGGTGACGGGATGTACGTTTGCCGCCTCCTTTTTTCCCGGGTGAAACTTGAGCTGTGAGCCAGGATACCTTTAGGGACCAGAGCTCGACGGAATGAAGCCTTCGGGTTCCCACACCTCATCGCCTTCCACCCTGGAGAAGCACCATGTTAGCCCACCCTGCAGCATCCCCTACAGTTTTCTTCGGTCCTCCGGCCACTTTCTGCCCTGGCAGCCTCTGGATCGCATTGAGCCCGTCGCTGCCTTCCAGTTTGTGGGACGTCTGTCTCACTGTGTTTATTTTAGCAAACGCTATTTGTCCTCAGGACTTCGATGTATGTGTAAGATACCTGATTGCATTGACCGTGCCCCAGCTGTTCCGATCAAAACAAGCCCCACGCCTCTTCCCATTCTTCCCACGTTGTCTTATAGTTTTGTCATATTTGGGAGGTAGTCTCTTTGTAAGTTCACTTCCTAGGTATCAGAGACTAGAAGCCTACTTGTTAAGAATAGCTTTAAAAAATAGAAAAAGAAAGATCTCCGTTTCATGCAAGAGAGGTGGACTTAAGTGATCCTTAATGGAAGGCGGCGATGTGGGAAAGTAAGGCCACCGGTCTTTGGGGACTGGCTCTGTCTTTTGGTAATACCGGAACACTGCAGGACGTTATTCATTCGATGACTCTTACTTGGTGAGGAAAGTGCAGAAACAAAACTTAGGCTTGCTCAAAGCGTGTTTTACCTGAGACATTTTTACTGGTACATAAGTCTCCGTTGGATATCAGTGTTTAATGAAATCTTAAATGAAACCAGGAGTTTTATCAGTATTTACTACAAGGAGAGATGTGTGCGGATTTATTGGATGGTGTGATTTAGAAGAAAGAGAATCCTGTACCCCTGTACCGTGTAGGTGTGTCAGGCTAGCTGGTTATGAGGGAGGCAAAATTTTCAAAAGATTGAGTGCCTCTTATAGGCTGAGAATTTCCACTACCAAATCTCCGTCACGTTTCAAGCACTGTAATGACACGTTCTGATTTACAGAGTATAGCATGATAGATGGCATGTTAACTAATCTGCATTGTTTCTGTAGTCCCACTCCCCAGATGTTTGGTTCCACTACACAAGTCTTAATGCTGTTACCACTTTAGATTGATGCGAGATTCTAGATTGAATTTGTGTACCGTTCTTTTCCATTCAGGAGGGTTGTGGATTACAGTTAGGTGGGAGGAAGGTGGGAGTGGATGTTAACAGTTTACTGTTCTGACTTAGATTGTGTTAAGGACTGAGAGAATATTTGTATCTCCAGTAAAGTTTTATCTAGCTAGGCAAAGCCCCGTAGAAGACTGAAGCAAGGTAATATGTACAGTTAATACAAGGAAATTGAACCTGGGTAATAATTTCATAGTGAATGTGCAAGTGAAATGTTGATTACTTTTTCAAGGAACACATTGGTTTTCACATGGAAGAAGAAAAAACTTAAAAAATATCTCTTCAATAATATGCTGTTGGAGGGATTTGATACTTTAGAGTCCTAAAAATTCAAGTAGTATAGGCAAATGGACTGTGATTTAGAGAGGTGTAAATTAAAGTTTTTAGAGTCAACTCAGCTTGTAGTTGTAGAGACAGACACTAGTTTTGTGTCACTGTGCACTACTCATTTAAAGAGCTTCCTTTTTTTTGGCTTATAGTGTTATAACACCCTCATTTGTGAACACTTATGACAAGTTTTTAATATCAACCTGTATTTTAGAATTCAGTCTTTGAATATGGCACAGTTGTCCTGATTTATGGATACTTAGTAAGTATGGAAACGGAATTTTCTTGTAACCTGTTCGTTGGTCTGATATTCATAGTACTACTTAACAAGGTTTGGCACATACTGATGTTTGAGTTGTTTATTTATTTATTAAAATTTTATTGAGGTATGGTTGATTTACAATGTTGTGGGAGTTGTTAGTCTTAGAGTTGAGAAGATTTTTAGGCTTTAAAGAGATGACTATATGATTTGTTAATCAGAATGCTTTACTTTTTTTTTTTTTTTACCACATACAGATTTATTATTATTATTCTTTTTGCTGCTGATATTTTTGATATTATGCTTACATTTAGCATGGCCTTAACTATGCTACACTTCTGCAATATCATCTATTAGCACAAGATAATTTTTATGTCATGTTAATTTTACTGCTGTAAAAACCCTCGCAGTCAAACTGGTAGACATGATATTCTGTAAGCTATAAAAAATTAATCAGATTTGCTGTTTTGAGGGTGTACATTATCTGTCTTATTTGAAGAACTGAAATTTTAAAATTTTACAGGTTAACCAACTGTCAGGGTTGGTTGGTTTTTTGTTTTTTTTTGTGTTTTTTTTTTAAAGCCTAAGAAAGTCCTAGGTGTAAAGGTCAAGAGAACTAGATTTTTCAACACTATCTGACTTGATATAAACCTCATTTATTTAATTATGGAAGTCCATATTTCTTTATAATGGCAATAATCAGTTCATAGGTGATCAGATTTATCTTACTTTCCCTTCCAACATTTTTTCTTGAGGAGTAGATAATATTAGGATACGGTATTGATGAAAGAGAAGGTAGACTATTTGACTTAAGTTCCAACTTTTTCCATTTTCAACAGGGTTATATCTTAAATGGATATTTAGAAGGTGATGGAAAAAAGATCTAATATGATGATTGAACATTGAACAGCACTTTCAGAACTCCCTGTGTTCATGGTGCTTGATAGGAACTTGAGGACATAAAACATGAATAAGGCAGAGTCCTGGCTTCAGGGAGCTTACAGCAGTATGATAGACATAACGTAAACAGATGGATAGGACAGCTCAGTATTTATGATAGAGATCTGCATGAGGTGTACTGTGGGTTACCCAGAAGAAGGATACCTAACCCATTAGGTAGAGATATTAGTGTAAACTGAGAAAAAAAATTACTTAAAAAAATTCAGTTGAGTTAGATTTTCTTATTGAGATTAGACATTGTGGTAGGTGGAATAAGTTTGCTCTCTCTCTGCAGTTTATGATTTAGATGCTAAATAAACAGTTTTATTCTGAAAAATGACTGCCACTTACTAGCTGTGTGAATTGTTGGCAAGTTATTTAACCTCAGTAAACTTAAGGTTTCTCGTCTTCTCAAAAAAAGGTTAATATCAGTTTGCCTATAGAGTTCTTGTCCTCTTGCCTGTAGAGGATTAAATGAAAGAATAAAATAAAACGCTTAGAATGCATGGAATGTACATTCAAATTTTAGCATTTATTTTATTGCACATTGTAAACCAACCAACCTAATATTTGTCATTCTTAAATTCTACGCTGATGACTTGAATAATTGAGTTTTCAAGTTGATTGACTTGCCGTATTTGTACTTTATGTCTTTCAGTGTATAGCCTAGTCAGTGCTCTTTAAATATTTGTTAAATTTACCTCGGGTAAATAATCAGATGACCAACTTTCAGAATGTTAGGATATAGTGAAATTAACTCAATGGTGTAGTTGTATGGAACCTAGTTGAATCGTCCCTTAATGATGTAGAATGCATTTTAGGACTGGGCAGTTCTATAAGATCACCCAGAATGTTAGTGGTTATATTGAAAAATGTGGAGTTGAAGAGGGAGTCATGATTTCACTTCTACCCTATGAAGTTACTGGTAGTTTCAGGTTGGAGCCTGTAATACATATTGCCCATATGAATCTTTCTGCATCCAAAACAGATATAATTGGAAAGTGAACCAAATTTAAAAGGACGCAAAAAAGATCAAATTTTCCTTTTTGCATTTAGCTACAGAATCAGAAATAGGAATTGGAAAAAGCTGGGCAATTATATATTTGTGGGTGTGTGTGTATTTACCGTTTTACCTTGTTTAGTCACTTACGCTTATATATAGATATATTTAGTGATTTCAGCAACTGATGCACATTTTGCATCTGTATAGTTAAGGAATAGAACTTACGGCTTCTTGCCTATTATTTGAAAATTGTTGAAGAGAAGCTGGCTGTGATACCCTTGTTAAAAAATAGTATTTTGGCATTCTGTAATTTACCCCTTAAAAAATTAGTGAGTTAATAATATATTACTATAGCATATTCTGTAATCTATTAAAGTCCTCATAAAATTGACAGTACTGGCTGTATGGTTTGTGAAAGATGTGGCATTTGATTAATAATGGCTATTAATGTGTAAATGTCGGATAAAATCAAATAACCTTTAAGTAAGTAATGGAATTATTTTGTGTACCAGGAACTCAGATCTAAAAATCTAAGCACCATTAATGTCATACTTTTGATTACCTTTTATATTTTTATCTAAAATTGTCTTGCACCCATATGCTTTCCTAAACTTATGATTTTTCTGTAAGGCTCTGACATAGTTTAATTATTTACATAAATAAAGTTGTGTATTTAAAATTTTAGTGAGGGCTGCCCCCTATAAGTCTAGATACAGCCATATTGTAGGTACTATAGTTGTTTTGGAAAGGATATTGTATTGCATACTTATATTATGACTTTTACATGTTCTCTTTAATATAACATCCAAGGAGGTTATTTTTCTTGTAACCCTATTAATTGCCCAACATTCATTCTGCTAATTAATATCAGTAGGAAGGAAGTACCTTGTAGCGTTATAAGTAGATATTCATAAAGTGGAATTTGAGGCATGTGTAAAAACATACCAGCTCATATCTGGTTTAAATGACTAAGAGTTGATAGTATGCTTTTCAGCGTTTCTGACGATTATTTTGTAGGTGTAAGATAGTAAATTATACATGTGACTCTATAGATAGGAGAGGTTGTAATAGTTTTTTCTTTTTTTTTTAACTTTACTTGTTTTCTTTTAACTTTAATAGTTAAAAAAAAAAAGAAAGGGACTTCCCTGGCTGTCCCCTGGTGGTTAAGACTCTGAGCTCCTAGTGCCGGGGTCATAGTTGCAATCCCTGGTGGGGGAGCTAAGGTCCTGCGTGCCACAGGGTGCTGCCAAAAAAAGTAAAAAAAAAATCAAACTTGCTCTTTTAGATAGGTTGGCTATTGTACCAGTAGAGGCTCTTTACTTTAAGCTCTCAGATTTCTTCAGAAGAAGTAAAATTTTTAAAAGAGGGTTGTCTATAAATCACTATTCTCAGCTAGCCAAGGTCAGCAAATGTAGGGTACGTGGATAGGTTCAGATCCTAGTTTCTAGGAAATCTTTTTCAAAAGAACATTCCAGGTCCCGCTATGGACTTATTGGATCAACATTTTTTGCAAGAGGTTTGGGGAGTGGAGCCTGATGATTGGGGCATTTGTATTTTGAGTGACATCTTCAGATGATTGTTTCTTCCCTGGATGGGTGCTATTTTTACAGCATTTTTATATATGATTTGACCACATATGGTCATTATTTTGTTCACTGTTGTACCCTCATGTGCTAGGCATGTAGTGGGCACTCAAATTTCTTTATTTCAAGTGCTTAATAGAAAAATAAAATTTAGTCTAAACCAGCACTGTCCAATAGAAGTAATGTGAACTATATACATAATTTTAAGTTATGGTGCCACATTAAAAAAGTAATAAAAGAAACAGGTGAAATTAATCTTAATATACTTTATTTAACACAATATAACCAAAATGTTATCATTTTAGCATGCAGTTGATATTAAAGAATTGAGGTATTTTACCTTTTTTATTTTTGTAGGAAGTCTTTGAAATCTGATGTGTTTTACACTTACAGATTGTTGTTTGGATAAGCTATATTTCATGTGCTCAGTAGTCAGGTATGGCTGGTGGCTACCATATTGGACAGTGCAGGTCTAAACTATTTGTGGTCTCCAAAGTAGGTTATGCCCTTCTCTAGCTCTTACTCATAAGGCCTAAAATGTTATTACTCTTCCTACCTACTCAAATTCTGAAGCGCCCAGTTTAAAATTAATTTTCTCTGTAAAGCCTTGCCTTACCACTTCTTTCATACAGTGAGCTTTTCTTCTTTATAAAGTAGTTACTCTTTTTATTCATTATCTAGTAATTTAATTGTAAGTTGTTTTGTGGTGTGTGCTCTTTGCAGTGAAAACCTTGCCTCAGGCTTCACTGTATGTCATCAGCATGCATCACGGAATAAACACAAGTTTTTTTGTAAACTATATAGGTTTTAACATGTCAGGGAGGAAGAAATTTTTCTCTACCCTTCTAGGTTCTTCTGGCTGGTCTAAGAGTTACATTGACATGAGACAGATTAACAGGAGAAAATCAAACAAAAGTTTAAGGGCATGTATACATGGAAGAGACCCAGGAAAACTGCCAGAAACCCTCACCTTAAATACCAACTTCTGCTGAAGACAAAAGAGGGTACTGGGGGTGGCGATTTGGGACTTCAAAGGGGAGAAAGGCAATTCACATGAAGATGGAAAAGCAAATGTTTGGTAAACAAATTTTTGCTGGGCCTTGCAGAGACTGTGGGACACAGAGTGGACTCTGATCTCTAGGCCCTGCTGAGTTTCCGCACCACACTTAGCCTGTACTTTTTGCAGATATCTCTGGTGATAGCTCAATTCCAGGAATAGGCCCACTATCTAAATTTTTTTAAGCAGTTAGGGGGAAGGTCAAAGTTTCTTCCTGAGTCTTTTGGGCCTTGATTGTTTTCAGCTCAAAATAATCGTGTGCCAAAGAGACGTTGTGGGGTGGTAAGTTTTGCTCCCAAACATTTGCTTTTTTTTCCCTGTTAATAACTTTAAGGAATTGACCAAATTTGCTATACAACAAAATGGTATCAAGAGAATATTCGGTTTATGATTTCATCTTCCATGTTGAAATAAAATAATAATGCAGAATAATAGCTGTAATAAGTAACTACAAAAACTTTTCTGGATTTGACTTCATTTCCTATCTGATGGTAGCTATCTTTCAAATCCTTAGTCCCTCAAGCAAATTCTGTTCATTTTTTCATGCTTTTAAGTTTAGAGCAATGTTTGCCGAAGTGTTTAATAGAACACTAGTCTCAGAAGATATGTTTTTGGAAGAAAGAACTGTGGTTGAATACACTTGGGAATGGGAAAAACTAACCATCATGGAAAGTCACTGTGTGCATTAGTTTATTAATGGTTTAAGAAATTCTTTAGTAAAATATTCTTTTTTGCAGTATAATTAAACAACCTGTTATGCTGCAGAAACTTTGTTGTACAGGACACGCTATAGGAAATACATCTTTAGAGAGCTTTGTATATTTGATATTATGTTGATGTTGTTTCTATCTGTACCTTCCAAGATAGGGGAGGAATGAATATATATATATATATATAAAATATACATATAATTCATTTATTTAATAAACTAGAAAAGGTTGATAGGCTTTAAAGACATTACTTGGTGAGAAAATTCTTTGTTGGCTTTTCTTTTTTCCAGAAATTCTTTTTGCTTTCTTTATCTCTGTCTCTTTATTCCCCGTTGTGTTACCCATTTTGAATCTGAGGTATTTGCGAAATTGACCTAGGAGGAATACAATTCTTCCTCTTTGGTATGGCAAAATTAGCAGTGTATTATTTACCCCAGGATATATGTAGTTTAAGCAGCTTCTGTGGGCTAGACCTCACTTTATGTATAACACATCACACTCTGGGTCTGAGTTTTAGGAATAGAGTGGGTTTATTTAAGATAGCTATTCTCTTTTGTAATGGAAGTGTACCAGTGCTGTTATTGGGAAGGACATGAAAAAGTCAAGAGGCAGATATAAAAATAGGTGTACACAGCTAGGACTCCAACTTAGTGTTTGAGAACATTATATATAATCAAGAGCGTGCTGAACTCTTCTAATTGCTTCATTTCAGAGAAAATACAAAAGTATTAATGAAATAAATGTTAGTACTGGGAAACTGTGGTAAGATGAATTTCATATAGTGACTCTTTCTATGAGTTATCCATGATAGACATGATTGTTATTACTAAAGTATCTGAGGCCATGGGTTTCAAAACTTATTAATATGATATCTAATTTAGTCATAGCTACTGTGGGGTAGATTAAGATTTCATTTCACAAGTGTCCTTGTCATTATGAACTCCAAACTCCCTTCTAATTTGATTTAGATTAGAGATAATCATTCATGGTTATAAGTTCAATTTAATGTTAACTAAGTCAGACAATAGTCTATCTTTTATTTAAATCTGCTTAGTGATACCCTGGTTCCTTTATTTTAAATGCACAATTTTTAAAAAGGCTCTCTATTTATTTTTTACTGAAGAGATTCAGATGGGAGAAGGTACATAGCTAACAGTTCTATCCTCATTGAGGGCAGGGCTAAAACGTTATAGCATTTTTCACTAAACCATGAGTCTGCATATATTAATTGCTGTAGCAGCTACTGTAAATCCAAATCTCTGATTTCTGCTTGTTAAACTTAAAGGAGGTAAAACATTACCACCAACAAAAACTTTGAGGAACATATGCAAATAGTGCAAATGTATTGAACATCAACTTTTATAGTAGCTTCCCTATTCCTATAAGCAATTCTGAGGTTATAAATATATGATTATTTTGATGACATAGTTTCATTTGCCTAGTCCACATTAAAACCAGAGTGAATTTTAACTTTGAAATAACAGTAAGAAACTCTTCTTAAATTGTTACCTTCTGTTTGTTGTACACTAGTACAGTGTCAAAGATTCGTTATTTTTCTTTTAAAGCTGGTATAGCCTTTTCAGTTGAATGACAAAAAGAAGGTATATCAGGGCTAGAATTAGTAATACTAATGAAAACATCTTTCCTAGCAAGAAATAAGACTGTTTAGACTGTTGACACTCTTTTCTGTACTTAAGATAGATTTTTACATTTTTCAGTGAAAAACATTGTCGACTTTTATTTAAAGATTTTTAAAAGAGTTAGCAATTATGGTGGCTATTTTGAAACCATGCATTGTTTATCAAACTTATTTTCCATATGTGTATAAAAGGATCTGGGCTTTCATATATTTTTGTTATGTTTATAACTGATAGTGAAAATGTTTAAATATATAAGTAGCTGGTGAAACTTTTATACAACATGTTAAAAAGTCTCTTGTAAAAGCTTTAACACTAACAGCACCTGTTAAAATATAAAAACAAATCTGAAGTTCTCTAAGAAAAATACATTATTTTTCTTTGAGGATACTACTGTTGCTTTGCTGCCCTCTACAGTCATCTAAAATAGTCACTCTTGACTTTTCTCCCATGAAATGATTAAAATACTTCCTTGACTTGTGTCCTTTAAATTTCAAGAGTGCGTTGAATAATATTTACTGTTAAAATATGACAACGTTTTAATTAGTCACAACAGTTGATCTATACCTGTAATGCAAAAAATAAAAGGTTTACAGATTGAAGCAGGGGATGGATTGGGGACTATTGCACATCAATCAGGGAACAGATGATAGAGCACCAACCAAGTGATAGGTAGTGTAGAGGATATCACCGTGGAATAAGATGTGATGGCTGCTCCCAAGCTTATAAATCCATTTGTATGACTAACTGTGGGTTAGATATCTGTAATAACATACCAAGTAGTATGATACAGCCTAAGAAGATCAGTAAGGCTTGGAAGAGTCAGGAATGCTAATTAGAGGAATTGAAACTTTTGAGCTATATCTTCAAAGAATGGTTCGAGTTCGGACAGGTAAAACAGGGTTATTTCAAACAGGGGAGAGAATATTTATTAAAACATAAAGCACCTGTTACACAGAAAGGGCTATGCTAGGACCCTTGGGGTCTTTGCCCTTAAGAAATGTAACATTTAATTGTTAGCAGATTTGGAATTAGAAAATGGTGTGTGTGTGTCTGTTTTATACCCAGTTACTTAAGCTTTCTGCCTGTTTCAGTCCTTATACACTTAGCTAAATAATAGCTCCTTTATCGAGTTGCTGTGAAAATTAAATGAAATCCTTATTAAACTGCAGTAAAGTGCTTTACAAATACAGCTATCCATAACGCAAGGGAAAATGAATTGTCTCATGTTAGAAATATAAAGTGTTGTGAGATTGCAGAAGAAGGAGCAGTTTAACTGGGAATGGAGGAAGACTTAATAGAAGACCTAATTTTCTAGCTGAACCTTGAAGGCAGAGTTTTCTATTTCTGAGGGAAGTCAGTGGAAAAGAGAGCATTCCAGGCTGAAAAGATCACTGGACTGAGGACTCTGCGGAAGGAATTAATGTTTCCATGTGGTTCAAGTATGAGCTTTATGGAGGGAAGTCATAGATTTTAAATACTTTGCTGATGCTGAGGAGATTAGACTTCGTGTGGGAGGCAGTGAGGAGCTTTTGAAGGCAGGTAACTATTGTCTGTCAGTGATTTGAGAATATTTTATAGCTCTGATAGCAAGGTAAAAGATATATGGGAGATATGAGAGACAAGTGAAGGGGAAAACCATTGCTGTTGTCCATAGTGTCCATAGTGTTGTCCATCCAAACATGGTGTTTGGATATCATAGGTGAGGAGAGAAGAGTTGGATATGAACTTATGTTTCTCTCTTGAATGACTAGAAAAGTATAGTAGAAGGATTGATGAATCAATTTGGTAACTTTTTGGAGGCATTTTAATTGTGCCTCTGGGGCATATTTTAGAGCTGTAGTTGGAAATTTGTTCTGAGAGGGTAGTGGGGGAGGATGTGGAATTGGGAATTATCAGGATCGAGGTATTTGGATTAGATAAGCTGTTTAAAGGAGAGAGGAGGCAGAGGGGGAGAAGAGAAGAGAGAAAGGAAGGAAGGGGAAGTAGGGAGGGGACTGGAAAAAATTTTAAATGTTGAGGTACTTTGGGGATTTCCCTGGTGACCCAGTGGTTGAGACTCTGTGCTCCCAATGCAGGGGGCCCGGGTTCAATCCCTGGTCAGGGAACTAGATCCCACATGCCACAACTAAGAGCCCTCGTGCCGCAACTAAAAAAGATCCCGCATGCTGCAGCTAAGACCTGGCGCAGCCAAACAAAAAAAAGGTTGAGGTACTTTGATTAGATAAGAGGGAGGGAGGGAGGGGAGAAATAATCTGGGAACAAATTCTTACTTGATAAATAGACCAATACATTTAGTAGTTAAGAGAGTGCATTGATGACTTAGTAATTTAGTACAAGTGGTTAGGAAAAGGGTCAAATTCCAAAAAATTAACTAATGAAGGGATAGTGAAGAAGTAGTAGGGTAGGGCCTGCTCTTGGGAAAGAGGAACATGAGCAAATAATTTGAGGGGAAAGAATAATGTATCAGTTATTGTGGGCTGAATGTGTTGTCCCAATATTCCTATGTTAGAGCCCTAACTCCCAATCTGGTGGTGTTAGAAAGGGTTCTTTGGCAGGTGATTAGGTTTAGATGAGGTCATGAGGTTAGAGCCCCCATGATGGGATTGGTGCCCTTATAAGAAGAGAAAGACACCAGAGCTTCCTTCTTCCACCATTTTGAGGATACAGCAAGAAGGTAGTCATCTGCAAACCAGGAAGAGAGTTCTCACCAGAACCCAAACCATGCTAACACCCTGATCTCGGACTTCCTATCCTCCAGAATTGTGAGAAATAAATGTTTGTTGTTTAAACCACCCAGTCTGTGGTATTTTGTTATAGCAGCCTGAGCTAAGACATCAGTGAAGGTTCTTAATTATGAACACTTCAAACTTAACTTTGATTAAAATAAAATTTATTGAAGGATATTGAGTGGTTCACGTATGGAAATGAAGAACCAAAGGAGGCTAGGCATCTAGAAACATATCCAGAACCATAGCCAAGATAATGTCTAGGGGCAGTCTGTCAAGGTCATTGCTTTCTGCCCCTTGAAACACTGGACATTGTAGCTTTGCCTATTATACTGACATTGCTGCTCTTAGAAACTAGATACGGTTATTGCCATAGCCCAAGAGTATATATTTTCCATGGCTGTCCACTACAGAAAGTTGAAGAAAAACTTTTTAATTTTTATGATGAGACTTCTCTGTCTTTGGGAGGGGGATGGGAAAAGAACATTGATATGGCAAGGTCCAGGAACAGAAAGTAAGTGGAAACATTAAAAACACAGATGGGAGAGGCTAATCTTAGAAATGGTGAGGGGCTCTTCTTTCTACTAGGCAGAGAAAAAAAATGATAGGTGAAAATACAGAGAGGTTTCCAGGTATAAGAGGGAAGTTCTGGAGAGGATTTCATCTTTATTGATTTACGTGATAAACTTTGAGAGTGAAGGGTGATGTTGGGACTTAGTAGTAGAACCTGTGGGCAGAAATGGAATAAGTCATCAATTAAGAATGAATAAAATGAAGTTAGAAGTCAATTGTTATTACTAAGGAAGAGAGAAGGATTTGTGATTAGAAAGTAATGGGAAAGGGGCTTCTGGAGTGCTGGTAAAGATTTATTTCTTGACCAGGATGATGGTTTTGTGGATATGCTTACTTTGTAATAGTTCTTACAACTACATACTTACCACTTATACTTTTCTGTTTGTGTGTGTATGTATATATACTTTGTTGAGTCTTTTGGATTTTCCATCTATACAGTCGTGCAATCTATGCATAATTAAAGCCTTATTTCTCTCCAATCCTTATACTTTTTTTTCCTTTTCTGTTGCTTATTGCACTGGCTAGGACCTCCACTATTGATGTTGAATTAAAGTGGTGACCGCAGGCATCGTTGTCTCATTCCTTATCTCAGAGGTAAAAAAGTGTTCAACATTTCAAAATTAAGTATGATGTTTGCTGTAGTTTTTTTTTTTAATAAAACTTTTTTTGATCAGATTAGGAAAATTTCTATTCCTAGTTTGCTTAAGAATTTTTATCATGGAGTTTAATTTTATCAAGTGCTTTATCTTAATTTTGAGATGATCATATACTTTTTAAAATAATGTGAATTACATTAAAAAAATGTTAAGCCATCTTTGTGTTTCTGGAATAATACCAGTTTGGTTTTGATGAATGTATCCTTTATTATAGGATTCAACTGACTTTTTAAAAAAATTTTTCTTCACCATCTATGTTTATCAGTTAAATTGGCCTGTAATTTTTTTTCCTTATAATGCTTTTGCCAAGTTTTTGTATCAAAGTCACGCTAGACTCAGGTAGAATTAGTTGGTAAAGCCATCTTAGCCTGAAATAATTTTTTTATGGGAAGGATTTTTAGTTACAGTTCATTAAATAATCATGGTACTGTCTAGATTTTCATTCTTCTTGTGTCAGTTCTGGCACATTGAGTTTTTGTAGGAATTTGTCAATTTCATGGTTTCAAATCTTTTGACATGAAGTTGTTCATAATGTTTTCTTACTACCTTTTTAGTGCCTGGAGGATCTGTAGTAATGCCCCCCTTTCTCATTCCTCATGTTCGTATTTTGTTTTTTTGTTTTCTGGATCAGTCTTGCCAGGTGTTTATCAATTTTATTAGACTTTTCAAAGAACCTATCTATGACTCGTTCTTGATGCTCTTTACGTTTGTTTTCTGTTTCATTATTATCTGTTCTACATTTTCTATTTTTGGAGGGTTTATTTCCTATTCTTCTGTTTCTTGAAATGAATGGTTAGATTATTGATTTTTAGCATTTCTCTTTTTCTTATATATGCATTTGAGCCTATAAGTTTTCCAACTAAGGTCATATTCACAGGTTAACACCTCCTAATTGCTCTTTCTGCATCTTTATTTTTTCCACTGTAATATGTGAACTTCTGCTACATTAATTTTTCTAGATAATGTTTTTGGCTTCCTGTATTTTCACTCTTCAGTATTACCTATTTTTTCCCTCTTGCTTATTTACACTTTCCCTGACTTGACTTTAAGCTCCTGGAGGGCAAGGAATGTGCCTCCTCTTCGTCCTTTCTCAGCATAAAGCCTGGTCAACACAGGTAAGTGTTAAATAAGTGTTAGCGAGAAATACAGATGTGCAAACAAGCTGAATTAAGAATTTGCCGGGCTTCCCTGGTGGCGCAGTTGTTGAGAGTCCGCCGGCTGATGCAGGGGACACGGGTTTGTGCCCCGGTCTGCAAGGATCCCACATGCTGCGGAGCGGCTGGGCCCGTGAGCCATGGCCGCTGGGCCTGTGCATCCAGAGCCTGTGCTGCGCAACGGGAGAGGCCACGGTGGTGAGAGGCCCGTGTACTGCAAAAAAAAAAAAAAAAAAAAAAGAATTTGCCTTTCTGACTTCATCTCTGTTATTTGTTACCAATACTTAGATTTTTCTTCTCCAAACTTCCCTTGCATTTTCTGTTTCTGTGAATCTGTTTACTTTTGTACTTCTTCCCATAGTGCCCATTCTCTGCTTGGAAAAACTCACCTTGCCTAAGATCCGGCTTAAATTCCACTATTTTTCCACAGATTACCAAACAAAATTAGGAATCACTAGTTTGGGCTTAGCTGAAGGAAAATTTCACTTTCTAGATGCAACTTTTCTCACCCTACACGCTTCTCTCATTCCTTCTCCCAATTTTCTGTTTTCACCCTTAACTATGGTGACTTTCATAAAGGTGATATAACCCAGTTTGCCTTGGAAAGTCTAGGCTTACAACTGTTTTTCTGGCATAATTATCAATAATACTCCTCTACTTCCTTTCACTCTAAAAAATGTTTTGGCTTAGATGACAAATTATATGATCGCTCTACCATACATCCATTGCCTTGCATGTCTTATTTTCTCTTCTAGATTCTCACATCTTGGAAGTCTTAGGCTATACTGTTTTCTACCTTATAATACGTAGTACTTAATATTCAGTGAATGAAATGCAGTAAATATTTGAGCTCTTACTGTGTTTCATACATACTTGTATTTTTTCCATATTAGCTCACTTATTTTTTCAACCTAGACTTGTAATATCTAATTCCTTGCCCCAGTGTTTTTCACTTAAAGTGAAACATCTTGCAAAATCTTCACTCTGAATCAGTTCAGCTGTACAAATTCTTATGCTTACTTCTCAGCTACTAGTGGGACTTGGGGAGAAAAAAAAAATCATATAACAATGCAGATTGGTGCCCGTATAGAATCAGGTTTTAGCTTCAACTGGACCTCAAACAGTTTTTCTAGCAATCCTCTTTTTGGTTTAGTCAGTGCATGCTCCCATGTTTGAATTTTTTCTTTTAAATTTTACTGAAACCTTGTTAATTAGGTGATAATAGTCCCATTTTATAGGTGATAAAACAGGCTCTCAAGTACCCAGGGTCACACTGGTAATAATTTAGAGGTCTGTGTGTTCTTAAATCTATGTTAGTCTGGCTCCAAAGTTCTTGCTTTTTTATTCCATCCTGTTCCACCATTCGCAATTTTAATTCTTATTCTTAGGTCTGAAAAGTATTACACTACTTAGCCATAAGCTCCATGTACTTGTTTAGAGGTACCTCTTTTAAAATGGTAAGTTTGAGATTTTTTGATTATTTATGTTGTGTAAATGTGTGTATAAATTTTTAGGTGTATCATTGTTGAAGGCTGTCATTTATGAGGATTGATAATACATCAGTGTCTTTAAAGCACTAGTTCTTTACAATGTCTGATTTATCTGAGAATATTTACATGTTCACAGGCCTTCTGTTTTTTATGTATCATTTATAATTAGGTTAAAGTAAATTTAAGGATCAGAAGTAAATTCATCAGTATGGTTAAAAAACAGTTCCCTTGGTTGAAAATTGTTTACTGTTGATTATAAATTTTTACTGCTGTAATAACAGTAAGGCCTAAGATAATATAATTATTATAGTGTTTTGGGGAATACATTTTATAATGGTGATTGAAACTCATAATTTCATTAGTGTTTAAAAATTGCTAAAATTTCAGTTTGAAATGGGAATTGCAAGAGCAGATTCTTAGTAATTGTTATGAAAACCCATCTCGCATGCATTTTACTTCTAGTGGAAGTAGTGCTTACTTAAGAACTACAGCCCCCCTCTACTTTTTATTTTGAAAGTCACTGAGCTTTTGATTGTCTCCGTTAATAGCCATTCTAGGTTTTCTTTCTGTGAAATGTTTAGGATTTATTCATAATGTGCTCAGCATGATGGAGTTGGAAAGATTACTTTTCAAAGCCAAGAGGCTTCTTGTCTGTGTTTTGCCACTAGCCATATGATAAGGGCAAATCACTTCACAGTCTCTGTAAAATGAGATTAGATCAGATGTCCTGTAAATTCTCTTCCTGATCTAAGATTTTGTGCTTCTGTTCTGAAAATATAAAGGAACTGTACTTAAAAGCATAAGGTGAATTCAACTAAAGGGAACCTTTATGTGGGTCGATTAAATCAAGGTATTTTCCTTATTTGAAATTAAAAGGTAGTGACTGAGAATAGATGATGGAAACAGCATTTTAGAAAGAGCATTTTATAAAGGTTGAAATTGCTACTTAAAGATTGGTAAAGATGTTGTACAGTGGCATGAAATTTATCTTTAGTGTTAATGTATAGGAAATACTGTAGTAGAAGTTTGCTGTTTCTTGAACCTGTTACTTCCTGTGTTGGTTACATATAAATCATTTTTATAGAAATCTAAACCTTAAAAAAATTAACTCTTTGAGGCTGATTTTTTTTAGCTTTGTAGAAAACTCAGACCTGTAGTTAGAAGTTAACCTTTATTGAATTCCACTCTAAAACTGTGCCATCTAGAACTTTCTGCAATGAAGCAAATGTTGTATAGCTGTAGTCTTCAGTATTACAGTCACTAGCCACATGAGGCAGCTGAGCACTTGAAATATGGCTAGTGTAACCGAAAACATGAATTTTAAATTTTATTTAATTTTAATTAATTTAAATTTAAATAGCCACATGTGGCTAGCTGCTGGAACAGAGTTGTTCTATGAAATGCGAAGCACTGTGCCATAGCATAATTAGAAGACTTCAGTTCTAGTTCTCTACTGTGTCATTTCTGATTACTGCCCTTTACCCACTTTGGACTTAGCCTTCCCTTCAGTCTTATTTTATTTATATTTTGGCCTCATACTGGATCTTTGTAGCCTGGAATGGTCTTCCTAGCCAATGAAAATCTTAGCCTCGAAGGCACAGCTTAAATGCCACCTCCTGCAAAGCTTTTCCTGATCCTCTGGACTATAGCAAAGGCACTCTTATTATTTACATGAACTGTGGTAACTCTTTTAACCCTTTTGATTCTTAATCTGTCATATGAGGTACCTATGTACCTCACAGTGTGGGTTTTTTGTGTGTGGGAGGGGTGATGAGGTGTGGGGGTCAGATGAAACGGTGTATGTAAAAGCTCTTTGATAATTTTCAAGAATACACAACTGTAAGCTGATGATGTGGTGTGAAAACTGAGTCTCAGAAAGATTGACTTTCCCACCTTCTCCCATTTTCTGCCTCACTTTACTTAATACTTAAATCCCAGTAATTATTTAGCTACATTGGTTTTTGTAATCCTCTAATTGTAATTTCCTTCTTGACTAGTTTCAAGTCTGTGGTCTACCACTGAAATCATTTCTTTGCCTGCACATCAACTGCTTGCTCATCTCTCTTCTAATTGTGCTAGCCTGGTGAAACTCTCAATGTAGCTGAAATCTTTACTCTCTGCCTTGTCAGTTTCTCCAGTCAGGCAGCTGAATGCTGATTGATGTCACTGTAATTCAAGATTAGTAAGTACAAGTGGCTCTTGGTACTATTCTGAAATCATACATTTTCCTAGTTAGTGGTTCTCAAACTGTTTGGTCTTGGAACGTTTTTGTGCCCTTAAAAATTATTGAGGGGACTTCCCTGGTGGTCCAGTGGTTAAGAATCCATCTTGCAATGCAGGGGATGCTGGTTCGATCCCTGGTCAGGGAACTAAGATCCCACATGCCAGGGGCAACTAAGCCCACGCGCTGAAACTACAGAGCCCACGCTGTCTGGAGCCCGTGTGCCGCTACTAGAGAGAAGCCCACGTGCCGCAATGAAGAGCCCATGCGCTGCAACGAAAAATCCCACGTGCCTCAGCTAAGACCCGATGCAGCCAAAAATTAAAATAAATCAATATTAAAAAAGATTGTTTTTTAATTATTGAGGACTACAGTGAGCTTTTTCTTAATGTGGGTTTTATCTGTCAATATTTATTTGGTTCAAAATTAAAACTGAGAAATTTAAAAATGCTTTAATTTCTTCAAAAATAATAAACCCATTACATATTTTTATGAAAAATAGGTATTTCCTAAAAAAATTTAGTGGTAAGAGTAGCATTGTGTCTTATTTTGTGAATGTCTTTAATGTCTATCTTAATTGACAACAACTGGATTTTCATACCTGCTTCTGCATTCAGCCTGCTGAGTATCATGTTTTATAGCCTCTGGAAAATCTACCATATACTCATGACAGAATGAGAATGAAAAAGACAAATAAGATCTTAGTATGACTGTGAAAATAGTTTTGACTATGTCATGAACAACCAGAAAAGGTCTTAGGTAATCTAAAGGGTCTCACTTTGGGTACTGTTACTTCAGTCTATCTACTCTTTCCCCACAATTGTTTCACACCTTATTTCTTTTTACGCTTCTAGGACCTCCTCTTATTCTCATATGAAATCCTTTCTGTTTTAAAGAGAAAAGAGAAGTAGTCAGAAAAGAACTTTCACCACCATTATCTACCAACCTATCTGTCTGTACTGGTAGTCTCTGCCTGCTATAGCTGTTGCACAATGAAGGGCCAGCAGTACCTCTTCTAGTCCTGTCCCATACTGCCTCTTCTCAAGAATTGTCCCTTCTCTTGTCTCTTAAATTTTTTTCAGTCATTTCAGTCAGCTTAAAAATATGCTGTAACATCTCCCATTAAAAAAGTACTCTCCCTGACCCATCATCTTTCTTGAGCTGCTGTCTGATCTCTTTCTCTGCCCTTATGGTAAAAATTCTCACAAAAGTTACATGTATAATAAATGTTTTCCAGTCCCTCTCCTATTCTTACTTTTTTATAAAAACAGCCTTACTGGGCATAAGTGGCATATAATAAGCTTCACATATTTAAGGTGTATGGTTTGTTAAGTTTTAACAAAGGTATATACACTGTTGAGTCATCATTGCAATGAAGATAGTGAATGTTATCCATCCCTCCCAAAAGTTTCTTTGTGTCCCCTATAAACCATCCATTTCATCCCTTCCTAACCCTCTTCCCCCAAGTAAGCATGGATCTGCTTTCTGTCACTATAAAGTAGTTGGCAATTTCTACAGTTTTATATAAATTGAAACATACTCTATGTATGTCTTTTTCTGTCTTCTTCCAACATAATTATTTTGAAATTCATCCAGATTGTTGCATATATCAGTTTATTTCCTTTTATTGCTGAGTAGTATTTGGTTGTATGAGTATTCCTTTTAAAATTTTTTAAAAGACTTTATTTTTTAATAGCAAAATTGAATAGGATGTACAGTTTCTGTATCCCCCCTGGTCCATGTGTATCTCCCCTTCCTCCCTGCAACATCCCGTACCAGAGTGGTGTACTTGTTCCAGTCAATGAACCTGCACTGACATAACCCAAAGGCTGTAGTTTATATTAGGGTTCACGCTTAGTAGTGTACATTCTGTGGGTTTTGGTAAGTGTATAATGACATGTATCTACCATGATAGTATGCCAGGATAGTTTCACTGCCCTAAAAATTCTGTGTTTCACCTGTTCATTTCTCTATCCCCTCTAACCCCTGGCAACCACTGATCTTTTTAGTGTCTTCATAGTTTTACCTTTTCCAGAATATCATACAGTTGGAATCATTTAATATGTATCCTTTGCAGATTGGCTTTTTAAGTTTAACAATATGCATTTAAGGTGTCTCCATGTCTTTTTGTGGCTTGGTAGCTCATTTCATTTTAGCACTGAATAATACTTCATTGTCTGGATGTACCACAATTTAGTTATCCATTCTCCTACTAAAGGACAACTTGGTTGCTTGTGTGTTTTGGCAATTATGAATAAAGCTCTGTAAACACCCATGTGCAAGTTTCTGTGTGAGCATAAGTTTTCTACTCATTTGGGTAAATACCAGGGAGCACAGTTTCTGGATTACATGGTAAGAGTATATTTCATTTTGTAAGAAACCACCAAACTGTCTTCCAAAGTGGCTGTACCATTTTTCATTCCAACCAGCAATGAATGGGAGTTCCTGTTGCTCCACAACTTTGTTAGCATTTGTTGTTGTCAGTGTTTGGATTTTGGCCATTCTCATAGGTGTGTAATGATATCTGATTATCGTAATTTGCAATTCCTTAATGATATGATGTTAAGCATCTTTTCATATACTTATTTGCTATCTGTATATCTTCCTTGGTAAGGTGTTTGTTAAGGTCTTTGGTCATTTTTGAATTGAGTTGTTTGTTTTCTTGCTGAGTTTTAAAAGTTCTTTGTGTATTTTGGTTAATAGTCCTTTATTACATATGTATTTTGCAAACATTTTCTCCTAGTCTGTGGCTTGTCTTCTCATTTTCTTGATTATGTCTTTTGCAGAGCAGAAGTTTTCAATGTTGATGATGGCCAGCTTATCGTTATTTCTTTTATGGAACATGTCTTTGATGTTGTATCTAAAATGTCATCACCATACCCAAGGTCATCTAGATTTTTTCCTATGTTATCGGCTAGGGGTTTTCTGTTTTGTGTTTTACATTGAGGTCTGCAATCCATTTTTAGTTAATTTTTATGAAGGATGTAAATTCTGTGTCTTCATTTATATTTTTGCATGTGGATGTCCAGTTGTTCCAGCACTACTTGTTGAAAAGACTCTCTTTGCTCCATTACATTGCCTTTGTTTCTTTTAGAGATCAATTGACTATAGTAAAATTAATCTATTTCTGGAGTCTCTGTTCTATCAATCTGTTCTTTCACCAGTGTCACTGTCTTGATTACTATATCTTTATAGTCAGTCTTGAAGTCATATGTCACTGTCTTGATTACTATATCTTTATAGTCAGTCTTGAAGTCATATGGCATGTGTTCTGACCTTGCTCTTTTCTGTCAGTATTGTGTTGGCTATTCTGTATCTTCTGTTTTTCCGTATACGTTTAGAATCAGTTTGTCAATATCCACAAAGCAATTTGTTGGGAGCAAGGATCATGTTGAATCTATAGATCAAGATGGGAAGAACTGACATCTTGACAAAATTGATTCAGTATTCTGTGGAATATTACATGGAATATTCCACATTTATTTAGTTCTTTAGTTTTCCTTATATAGATCTGGTACACATTTTGTTAGATTTATACCAAAATATTTTATTTTTTGGGTGCTAATGTAAATGATATTGTGTTTTTAATTTCAAATTCTATTTGTTTATCATTAATATTATAGGAAAGCAGTTGTATCCTACAAGCTTGCTATAATTGCATATTAGTTTGAAGAGTTATTTTGTTGATTCTTTCTGATTTTCTACATAGACGATCATGTGATTTGTGAACAATGTTTTATTTCTTCTTTTCTAATCAGTATATTATTTATTTCCTATTCTTATTGCACCAGTATGATGTTGAAAAGGTACAACAGTGGGAACATCCTTGACTTGTTCCTGATCTTATGGTGAAAGCTTCTAGTTTCTCACCATTAAGTATGGTGTTAGCTGTAGGTTTTTTAAATAAATGTTCTTTATCAAGTTGAAGAAGATTCCTTCCTACTTGAGTATTCCTTTTTATTGCTGAGTAGTATTTCATTGTACAGGTATACCACAATTTGTTTATTCATTCACCTGTAGATGGACACTTGGGTTGGTTCCAGTTTCTGGCTGTTAAGAATGAAGCTGCTATGAACATTTGTGTACAAGTCTTTGTATAGGCACATGCTTCTTTTCCCCCTACTGAGTAAAGATAAAGGAGTGAAGTTGGTGGATGATATGGTGCTTGTATGTTAAAGAAACTACCAAATTATCTTCCAGTGAGGAGGTACCGTTCTACAGTTCAACCAGCAATGTAGGAGAGTTCATTTTTCCACATTTTCTCCAACACTTGGTGTTGTCAATCTTTTTAAATTTTAGCTACTCTAATAGATATGTAGTGGTGTCTTATTGTGGCCTTAATTTGCATTTCCCAGATGATGTTGAACATCTTTTCACGTGCTATTCAGTGATGTGTCTGTTACAATCTTTTGCGCATTTTTATTGACCTGCTTTGTATTTATGGAGTTTTGATAATTCTTTATGTATTTTGAATTCAAGTGCTTTATCACCTATAAATCCTTTATCAGATTTCATTTGCAAAAGACATTTTCACAGTAAGTGGCTTGTCTTAAGAAGTGTCTTTTGAAGAACAGAAAATTGTAAATTTTATGAAATCCACTGATTGCGCTTTTGATAACATATCTAAGAAAATATTTGCCAAGCTAAGGTCACAAAAATTTACATTTGTACTTCCATATTAATTTTAGCAGTAGCTTGTCAGTTTTTATAAAAAGGTTGATTGGATTTTGATTGGGATTGTGTTGAATCTATAGATCAATTTACAGAGAATTAATGTTTTAAAAATACTGAGCACTCCCTCTTGCAAGAGCAACGGAATCACCACTAACTGCTGAATAGTCATCGACAGGAAAACACTGGAACTCACCAAAAAATATACCCCACATCCAGAGACAAAGGAGAAGCTGCAATGAGATGGTAGGAAGGGTGCAATCACAATAAAATCAAATCCCAACTGCTGGGTGGATGACTTACAAACTGGAGAACACTTATACCACAGATATCCAACCACTGGAGTGAAGGTTCTGAGCCCCATGTCAGGCTTCCCAACTAGTGGTCTGGCAACGGGAGGAGGAATTCCTAGAGAATCAAATTTTGAAGGCTAGCGTGATTTGATTGCACAACTTCAACAGGAGTGGGGGAAACAGAGACTCCACTCTTGGAGGGCACACACAAAGTAGTGTGCGCATCAGGACCCAGGGGAAGGAGCACTGACCCCTTGGAAGACTGAACATGCTACTGTTGGAGGATCTCTTGCAGAGGCAGGGGGTGGCCGTGGCTCACCGCGGGGTCACGGACACTGGCAGCAGAAGTTCTGGAAAGTACTCCTTGGTGTGAACCCTTCCAGAGTCCACCATTAACCAAAGAGCTGGGTAGGCTCCAGTGCTGGGGTGCCTTTGTTAGGCACCCCAGCACTGGAGTGCCTAGTTCAGGGAGTACTCCTTGGCGTGAGCCGTCCCAGAGTCCACCATTAGCCCCACCAAAGAGCCCAGATAGGCTCTAGCGCTGGGGCGCCTCAGGCCAAACAACTAACAAGGAGGGAACCCAGCCCCACCCATCAGCAGACAAGTGGATTAAAGTTTTACTGAGCTCTGCCCACCAGAGCAACACCCAACTCTACCCACCACAAGTCCCTCCCATCAAGAAGCTTGCACAGGCCTCTTAGATACCCTCATCCACCAGAGCGCAGAAAGCAGAAGCAGGAAGAACTACAGTCCTGCAGCCTGTGGAACGAAAACCACATTCATAGAAAGATAGACAAAATGAAAAGGCGGAGGACTATGTACCAGATGAAAGAACAAGATAAAGCCTGAGAAAAACAACTAAACAAAGTGGAGGTAGGTAACCTTCCAGAAAAAGAATTCAGAATAATGATAGTGAAGATAATGATAGAGAAGATAAGATGATAATGAAGATAATGATAGTGAAAAGAATGGAGGAAAAGATGGAGAAGATGCAAGAAATGTTTAACAAAGACCTAGAAGAATTAAAAAACAAACACCTACAAAAATTAAAGAACAAACAAACAGGTGAACAGAAAAATAACTGAAATGAAAACTACACTAGAAGGAATCAGTAGCAGAATAACTGAGGCAGAAGAAACGGATAAGTGACTTAGAAGACAGAATGGTGAAATTCACTGCCATGGAACAGAATAAAGAAAAAAAGAATGAAAAGAAATGAAGACAGCCTGAGAGACCTCTGGGACAAAATTAATTGCACCAACATTCACATTATGTACGGTTCCCAGAAGGAGAAGAGAGAGAAAGGACCTGAGAAAATATTTGAATAGATTATAGTGGAAAGCTTCCCTAACATGGGAAAGGAAATAGCCACCCAGGTCCAGGAAGCACAGAGAGTCACAGGCAGGATAAACTCAAGGAGAAACATGCTGAGACACATAGTAATCAAATTGACAAAAATTAAAGACGAAGAAAAATTATTGAAAGCAACAAGGGAAAAATGACAAATATCATACAGGGTAACTCCCATAAGGTTAACAGCTGATTTCTCAGCAGAATCTCTACAAGCCAGAAGGGAGTGGCATGATATACTTACAGTGATGAAAGGGAAGAACGTACAACCAAGATTACTCTACCCGGCAAGGATCTCATTCAGATTTGATGGAGAAATCAAAAGCTTTACAGACAAGCAAAAGCTAAGAGAATTCAGCACCACCAAACCAGCTCTACAACAAATGCTAAAGGAACTTCTGTAACTGGGAAGCACAAGAGAAGAAAAGGACCTACAAAAACAAACTAAAAACAATTAAGAAAATGGTCATAGGAACATACATATCAATAATTACCTTAAACGTGAATGGATTAAATGCTCCAACCAAAAGACACAGGCTCGCTGAATGGATACAATAACAAGACCCATATATATGCTGTCTACAAGAGACCCACTTCAGACCTAGGGACACATACAGACTGAAAGTGAGGAGATGGAAAAAGATATTCCATGCAAATGGAAATCAAAAGAAAGCTGGAGTAGCTATACTCATATCAGATAAAATAGACTTTAATGTTACAAGAGACAAGGAAGGACACTACATAATGATCAAGGGATCAATCCAAGAAGAAGATGTAACAATTATAAATATATATGCACCCAACATAGGCGCACCTCAATACATAACGCAACTGCTAGCAGCTATAAAAGAGGAAATCGACAATAACACAATAATAGTGGGGGACTTTAACACTTCACTTACACCAACAGACAGATCATCCAAAATTAAAATAAATAAACAGAAGCTTTAAATGACACAATAGGCCAGATAGATTTAATTGATATTTATAGGACATTCCATCCAAAAACAGCATATTACACGTTCTTCTCAAGTGCGCATGGAACATTCTCCAGGATAGATCACATCTTGGATCACAAATCAAGCCTCAGTAAATTTAAGAAAATTGAAATCATATCAACCATCTTTTCTAACCACAGTGCTATGAGATGAGAAATGTGCTTTGTGACTGCCTGGAGGGGTGGGATTGGGAGGGAGACGCAAGAGGGAAGAGATATGGGAACATATGTATATGTATAACTGATTCACTTTGTTATAAAGCAGAAACTAACACACCATTGTAAAGCAATTATACTCCAATAAAGATGTAAAAAAAAAAAGAGGTGCAAAAAAAAAAAAGAAAGAAATGTATTACAGGGAAGAAACACAAACACATGGATGCTAAACAATACGTTACTAAATAACCAAGAGATCACTGAAGAAATAAAGAGGAAATCAAAAAATACCTAGAAACAAATGACAATGAAAACTCAACGATCCAAGACCTATGGGATGCAGCAGAAGCAGAGGGAAGTTTATAGCTATACAAGCCTACCTCAAGAAACTAAGAAAAATCTCAAATAAACAATCTAACCTTACACCTAAAGGAACTAGAGAAAGAAGAAAAAACCCCAAGGTTGGCAGAAGGAAAGAAATCATAACAATCAGAGCAGAAATAAATGAAATAGAAACAAAGAAAACAATAGCAAAGATAATAAAACTAAAAGTTGGTTCTTCGAGATGATGAACAAAATTGATAAACCATTAGCCAGACTCATCAAGAAAAAGAGGGAGAGGACTCAAATCGATAAAATTAGAAATGAAAAAGCAGAAGTTACCATAGACACCGCAGAAATGCAAAGCATCCTAAGAGACTACTACAAGCAACTCTATGCCAATAAAATGGACAACCTGGAAGAAGTGGACAAATTCTTACAAAGGTATAACCTTCCAAGACTGAACCAGGAAGAAACAGAAAGTATGAACAGACCAATCACAAGTAATGAAATTGAAACTGTGATTAAAAATCTTCCAACAACAAAAGTCCAGGACCAGGTGGCTTCACAGGTGTATTCTATCAAACATTTGAGAAGAGCTAAAACCCATCCTTCTCAAACTCTTCCAAAATATTGCACAGGAAGGAACACTCCCATACTCATTCTACGAGGCCACCATCACCCTGATACCAAAACCAGACAAAGATACTACAATTAAGAAAATTACATATCAGTATCACTGATGACTATAGATGCAAAAATCCTCAACAAAATACTAGCAAACAGAATCCAACAACACATTAAAAGTATCATACAGTATCATCACGTGGGATTTATCCCAGAGATGCAAGGATTCTTCAGTATACACAAATCAATCAATGTGGTACACCATATTAACATAACAAATTGAAGAGTAAAAACCATATGATCATTTCAATAGTTGCTGAAAAAGCTTTTGACAAAATTCAACACCCATTTATGATAAAAAGTCTCCAGAAACTGGGCATAGAGGGAACCTATGTCAAGATAATAAAGGACGTGTGACATACCCACAGCAAACATCATTCTCAATGGTGAAAAACTGAAAGCATTTCCTCTAAGATCAGTAACAAGACAAGGATATCCACTCTCGCCACTATTATTCAACATAGTTTTGGAAGTCCTAGCCACAGCAATCAGAGAAGAAAAAGAAATAAAAGGAATACAAAGAGGAAAAGAAGTAAAACTGTCAACTGTTTGCACATGACACAATACTATACATAGAGAATCCTAAAGATGCCACCAGAAAACAACTAGAGCTAATTAGTGAATTTGGAATGAAGTTGCAGGATACAAAATTAACGCACAGAAATCTCTTGCATTCCTAAACACTAACAACGAATGATCAGAAAGAGGAATTAAGGAAATAATCCCATTCACCATTGCAACTAAAAGAATAAAATACCTAGGAATAAACCTACCAATGGAGGTAAAAGACCTGTACTCAGAAAACTATGACACTGATGAAAGAAATCAAAGATGACACAAACAGATGGAGAGATATACCATGTTCTTGGAAGAATTAAAATTGTGAAAATGACTATACTACCCAAAGCAATCTACAGATTCAATGCAATCCCTATGAAATTATCAGTGACATTTTTTTACAGAACTAGAACAAAAAATCTTAAAATTTGTATGGAGACACAGAAGACCCCGAATAGCCAAAGCAATCTTGTGGGGAAAAAAACGGAGCTGGAGGAATCAGACTCTCTGACTTCAGACTATACTACTAAGCTACAGTAATCAAGACAATATGGTACTGGCACAGAAACTGAAATATAGATCAATGGAACAAAATTGAAAGCCCACAGATAAACCCTCACACCTGTGGTCAACTAATCTATGACAAAGGAGGCAAGGATATACAATGGAGAAAAGACAGTCTCTTTGGTAAGTGGTGCTGGGAAAACTGGACAGCTACATGTAAAAGAATGAAATTAGAACACTCCCTAACACCATACACAAAAATAAACTCAAAATGGATTAAAACCTTAATGTAAGGCCAGATAATATAGAGCTCTTAGTGGAAAACATAGGAAGAACACTCTTTGACATAAATCACAGCAAGATCTTTTTTGATCCACCTCCTAGAGTAATGGAAATAACAAAAATAAACAAATGGGACCTAATGAAACTTCAAAGCTTTTGCATAGCAAAGGAAACTATAAACAAAATGAAAAGCGAACCCTCAGAATGGGAGAAAATATTTGCAAACGAATCAACGGACAAAGGATTAATCTCCAAAATATATAAACAGCTCATGCAGCTCAATATTAAAGGAAACAACCCAGTCAAGAAATGGGCAGAAGACCAAAATAGACCTCTCTCCAAAGAAGACATACAGATGGCCAAGAGGCACATGAAAAGCTGCTCAACATCACTAATTATTAGAGAAATGGAAATCGAAACTACAATGAGGTATCACCCCACACCAGTTAGAATGGGCATCATCAGAAAATCTACAAACAACAAACGCTGTAGAGGGTGTGGAGAAAAGGGAACCCTCTTGCACTGTTGTTGGGAATGTAAATTGATACAGCCACTATGGAGAACAGTATGGAGGTTCCTTAGAAAACTAAAAATAGAATTACCGTATGATCCAGCAATCCCACTACTGGGCATATACCCAGAGAAAACCATAATTCAAAAAGACATGCACCCCAGTGTTCATTGCAGCACTATTTACAATAGCCAGGTGGAAGCAACCTAAATGCCCATCGACAGATGAATGGATAAAGAAGATGTGGTACATATACAATGGAATATTACTCAGCCATAAAAAGGAACAAAATTGGGTCATTTGTAGAGACGTGGACGGACCTAGAGACTGTCATACAGAGTAAAGTAAGACCGAAAGAGAAAAACAAATATATATTAACGCATACATGTGGAATCTGGAAAAATGGTACAGATGAACCAGTTTGCAGGGCATAAATAGAGAAACAGATGTAGAGAACAAATGTATGGACACCAAGGGGGGAAATTGAGGGGTGGGGTGAATTGGAAGATTGGGATTGACATGTATACACTAATATGTTTGAAATGGATGACTAATAAGAGCCTGTTGTATAAAAAAATAAATTTAAAAAATATTGAATCTTCTAATCTATGAACAAGTATGCCTTTCCATTTATTTTATTTAGGTCTTTAACTTCTCTCAGCCAATTTTGCAGCTTTTAACTATACTAGTTTTTCATAGCTTTTGTCAGATCTCTCCTTAGCCTATCTTTTTTTTAATGCTAAACAACAGTGTTGAAAATTTCTTCCCAATTTTTCATTGCTAATTCATAGAAATATAATTGATATTTGTATATTGATCTTAGGTCCTACATAAGACTACTACCATCCTTGCTAATCACCCTTGATATAGTAGCTTTTTTGTAGATTCCATCTGATAGTCTACACAGATGATTGTATTTTCTGCAAGTAAAGACAGTTTTATTCTTTCCTAATGTGGATGCCTTTTATTTTGCTTTCTTGGCTGATTGTACTGGGTAGAATCTTCAATATGAGGTTGCATAGGACTCAGGGAGACTGCCTGGTTCTTTACGTTCTCTCTCCCTAGTTGTGGCTCTGGAATTCACTATGGGCGGTAAGCTGAGTCCAGTCATCTGGCTCATCTGTGTGTTTGCTGTCTCTCGGGGATCATTCTCTTTTGTCGCCTGCTGCTTATTGTCTTGATATGGTTGTTTCAAGCAGGTGGGTATATCCTGTTACTCTTCCTTGGCTAGAACCAGAGTGTCCATACTATCACAAATCTAGTCCAATCAAGTTTTTATCCTCACCACTCACTAAAGACAGTTGCCAAATTCATTAGTTACTTACCAGTCCTCTTTTTTGGCCTATACAGCATTTGGAGTAATTGATCACTCTCTTTCTAGGTACTTGCTAACTTATTGTGCAGGATACTTCTTGGTCCTCTTCTTTCTTCCCTGGCCACCCTTTGCCGTCTTTCTTGAATTCTGTTTAACTTCCAAACCTTTAAATGTTTGAATGCTCCATGGGTTCTTAGTCTTTGTGTTGTTAATACTCTTTAGTGGTTTCATTCAGCCTAATTACTTTATATACCTTTTTATAGGTTGATTATTCTAAATTTACATTCTCAGTCCATCACTCTCTCCAGAACAGCATACTTTTATGTATTCAGCTGCTTATAAATATATCCATTTGGTTGTGAAATAGGTATCACAAACTTAACAAGTTGAAAACTGCACTTCTGAACTCTACCCCTTAAAAATGCTCCACTTGCTAATTCTCATTTTGGTAAATGGCAACTCCACCATCCCACTTATTCAGGCCATAACTTGGGAGTAATTTTGGCTTCTCTGTTTATCTTTGACCCAATATTTGGTTCCATCACCAAAAATCCTATTTGGTGTGCTTTCAAAATACAGTATATCCAGAATCTGACCACTACTTAACACTGCCACTTTGATTAGTATGGTCCAGACCCCATCTTCTCTCTCCTCCTTTAACAAAATACATTCTTAACTGGAATCCTTGGTTTAGTCCTTTTAAAAAAGGTGAATTAGAATATGTCATGTTTCTGCTAAAAACTGTCTAGTTTTTCATTTTATCAGGATTAATAAAAGCCAAGTCCTACAAATGTATAGTCTGGTCCCCTGCTGCCACTGTGGCCTCATTTCCTGCCATTCGTCCTCTCACTTCACTATAGGGACACTGAAGGGTTCTTTTTTCTCACTTTTTCACTTTTTTCAAATCTCTGCTCCAGTGTTATTTTAAAAAGGCCTTCTTTTATCACTCTTTGATCAAAAAGTTACGGTTCTATCGTAAAGTAATAACTGTCCCTTTTACCTTCCTTTATTTTCCTCCATAGTTCTTACTGTCTGGTATCTTTTTATTTTCTTGTTAATTCTGTCTTTCCAATTAGAATGTAAACCCTGTAAGGACAGGGACATCTCTCTGTTGAGTACTATTCCCAGCACCTAGAACAGTGTCTGGAAACAAAGTACATACTTAATACATACTGATAGATTAATGCCCTGGATTCTCTCAACCATTTTTGATATGTGATCCAAGTTTTTCCTTAGAGTATAGGATCTCCTATGATCCCAGAGTTAGAGATTCTTTCATACTCTAATAGTATTTGAGTTTTCAGCTTATAGTTTTCACATTTTATTAGTCACTTGGCTCTACTCTGTCTGCACTTATCTCTGTTTTAAGTGTTGTTTGGGGATATTGTTGAAAAGACTTTTGTTACATATTTGAAGTTGACATGGCAAACATTTATCAGTTTAAAACAATTCAGACTAATTACTGAATCTACTGGTGTTATATTTAATTCCTCTAAAATGTTTTTAAGTGTGCTGAAATTGTTGAGGATACCTAGATTCTCTGATTTTACTAGTCTCTTGAAAATGTATACGTATTTCAGTCGTTGCTTTAAAAAATTATTCTAAATTTTGAGGAGTCTGAAAGGATCCCTACTTTAGAGATGTTTGGAAGTGTTGTTTGTAGTTGGACACAGCACAATCAATAAATGTTTCATTTGTATACTATTTGCATATACTTATTCTGTAGATCCTAACATTTGGAAGATCCTGGGACCTAAAATGTCCAAGATGCCTGTCATTTCTTGTAGGTTGAAAAGTAAAATGTAGTAAATGATAATATTAAAATATCAAAAAGGATAGTATTAGAGATAGTGATGACTTCTTTTAGTTCTTGGCTCATTTCTTGGACAATTGCCACTTTACTCATACTTCCGTTTCAATCAGTTTTCTTTAATGTGATCTCTAATATGAGTCTCAAGTCTTTCTGTTTGTTTTTGTTTTGAAAAAATCCATAGAAGTTACATCAGTCCTATATATATATTTTTTCTGTTAGAAGCTTCTTGATCAATATATATATATTTCCTGATGACTTGAATCCTCTGGGTACTCTAAATACTCACTGAATGACTTTACAAATACACATGAAAATTCTGAACAGTTGTTTATTCTTGGTTCTTGTGTTTTCATGGGAGCCACAGGTAGGGGAAAAGCAATCCTTTCTCTCTTTCTCTTTGAAAGGATAATAAGTTCAGTTGATTAACTACAAAACTTTTTATTTGATTTATATCAAATAGACACACAGAGCAGAGACAGGACATCGTATCTTATCATGTTTTTCGTTGGCTTCTAGAGTGTGCAGTAGCCAGGATATTACAAAGTTAAAGTCTTGCCAGACATGATAGGTTCAATTCTTTGCTGTTCTTAGCCTCTTTATGTTGTAGGCTTTACATCACCATTAATGAAGAACATATTTCAAATAACTTAGATCTTTAGTAATAAACAGTTGTTTCTCCAGTACACTTTTGCTCTCCAGTCAAATGCTCCAGTGAAGCTTCAGATGAGAAAGTGGGGGGAAGAAGAGGCTCAATGTTTGGGAGATCTTGAGTAGTGAGGCTTTCTAATATTGACCTTGGTCTAAGAACCACAAAGGAAAATCTGTTTCTCCACTTTTTTTTTTTTTTTTTCAGTATGTGGGCCTCTCACTGTTGTGGCCTCTCCCCCTGCGGAGCACAGGCTCCAGACGCGCAGGCCCAGCGGCAATGGCCCATGGGCCCAGCCGCTCCACGGCATGCGGGATCATCCTGGACCGGGGCACAAACCCGTGTCCCCTGCATTGGCAGGCGGACTCCCAGCCACTGCGCCACCAGGGAAGCCCTCTCCACAGTTTTAAGATTCCATGGGGGAAAATCTTATTCAGAAGTGGCTTTTAATTTTGGGGTTTAGTCTAGGATTGGAAATGTAATAGACACTTTTGTTTGCAAGCAACAGAAACTAACTGTGGCTAACTGAAAAACAAGGAGATAGGTCATTAGAAGCTCATGGAATCTAAGGGAGAGCCAAATTATCAGTACTTAAAGGGTAGTATAAAGCCTTGAGTAAAGGTTTAAGGGTTGAAACAAAAAAGTTTTACACCAGAATTGACTTTTGCAACAAGCAAAAACTACTCAGTGTTTCTGTAGAAAAATTAGAAAGTAAAAGACCACTCATAATCTCCTAGAAATTAAAACAAAAAAAACCGAAAAGAAAAACCTGATAGTTACATTAATATTTGTTTATGAGTAAAATTGAACACGTTAAAAAAAGCCATTTATAGTTTTTTGGTAAATATCTGCTCAGGCTCTTCAATTATTAGAGGGTTAGTTTTTTTGGTCAAATCTATCAACTTTTTCCTTGGTGGTTTTTCTGTCTTTGTTGTTATGCCGAGAGTGGTTTTCCCCGTTTACGTATTGTAAAATATTTTAAATACATTTTTGATTCAGTGGATCCATTTTTTCTTTTTCCTATCTCCAAATATTCTCTTTAATAATGGTGGCCATTAACCATGGTTCTTCTTTCTTTTTTTTTCAAAAATTTTTCTTTAATTAAAGTATAGTTGACTTACAATATTATATTAGTTTCAGGTGTACAACATAGTAATTTGATATAGAATATGCCACAAAGTTATTATGCAATATTGATTTTATTCCCTGTGATGCACATTGTATCCTTGTAACTTTTTATTTTGTACCTAGTAGTTTGTACCTCTTGAACCCCTTCACCTGTTGTGCCCCTCTTCACAACTCTCTTCCCTTCTCTCCCCCCTTCATAACTCTCTCCCCTTCTCCCCCCTCCCCTCTCTCCCACTAGTTTATTCTATCTGTGAGGTGATATCTCATTGTGGTTCTGATTTGCATTTGTATATGATGATACAAATAAAGAGATTCTGTATATAAGAGAAAACATATAGTATAATATTTGTCTCTCTGTCTTATTTCACTAAGCAAAATATCCTCCAGGTCTATCTATTTTGTCGCAAATGACAAAGTTTTATTCTTTTTTATAACAGTCCATTTTGTGTGTGTGTGTGTGTGTGTGTGTGTGTGTGTGTATTACATCTTCTTTATGGATATTTAAGTCGTTTCTGTGTTTTGGCTATTGTAAATAATACTGCTTGAACATTGGCGTGCATATATCTTTTCAAATTAGTGCTCTTGTTTTTTCAGGTAAATACCCAGGAGTGGAATTGCTAGATCATATGGTAGTTCTATTTTTAATATTTTGAGGAACCTTCATATTGCTTTTCATAGTGGCGGTACCAATTTACATTTCCACCAGCTGTGCATGAGGGTTCCTTTTTCTTCACATCCTCATCAATACTTGTTATTTTTTGTTTTTTTGGATGATAGCCATTCTCAGTTGTGAGGTAATATCTCATTGTGGTTTTGATTTGCATTTGTATTTGATGATAGTGATGTTGACCATCTTTTCTTGTACTTGTTGGCCATCTGTTTCTTCTTTGGAAAAATGCCTGTCCAGGTCCTCTGCCCATGTTTTAATTGGGTTGTTTAGTGTTTTGATATTGAGTTGTATGAGTTCTTTGTTTAGTTTGGATAGTAATCCCTTATTGGACATACCATTTTCAAATATCTTTCCCCATTCAGTAGGTTGTCTTTTCGTTTTGTTGGTTTCTTTCCCTGTGAAAAAGTGTTTACGTTTGATTTGGTCCCATTTGTTTATTTTTGCTTTTGTTTCCCTTGCCTGAGGAGACAGATCCAAAGAATGTATTGCCTATGCTCTCTTATAGGAGTTTTATGTTTTCAGGTCTTGCATTTGGGTCTTTAATCCATTTTGAGTTTTTGTGTGTGGGTTTGTTTCTGGGCTCTCTATTCTGTTCCATTGGTCATGTGTCTGTTTTTATACCAGTACCATAGTGTTCTGATTATTGTTGCTTTGTAGTATAGTCGGAAGTCAAGGCGTGTGATACCTCCAGCTTTTTTTTTTTAATTGCTTAGGCTGTTAGGGTTCTTTTGTGGTTCCATACGAATTTTAAGATTATTTGTTCTAGTTCTGTGAAATATGCCACTGGAATTTTGATAGAAATTGTATTGAGCCTATAGATTGCTTTTGGTAGTATGGGTATTTTAACAATCCATGAACATGGGATATCTTTCCATTTATTTGCGTCTTTTAAATTTTCTTTTATCAGTGTCTTATAGCTTTCAACGTACAGGTCTTCACCTTCTTGGTTAAATTAATTTTTTAATTTTATGGCCACACCATGCAGCTTGTGGGATCTTAGTTCCCTGACCAGGGATCGAATCCAGGCCCTTGGTAGCTCTAACCACTGGACTGTCAGGGAATTCCTGTCCTTGGTTAAATTTATTCCTAGGTGTTTTATTCTTTTTTTTTGTTTTTGAAAATTCTGAATCATTTTATTGGATCAAGATATAAAACTGCCTATAAAATATTCTTTTTTTTAACATCTTTATTGGAGTATAATTGCTTTACAATGGTGTGTTAGTTTCTGCTTTATAACAAAGTGAATCAGTTATACATATACACGTGTTCCCATATCTCTTCCCTCTTGCATCTCCCTCCCTCCCACCCTCCCTATCCCACCGCTCTAGGTGGTCACAAAGCACCGAGGTGATCTCCCTGTGCTATGCAGCTGCTTCCCACTAGCTATCTATTCTACATTTGGTAGTGTATATATGTCCATGCCACTCTCTCACTTTGTCACAGCCTACCCTTCCCCCTCAAGTCTATATAGACATCCTCAAGTCTATTCTCTAGTGGGTCTGTGTCTCCATTCCAGTCTTACCCCTAGGTTCTTCATGACCTTTTTTTTTTTTCCTTAGATTCCATATATATGTGTTAGCATACGGTATTTATTTTTCTCTTTCTGATTTACTTCACTCTGTATGACAGACTCTAGGTCCATCCACCTCACTACACATAACTCAATTTCGTTTCTTTTTATGGCTGAGTAATATTCCATTGTATATATGTGCCACATCTTCTTTATCCATTCATCCGATGATGGACACTTAGGTTGCTTCCATCTCCTGGCTATTGTAAATAGAGCTGCAATGAACATTTTGGTACATGACTCTTTTTGAATTATGGTTTTCTCAGGGTATATGCCCAGTAGTGGGATTGCTGGGTCGTATGGTAGTTCTATTTGTAGTTTTTTAAGGAACCTCCATACTGTTCTCCATAGTGGCTGTATCAATTATCACACCAGTCAGAATGGCCATCATCAAAAAATCTAGAAACAATAAATGCTGGAGAGGGTGTGGAGAAAAGGGAACACTCTTGCACTGCTGGTGTTTATTCTTTTTGATACAACTGTAAATGGAATTGTTTTCTTAATTTCTATTTCTGATAGTTTGTCATTGTGTATAGAAATCCGCCAGTTTTTGTATATTGATTATGTAATGTGCAACTTCACTGAATCTATTATTTCTAATTTTTTTTGGTGGAGACTTTAGTGTTTTCTATATATAGTAGCATGTCATCTGCAATGACAGTTTTCTTATCCCTTTCCAAATGGAATGCCTTTATTTCTTTTTCTTGTGTGATTGCTGTGGCTAGGACTTTCAATATTATGTTAAGTAGAAGTGGCAAGAGTGTGCATGCTTGTTTTGTCCCTGATCTTAAAGGAAAAGCTTTTAGCTTTTTACCATTGAGTATGATATTAGCTGTGGGTTTGTCGTAAATGTCCTTTATTATGTTTAGGTATGTTCCCTCTTTACCAAATTTGTTGAGAGTTTATCGTAAATAGATGTTAAATGCTTTTTTTTTTTTTGCATCTGTTGAGATGATCGTGTGCTTTTTTTACCCTTCACTTTGTTAATGTGTATCACATTGATTGATTTGCAGATATTGGACCATCCTTGCATCCTAAAATACTGCTTGATCATGATGTATGGTCCTTTTTATGTGTTGTTGAATTCTGTTTGCTAATATTTTGTTGAGTTTTGCATCTGTGTTCATCAGAGATACTGGTCTGCATTTTCTTTTTTTGTCGTGTCTTTTTCTGATTTTGGTATGAGGGTAAAGCTGGCCTTGCAGAATGAGCTTCAGAGTGTTCTCTGCTCTTTAGCTTTTTGGAATAGTTTGAGAAGGATAGGTACTGACTCTTTAAATGTTTGGTAGAATTGCCCTGTGAAGCTGTCTGGTCCTGGGCTTTAGTTTTTTTGGAGTTTTTTGATTACTGATTCAATTTCATTACTCGTAATTGGTTTGTCCAGATTTTCTATTTATTTGTTCCTGATTCAGTCTTAGAAGATTGCAATGTCTAGGAATTTATCCATTTTTGGGGGGTTGTTCAATTTGTTGGTATATAACTGTGGTATTATGATTGTTTGTTTTACTTCTGTGATGTTGGCTGTAACTTTTGTTTCTAATTTTATTTGGGCTCTCTTTTTCTGGAAGATTGTGACTAAAGGTTTATAAGTTTTGTTTCTCTGTTCAAAAACCCAGCTCTTGGTTTCATTGGTCTTTTCTGTTGGTGGGTTTTTTTTGTTTGTTTGTTTTTTTCGGTCTCTATTTTATTTATTTCTGCTCTGATCTTTATTATTTTCCTCCTTCTACTAGCTACCTTTGGCCTTTGTCTTCTTTTTTAATTCTGTTAGATGGAAAGTTAGGTTGTTTGAGATTTTTCTTGTTTCTTGAGGTTGGCTTGTATCTTCTCTCTTGGAACTGCTTTTACTGTGTCCCATAGATTTTGGAAAGTTTTGTTTCTGTTTTCACTTGTCTCAAGGTATTTTTTGATTTCCTCTTTGATTTGTTCATGGACGCATTGTGGTGTTCTTTTTTGTGATTTGTTTTTAGTAGCATGTTCAGTCTCCACATGTTTGTATTTTTTCCATTTTTCTTTCTGTAGTTAATTTCTAGTTTCATACCATTGTGGTCAGAAAGGATGCTTGATATAATTTCAATCTGTTAAATTTACTGAGACCTTTTTGTGGCCTAGCATGTGATCTTTCCTGGAGAAAGTTCCATGTGCACTTGAAAAGAATGTGTATTCTGTATTGGGGTGAGATATGTATTCTGTAGATATCTATTAAGTCCATCTGGTCTAATATGTCATTTAAGACCACTGTTTCCTTATTGGTTTTCTGTCTGGATGATCTATTCACTGATATAAGTAGGGTATTATAATCCCATACTGTTACCATATTTTGTCAATTTTTTCCTTTGTGTCTATTATTATTTGCTTTATATATTTAGGTGCTCCTATATTAGGTGCATATATGTTTACACATGTTACATCTGCTTCTTGGATTGATCCCTTTATCATTATATGATGTCCTTCTTTGTCTTTTGCTCTGGATTTTGTTTTAAAGTCTGTTCTGCCTGATAAAAGTATTGCTACCCCATAAGCTGTTATTCTTAAGGTTGTAAGGAGATATCATTAGCACTGTCCCTTCAAGTTAATTCTGACACTTAATGTCTTAGTAAGGTGGGATTGCTATAACAAAACACTATAGACTGGTTGGCTTAAACATCTGGCATTTATTTCTTATAGTTCTGTGAGTTTGAGAAATCCCAGATCAAGGTGCAAGCAGATTCAGTTCCTGTTGAGGACCCTTTCCTGACTTGTAGACAGCCACCTTCTTGCTTTGTCCTCACAGAGAGGGAGAGAGAGCTTTACTCTCTCTTCCTTTTCTTATGAGGACACTAATGCCAGCCTGTGGGCCCTGCCCTCATATAACCTAATTACCACGAAAAGACCCCACCACCAGTTAGGTATTCAATATATACATTTTGGAGGAACACAAACATTCAGTCCATAATACTTCTTTTATCTTATCTCTTTTCTGCTTCCACCTGAGGAAGATGATTCTGTATTTTTTATTTGCTTTTATTTTGAACATTATTTACTGTGATTCTGACATCAAAGAAGAATACAAAGTAAAAACTAAAAGTTCTTTCTTTAATACCTTAGTAGTGTCCCTCCTTAGAGTAACTAATGTTTATCTTCCAGAGTATATAAAAAATTATTGTCAGTATATATGGAATATGTGGCTCATTTTTTTACATTTATATCTTCATCTGGATTTGTGTGTGTGTGTGTGTGTGTGTGTGTGTGTGTGTGTGTGTTTAGTAAAGCAGGGGTAGATCTATTTCCAAATATTAGCTCTTGTCCTTTCATCATGTCTTGACTAATTCATTATTTCGCCACTTGTACAACATATTACATATTGTATGCCATTCTATATGTTGATCTGTTAGTGTACTTTCAATTGTTTTAAGACATTAAGGTTTTTATTATTTTTACTTTAGTATTCTTTCTCCCCTTTACTGTGCTATCGTGGGGTTTTTTTTTAAACATAGTGTCCCTATTCTAGTTTCAAGAAGTTTTGTCATGGTTTTTACTGAAGTTGCATTGAATATGTGTGCTAACATGGAGAGATTTGCTGTCTAAGTAGTAGGTATTACGTCTTTCTTCTCAGGAACATATCTTCCATTTACTCAAGTTAATTTCTCAGGTTTCTAGATTCTTTACAACATTATTCATGGGTGTTTTAAATGTTAATACTTTGCGAATATTGACTTTTTCTACAGTCAGTTTGTAAAGGTTATCACTTGTTATGGCCTGATGAATATACATTTTGTATACAGTTTGCATGGTTTGCAAGCAACCACATTATTTGTCCTAATAGCACTTTACTTGGCCTTCTTAGGTTTTTCTAGTAATAGGTTTTTCAAATAATAATTTTGTCTTTTCCTTTCTTATTCTTATTCTTCCTTCTTTCCTTTTCTTGTCTCATTGAACGGGAATTTCTAGTCTAAGTTGAATGATGATAATGACAGTGCACCATCTTGCCTTGGTCTTTCATTAATAACCATGCCCCCTTTTAAATTTTAGCATTGTGATGGCCATTGATTTGAGAAAAATCTACTTTATTATTAAGAGTCCTTTTCTCAGTTGTTAGTTATTTTTTAAAAATCAGATAATGAGGGCTTCCCTGGTGGCACAGTGGTTAAAAATCCACCTGCCAATGCAGGGGACAGAAGTTCGAGTCCTGGTCTGGGAAGATCCCACATGCTGTGGAGCAACTAAGCCCATGCGCCACAACTACTGAGCCTGCACTCTAGAGCCCGTGAGCCACAACTACTGAGTCTGTGTGCCACAACTACTGAAGCCTGTGTGCCTAGAGCCCATGCTCCACAACAAGAGAAGCCACCACAATGAGAAGCCTGTGCAGCACAACAAAGCTTAGCCCCTGCTTGCCGCAACTAGAGAAAGCCTGCGTGCAGCAACAAAGATCCAACGCAGCCAAAAATTAAATTAATTAATTTAAAAAAATCAGATAATGAATATTGAATTCTATTAAATGTCTTTTTGGCATCAGATGAGAAAGTTATGTGACCTTTCACATGTGATGAATAGTCTAAAAATATCCTTACATTCTTGAATATCCTATTTGGTCATTGTGTCTTTTTCTTTAAATAAAGAGCTGTGTGTTCTTTCATAATATTATATGAAATTTTCAATATTTGTAAATTGCCCTTTCATTTGCATAGTTTTGGGTATAGTACTAGGCTTATGATAGCTTGTTAAAATGCATTAGAATACTTTCATATTTTATATGTTTTAGGTTAAATTTTAAAAGCTTTGTAATTATGCTTGAAAGCATAAGAGCAATGATGGTACATTTTTTGGACTTGATACTTTTTTGGTGGAGTGGCTAAAAGAAAGCCTTTTTCTGCCATAGCTGTTAAGTATGGTCAGTGTGAATTGTCAGTCCTTTTTTGTAATATCCACAATCATCTCTTGGGTGGTAAAGTTTGCCCTCTTATCTAGCTATCTAGCTATGTATGTATCCATGTATGTATCTATCTAATATATTCATTTATGGTTTTTTTTTCCTGCCAAGAAGGAAAAAATATTACTCATGGAAATAATATTGTGTAAAGGTTTTGTTGTTGTTTAGAACTGTTGAATATGTTTAAACACATTTTTCTTGGTTATCTTTTTAAGTGATACCTTTCTGCATTTTTGTATTTATTTAAAAATATTAACTAGACATAACTCTAAATTTTAAAGGTATTTATACAGTTTCTATATTCAAGTGCTTATATTGGTTTACTTCTTAGTTTGAGCATTTATTTTGCCAGGACATGTATGTGAGTTGTAAACTCTCCAAGGATTTGTTATATATGTTCTAATATACCTGTCAGTGAAGATCATCTTGCTTGAGTTTAGTATTCATGAGTATTAGTCCTATGTTCCTAAAAATGATTTATATTTCATCCATTGCTTTTAGGAAGGAAATCATTATTATAAAAGTGAAGTTTGGTATCATTTTATTTTAACTTTTGCTTGTAGAATAGTTTTTCTTCATCTGTGAGATAGAAAAACTTAATTTCACATTTATATGTGTTTTTTGAATTCATGTTTTCTGGCAATTGGTCTATCTTTAATGAAGTGTTTTATACAGATTTTTGGTAGAGGAACTCTCCAAAGGAAGAAACTTTGGTATTATATTTGGTTTGACAGATCCTAAATGTGTTAATTATCTGTTGCTGAGTAACAAAATACCCTAAAATTTAATAGTATTAAAACAGCATATATTTATCACCTCTCAGTTTCTTTGGGTCAGGAATCTAGGCATAGATCAGCTGGGTCCTTTGTTTCAGAGTCTCTCACAAGGCTGCAGTCAGGGTGTCAGCTAGGGCTGGGACCTTACCTGGTGGCTTGAATGGGGAAGGACCTGCTCTTAAGCTTACTCTTGGCCCAATCTAGTGCTTTTCCACTGCAACACATATTGGTGATTATTTGATTCACTTAAGAATCATTCTTTGGGTCTTAAATCCAGCCCTGGGAACATCTAGCTCTTTTCAGTCCTTCCTGTTACTCGGTCATTAGTGTCTGTGCCTCTGTGTGTGTGTGTGTGTGTGTGTGTGTGTGTGTGTGTGTGTGTGTGT